>NC_136070.1:244104861-244591538 GCF_964261635.1 Lissotriton helveticus
TAACGAAGAGATTTGTAAAGAGGCTACTCTTTCTTTGTTACGACATTTGTCTGACCTTCATCATAAAGTGTCACCTTCAAAGTTACAGTATTGCTGACAAGAAGTAACCTACTTAGGTCATCTCTTGTCGAAGGAGGGAAGAAGGTTGACCCCAGAACGAATTCAAGGGATTGCGCAAATGAGTGTGCCATCCACACAGAGAGAAGTACGTGCTTTCTTAGGTATCACCTCGTATTGTAGGCAATGGATCCCCAATTTTTCCTTGCTAGCGAAACCTCTGTTGGCGCTGACTCTTAAAGATACTCCGTACCCTCTCCCTTGGTCTGATGATTGTCAGAAAAGTTTTTCTGAATTACGTGATGCATTGTGTTCGGCTCCGGTGTTGGGTACAACCGGACTACAGTAAACCTTTCACATTGTATGTTCACGAGAGAGAAGGTTGTGCATTGTGAGTATTGACGCAAAAGTTTGGAGACAAGCAACGTCCATGTGCGTATTTTTCAGCGACGTTAGATCCGGTAGCTAAAGCGTTACCGAGCTGCCTGAGAGCTACAGCGGCAGCGGCTGTTTCTATCCGACAGTCTGCTGGTTTGGTATTGGATAATACGTTGATTGTGATGGTCCCACATGCAGTGGATACCTTATTGAATAGGACTAAGACTCAGCACCTTACTAGTGCACTTCTGTCAGGTTATGAGCTGACTCTTTTGGCTAGCCATGTTCACATTAAGAGATGTAATGTGTTGAATCCAGCTACGTTGTTGCCGATTTCTGTAGAGACAGATGTTCAGGAACAGCATGATTGTGTTATCCGGACAGAGGAGGAAACGAAGGCTAGAGTTGATTTAAAAGATACTCCTCTCACGAATGTTGATGGTACCTTATGGGTAGATGGTTCATGTTTTAAGCTTCCGAATGGTGAGACGACTGCGGCATATGCTGTCAAAACTTTACATACAGTTTTTGAAACAGCACACATAGCACAGAATTCTGCGCAAGCAGCAGAGTTGATTGCATTGACTAGAGCGTGTGTGTTGTCAGAGGGAAAGCGAGTGAATGTCTATACTGATAGCCAGTATGCGTTTGGTGTTGCCCATAGTTTTGGACGTTTTTGGAGAGAAAGAGGATTCCTTACTTCTCATGGTGCGAAAATTCAGCATGGGCAGTTAGTGAATGAACTTTTGGAATCACTTACTCTCCCAAAGCAGATTGCAATTGTGAAGTGTAGTGCGCATAAGAAAGTTGTGGATAATGTAGGTCGAGGAAATGCGTTTGCGGATGAAGTTGAGAAGGAAACGGCGAAAGACATGATGAGCCGTATGTATGTTGCAGGCCCTGCTAATTGGGTTATGGCTGGTGGAATGTGTGAAGACACAATAGAAAGTGTGAAGTCAACTCAGGCTGAAGCTACGGAAAAGGAAGTGAGTACGTGGAGAGAAAGTACGGGTAGGTTGGATTCGACGGGTTGTTGGGTTGAGTTGTCAGAACACCAGCGATGGTTGTTGCCTGATGCGTATGTGCTCCCAGTGGTTACTATGGCTCATGGAATCGCTCACATTAGTTCGAAGGGAATATGCAAGTTATTGGCTCCAGTATGGCAGAATGCTGGAATTCCGAAATGTGCTGAGAATGTGGTGAAACATTGCATGATTTGTTTGAAGTACAATCCTGGAAAGGCAACTCCAACTCCAGCTGGTCATTTTGCTCCTCCAACTTATCCGTTTGAGGTGATACAGCTAGATTACATTCACATGGAGAGATGCAACAATTTGAAGTATGTCCTTGTGGTTGTTTGCGCCTTTTCCAGATGGATAGAGGCCTACCCCCTAAAGGATAATACTGCCTTGTCTACAGCCAAGGTTTTGCTCAAGGAGTATTTTACTAGATATGGATTGCCGAGAATCGTATGGAGCGACAATGGAAGTGAATTTGTGGGCCAAATCATGAAGAAAGTGTGTGCTGGTTTGGGTATTAATCAGAAATTTCATGCTGCGAATCACCCCCAGTCTGCTGGACTTGTCGAGTGCTATAATGGCACGTTGAAGCTGAAGCTAGCTAAGATACAAGCGAGCACTGGTCTTACATGGCCAGATGCCTTGCCGTTGGCTCTTTTGTGAACAAGGACGACGGTGCATTTTCGTGTGGGACTAAGCCCATACGAAATAGTTTTTGGTCGTCCAGCGAATGTTTGGGGTGTACCTCGTCCTAAAAAGTACAGCGAGATTGAGTACCCTATGTTGGTGGATTACTTACATGACTTGACTGCTAAATTACGTGTTCTCCACCA
This sequence comes from Lissotriton helveticus, assembly GCF_964261635.1. NCBI lineage: Eukaryota > Metazoa > Chordata > Amphibia > Caudata > Salamandridae > Lissotriton > Lissotriton helveticus. The sequence continues at coordinate 244,107,149 of NC_136070.1, forward strand.
ACAGGTCTATGACAGTTTGCCGACAGCTACTGCAGATCCAGGCCATACGATTCAACCTGGAGAGTACGTCTTAATCAAGAATTTCCAACGATCCAAAAATTTGGAACCGAGATGGACTGGACCGCATTTGGTTCTCTTGGTCACTAGAACTGCTGTTAGAGTAGCTGGTAAAAAAAATTGGGTGCATGCCACCCATACTAAAAAAGTTCATTTGCCTTTACCGTATGATAAGTGGGTGAAGGATGGAATAGCTGATTCCGAATGTGAAAGGATTCCTAGATTTGTACCTTTTAGTGATGCACATTTGACATGGACTCAGTCAGAACGCGAGGATGATGATGTTCTGCAAGCTGCTGTGCCTCCACATCTGAAGCTCGACACGACGAATCCGGAGCTCCTTTTTAAAGACCCAACTGTGCTTGGTAAAGAACGCTACAATTTGAGACCAAGAAAGACTGTTCTCATGGACAAATAAAATCTGAATTTTTTTATATAGTGAATTACACCTAGTCAGATCGAGAGACTTTTTAACTTTTTTTCTTTTTAGAGTCACCGTCCGGACTCAGCTGCAGGGTCGCGGTACAGCCTTAAGGGGTGAGCCGCGTATTGACATAAGGTCTGTGGTTCAGGGTCGTTAGTGCGATCTTGGCGCACACTTAAGTGAAGAAGGTAATAGCCGTGAGCAGCACGTTAGAGGATGGAGTCTTTTGGGTCTGATAAGGGTGTTAAGAGAGTTGATCCTAAAATGAAAGTGTGTATATTGATTCGTAGCAAATATTTTTTGATATTGTGTTTTCTAATGCTTTTGAATATTGTGTTAGATTGTGTGGGTTGGATTGTCTATGTTTCGCAACAGACGCTTGTATCTACGTCCCAACCTACTCTTTCTTTCTCTACTGTTTCCCCACATGAGTTTCATACGTTGCCTGAACATGAACAGACACGAAGATCAGAATTTGTAAACAATTTGTTCATACAGATGTTGCATCAGCATCAGCTAGTCGTAAATACCACAAACTGCTGGGTTTGTGGTCTTATGCCACATACGACAGATAAGGGAATACCATATTTGGTTTTGCCTTTTTCGCCTAATGGGTCAGTATGGGCACTCCAAGCAATGTTTATCTATGCGAATGAAGCATCTCCTGTATGTTCCGTCAAAGATAATGCGAGTAGTAATGCCTTGATACAGGGAATAGTAGATATGATCAGAGATAATGATGCGTATAATGCAATCCCTAAAGATGAGGTACGAGCATATGTTGGTTGGAACAAGACACGATATAGCATTAGTCTGACAGAAAAGGTCTCCTCATATTTGGATTGTACCCCACCGAGGTCATTTTTGTCTGCAAGGTAATGGTCAGAATCCGAGAGCTCAGCTTAGTAAGAGTGCGTGTGTTCACACATATATCTATACGTCCCAGAAATCTCCACCGTTCGTGCCAGCTAAAGGCACGTATTTTGTTTGTCACGACAGAGCATATACATGGTTGCCTTCTGATTTTTCAGGCACATGTTATGTGGCATTTTTGCTTCCCCCTACATACACAGCTGCTTTTAATTACCATAAGACAAGATATGGTAGAGGTGTTATTGATGCGAAAGATACTGTCGCACAAGAAGTTGGAGACTTCTTTAAGGGTTTTCTGCCCTTTTCGGGTCCTATGGCTAATGGTAGAAATATTCGTCAGCTTACGAGAGTGGTCGAGGCCACTATAAATGAAACTGCAGGTGCCCTTAGCAATATTACAGCTGAGCTTCAAGCGGATCGCCTTATGACATTACAGAATCGCTTTGTTTTAGATATTATACTTGCAGATAGAGGTGGGGTATGTAAATTGATCAGGTCTAGTTGCTGTGTTTTCATACCAGATAACGCCCCGACAGTGTACCAAGCCATCTTGAGGTTACATAAGTCCGCTGAGTCTATACATGTAGACGAAGGGAACTGGTCATTGATAGAATGGTTTTGGGAACTGCTGTCCAAATGGGGATGGAAGATTCTGATGTTTCTTGGTATGGCTTTAGCAATCCTTTTCTCGTGTTGCTTATGCATCCAGTGTGGTCCCGCCATTTGTAGTCTTTGTGCTACGATCTGTGTGAGAAGACCAGTCCTGAGAGAAGTGAAGGATAATAAGATGATGTTACAGCAACACCTTGACGACCTGATGAGAATAGATATAGACCTGGATTCAGATTGACGTGAGTTTAAGTTATTGCCTACGTAATGGCAAAAGGAGGGACTGAGGTTCCGTGATTTCGAACCAGACTCCATTTTGTTTGAGTTGTTCAAGACGCCATTTTTGTGTTGCCCTCACGTAGGCCGTGGAGGTAACCGAACGAACAAAGTTGCATGGGCTTCATTGTTCATGTATGCATTAACAGGCCCTTTTCTGACTTTTGAGTGAATTGCAGAGAAACTGACCTCTTCACCTGAAACTGACCTCGCAAAACCAATTTCCCTTAAGTTTGATTCTTTTCTAAAATTGCCAATCAATGTTCAGGACCTCGTTAACCTTTAGTTTCCTTGCACATGTTTTATCTTGTTCAGCATCTATTACTGTTTCCTTTATGTTCTGACATTACATGGGTTGTGCTTTTCAATTATAAATTTGTCCGGCTTGCAAAAATTGAATTTGGGACATTCCTAATAATTAACTTTTGGGTTGGGTTACTGTAAACTGGGTTTTTGTTAATGTGATACTCAGTTAGAAAATGTGTCCTATTGGTCAGAATTTTGCGCAGTGGGTGTACATTTATAATGAGAATATGGTGTATAATAAGTGATGTCTTGCTCTTTGAAAATTGAGCAGTTTCCTGAGTTGTACACCGTGTTGTATTGCTTGGTTTACTGTTACTAGCTGCAGCTAATAAATTTGATCTTTGACGCCATCCAGAAGTATTCCGTGTCTCTGTATTCCAAGACAGGAGAATCCGAAGACTTCGGTTGTGTCCCTGGCACCGCTGGGTTCTAAGAAAACCAGGTTCTTCCACCTTACTCCTTGGAAGCCTGCAAACTCAGCTGCAGAGTGCCTTAAAATTCATCTTTTAGCTTCATTCTCTTCAAAGTATACATGATCCCTCTTGACAATATCATCCATGCATAGGACATCAACATCCTCTCATATGCTTACATGGAACTCATACTCTCCTGCTTGGACAACACCCCCAAGGAAACTCCACCTAGTTATATGTTACCTCTCCCGCAAAGTCTACACAACGACTTGACGCGCAATTACACAATCATAATGCACTATTACTGAATGACAATGACTAGACTCTCGAAACTGTATTTCTATTACACTGTGATTGACTGATAATTATCTAGACTCTCTAAACTGTTATTTTGATTGTACGATGATTGACTGATAATTGTTGTGACGTTGCTGTAAAGTGCTCCGACACCCTCGGGTCATGTCAGCGCTATATAAAACTCTCAAAATAATAAATAAATAGTGAAGTAGAGCTGGGAAGATTGATTGTATGGAGGCAGATAACAACCCCACAGTCCTCGCCAACCTTCTATGGGAAAACATGTTTAATATAAGAACCGATCAGATCTCTTTATCAACGTTATTTTCTTTTGTGGAAGAAAAAGAGCCACCTTCACTGAGTCTATCATGAATCTGAGAAACTGTATTGTTAAAGTGGGAACCAGTACAGATTTCTTTTGGTTCATCACAAAACCTAATCCCTGCAGAAGGAAAATTGCCCCTGGACATGAGTCTTCAAAAACTGTTGGAAATGTGCCATCAACAATATATTGTTCAAATAAATCATTATTCTGACCCCATGTGAGCTCAGAATCACTACAACTGCTTTCAGGATCTTCGTGAAACAACATTGAGCTGATGAAAGACCGAAGGGAGAGATCTGAATTGGAACCTTTCGTTTTGCTACAGGAAGTGAGGAAAACATCAGCGTGAATATTGAAGTAGGACTTAAGGGATCTTTGAGTTATATTTTGGCTCACCAGTCTTCAACCTGTAAAGAATTTCTTAGACAATTTACTCCTTCTATCTTGAAATGTATTGAATGAAATTGTTCCGTAGTTTTAAATGTATAACTGACCGAAAGCCTTTGCTTGCTTTTCTGCGTAGAAAGAGATTGCTTTGAAATCCTTGGGAATGTAGTGGCTCCCTTGAGCATCACGTCTTGAATTTCCTTCTTTATCAATTGTCTGTCTAGGAGCTATATTAAGGGGTGAAGAATATAATCTTGTAAACCTGGATGGCTTGCCGAAGCCACTCATCTGACGAGATTAACCTACAATTGCAAAGAAAGAGGGTGAGTCAGCCACCCAGCCGTATTGGTTAAACTGACCTACTGTTATTGACTTGGGAGCGTCCTCTGCCACAATTAAATCTTCTTCTAAATTGATTTAATCGCTGAGGGAAGAATGGAGCATGTCCAGGCTTGTCACTTTAGCAAGTTATGTGAACCGCTCAAAGAGCGTAAAAGAAAGGCTTGAAAGAAATCTCTTGAGAGACACCTGGAGAGTCAGCTCTACTGTGACTGGCTAATGCAAAAACTTGTGGCGCAAAATCCTTTTGTAGAGTTTTGAGAGATGTTAAAGTCTGGACACAACTTGAAATACAAACACAAGGGATACTGTAGGTCTATAATAGGCTCAATATTGTATGCCAATTATGAAATAAAGCATGCATGGGCTAGTGTCTGATCAAATAAGGAAAAATGAATAAAGTGTGAGAACAGGACAAAAAATACTCCCATTAGCCCACCGCTTGGCGGAATATCGTCATCTGGGATTTTTTGTAAATAGACTGGTATCCGTTGGGTCTCTCACCTGATGATATTGTGAGGAGACCTAAAAACAGATCCTCCAGTGACAAAGAAAATGTATGGATAACATGGCTAGATGGGAGAGGTTGCAGTGAAACAAACAGTGAAAGGAAAAGAGTGAGATAAAATTACCTAGTATGATGCCAAGGCAAACTACTTTATTAGGGGGGTCATCACAGGGGTAATATTAAAAGCAACAGTATAGGGATAGTATATGAACAAATATCACTATCAATCAGATGGAGCTGGTCGACATGTTTCAGCCTAAAAAGGCTTTCTTCAGGACCTATGATTTAAGATACTACTGCAACAAACACTATACAAGTTACCAATCACTTGATAGAAAGACCACAAATATTGTGGATGCCTACCGTGTACCATCTAGTAGGTCAATGGATTCTCACCTGTATTGAAATATAAAAAGAACAGACACAAGACATGCATGCAAACGTTATGAAGGAACAGCATTGTATACATTATACAGCACATATATTGGCCTTAAATATTATGTAGAAAGAAGGTGAAAAAGAACTCACCCAAAACTTTTTGGGGAAAGGCCTTACCTCGCCTGGCACTCGCTCAGGTAAAAAGAGGCCCCGCTCTGAGGAAATAGAAAGGGGTAACAACATACCCATTGTTCAAAATGATTCTTTTGAAAATAACAAATCAATGATTAATTAATCCAAGTTTGTTATGAGATTTCCTCAAACTACCTATTTGTAGACAGAGAGCAATGGACAGTGGATGTGGTCCACAGGTCAGTGAGACTGACCGATGACACTTAACTAAGATGAAAGCACCAAAGTATGCTAGTGGAGCAAAAGAATAAAAGAATGGACCACCATCTCCCTGGAACCAGGGAAACGGTCCAGGAAACGCCAGCGTTAAAAAGGAATCACTGCAGCGAGGTCAAAAGGCTTTTAAAAGAGAGAAAAGCGTCCAACCAACCTGTCCGTCGGTACCTCGGGCTTTGTCTGAGCCGAAGGGGAGGTACCGAGGTCAGGGGAGACTGTGTTTATAAAGCCCATCGGCTGACCACAGTGGAAACCGCTCATCACGGCTTATGATTAGTCGAAAAAAAGGAATGATCCAGCCAAGTTTGTTATAATAATGTCCATTATTTATTCAATGTTGCCCATTAATTGGTTCGATCTGAACAATATAAAGACACGCGAAGAAATGTTAAAAATCACGGCTCCAATGTTCCGACGATAGCCGGGAAAGATCAACATGTACGTGGGTCATGTCCATAGAGACTATTGGCTCATATGGCCGTACAAGCGATATGATTGGCCCACACTAGGACCAATCCTGTACTACCTGTACCGGCAGTGAAACGCCGTCATTACAGGCGTCCCTGCCGTATCTAATCCAAGATTGAAAACAAAGACTCACCGCCTAAAGTTTGTGGACCATTGAATTAAACAAACCCCAAAAGAAAGGTACTATCACAAGCAGGGACTTTACTGACTAGTGAGGTAACTACCGATTGGTTAAGAAGCTGAACACGAGTAGCTGATTGGTCCCAGTATTCATTGGCAGCCACTAACCAGACACTCGAAGCAATGCTGGTACCGGTACGTTCCTGTTATTATAGCGCCACAGACTCACATTGCTGAGCCGGTTTAATGAAAGAAAAAAGAAAAACCAGTTTGATGTTAAAAAACGGAAAAAGAAGTTAAGCGTTGGAGGACCGCAAGGCAGCCTGTCCCACGGTGCGCTATTCTCAGTATAAACACTGGCATAGTCACATGACAGCAACGATGCACAAAGCCCATTGGAAAGCCAAGTCATTTCGGCAAACCCAATAAGTCCGTAAGAAGACCAATCACAGTGTTCAAAAAGAGGGCCTGTTATACAGAACTATGGCAACGCCATATAGATGGCAAAGCACTCCATAAATGCCGATAAAATCGAGGAGTCAGAGATTCATAGCCCTAACTGAATATAGTTAGATGGTGATCTCGCAATGAATGTAATGTAAGAATCTAAATCTGTATCCATGGGATTTCGTCGTTTAGCCCGTTGGTATCACAGTGAAGCTTGAAAATCCACTTCTGTTCCCTAATGAAGAGATAGCGAGAGATGTGTTTTACATGTTGGGGGATGAAGGGCTGTTCCAGAACTACCCACTTCATTTCTTCAGCACTGTGTTTTTTTGTGAGGAAATGGTTAGTGAGGCGCGTAGCTTGTCTATTGCGTCTAATGGTGCTCATGTGTTCTTGTAGCCTGAGTTTAACTTTTCTGGATGTCATCCCTACATAGCGAAGGGAACATGGACAAGTGATCAAATATACAACTTTTTCACTATTGCAATTTGTGTGACGCTTGAGTACCCAAGGACGTTGGGTGCCTATGTCAATTGTCATAGTTTTTTCCGTCTGAGGGCACACAGAACAAGAACCACACGGATAGTGCCCCTGCACGGGCGGAAGATTCCATAGTGTGGTGACAGGGTTGGAGATCATGCCCCGGGGTCTCGTGTGAACTAGTTCATCACGTAAGTTTTGACGCCACTTAAAAGCGAAGAGCGGAGGTGGAATCCTGGTGCCTGCGGTGTTTAGGATGCGCCAATTCTTGCGCACTATTTTTTGCACCTGTGTTGAGGCTGTGTTGAAGGTGGTCACAAAAGTGAGTTTCTCCAGGGGTGGTTTCTCAAATGGTGGAGCCAATAAAGCCTCTCGAGGGTTGTTAGACGCCCTCTTACGTTCTTTTTTGATGAGGGCAGACGGGTATTGTCTTTGTTTTAGTTTGCCCGCCAATTCTCGTGACTGTGCCTCAAAATCTGCACGCTCGGAGCAATTCCTCCGGACCCTAAGAAATTGTCAGAAGGGCAGATTTTCTCTAAGGGATCGAGGGTGGTGGCTGTCAAAACGGAGTAATGAATTCCTCGACATAGGCTTGCGGTATAGTTTGCTAGCCAAATGTCCATCTAGAGGAATGATGAGTAAGTCAAGGAAGGGGCGCTCCACTTTGCTTGATTCCACTGTGAATCTGAAGAAACGATTCTGTGTGTTGAGCCAAGTCTGGAAGGCTAAAAGGGAGATGTGATCACCCCTCCACAGTACTAGAACATCGTCAATATATCTCTTCCACAACAACAGTTGATGATGGAAAGGGTTGTCGTGGTCGAGTACATGACGTGTTTCAAAAGAATAGACATAAAGGTTGGCTAAACTCGGGGCAAAAATATTGCCCATAGACGTACCAGATATTTGGAGGTACAGCGAATCCTCAAACTGAAAAAAAATTTCAGTCATCGCCATACGCGCCAACTCCATGATGAAGCTGATAGGTGTGATACTCTCATGATTTTCAGCTTCCAACAAACCTCGCACTGTTTCTAGTGTTTCTTCCTGAGGGATACAGGTGTAGAGAGATTCTACATCAAAGCTGACTAATATGTCAGTCTCAGTGTTGAAGGTTGTATCTGGAAGTAATCGGAGTACATATTTTGTATCTTGTAGATACGTTGACATCTTTAGAACCAAAGGTCTTAGAAAGACATCAACGAATGATGACAGAGGTTCTAACAGGGACCCAATCCCGGAGATAATTCATTGTGAGATCACCATCTAACTATATTCAGTTAGGGCTATGAATCTCTGACTCCTCGATTTTATCGGCATTTATGGAGAGCTTTGCCATCTATATGGCGTTGCCATAGTTCTGTATAACAGGCCCTCTTTTTGAACACTGTGATTGGTCTTCTTACGGACTTATTGGGTTTGCCGAAATGACTTGGCTTTCCAATGGGCTTTGTGCATCGTTGCTGTCATGTGACTATGCCAGTGTTTATACTAAGAATAGCGCACCGTGGGACAGGCTGCCTTGCGGTCCTCCAGCGCTTTTCTTCTTTTTCTGTTTTTTAACATCAAACTATTTTTTTCTTTTTTCTTACATTAAACCGGCTCAGCAATGTGGGTCTGGCGCTATAATAACAGGAACGTACCGGTACCAGCATTGCTTCGAGTGTCTGGTTAGTGGCTGCCAATGAATACTGGGACCAATCAGCTACTCGTGTACAGCTTCTTAACCAATCGGTAGTTACCTCACTAGTCAGTAAAGTCCCTGCTTGTGATAGTACCTTTCTTTTGGGGTTTGTTTAATTCAATGGTCCACAAACTTTAGGCGGTGAGTCTTTGTTTTCAATCTCGGATGAGATACGGCAGGGACGCCTGTAATGACGGCGTTTCACTGCCGGTACAGGTAGTACAGGATTGGTCCTAGTGTGGGCCAATCATATCGCTTGTACGACCATATGAGCCAATAGGCTCTATGGACATGACCCCCGTACATGTTGATCTTTCCCGGCTATCGTCTGAACATTGGAACCGTGATTTTTAACATTTCTTCGCGTGTCTCTATATTGTTCAGATCGAACCAATTAATGGGCAACATTGAATAAATAATGGACATTATTATAACAAACTTGGCTGGATCATTCCTTTTTCGACCAATCATAAGCCGTGATGAGCGGTTTCCACTGTGGTCAGCCGATGGGCTTTATAAACACAGTCTCCCCTGACCTCGGTACCTCCCCCTCGGCTCAGACAAAGCCCGAGGTACCGACGGACAGGTTGGTTGGACGCTTTTCTCTCTTTCAAAAGCCTTTTGACCTCGCTGCAGTGATTCCTTTTTAACGCTGGCGTTTCCTGGACCGTTTCCCTGGTTCCAGGGAGATGGTGGTCCATTCTTTTATTCTTTTGCTCCACTAGCATACTTTGGTGCTTTCATCTTAGTTAAGTGTCATCGGTCAGTCTCACTGACCTGTGGACCACATCCACTGTCCATTGCTTTCTGTCTACAAATAGGTAGTTTGAGGAAATCTCATAACAAACTTGGATTAATTAATCATTGATATGTTATTTTCAAAAGAATCATTTTGAACAATGGGTATGTTGTTACCCCTTTCTATTTCCTCAGAGCGGGGCCTCTTTTTACCTGAGCGAGTACCAGGCGAGGTGAGGCCTTTCCCCAAAAACTTTTGGGTGAGTTCTTTTTCACCTTCTTTCTACATAATATTTAAGGCCAATATATTTGCTGTATAATGTATACAATGCTGTTCCTTCATAACGTTTGCATGCATGTCTTGTGTCTGTTCTTTTTATATTTCAATACAGGTGAGAATCCATTGACCTACTAGATGGTACACGGTAGGCATCCACAATATTTGTGGTCTTTCTATCAAGTGATTGGTAACTTGTATAGTGTTTGTTGCAGTAGTATCTTAAATCATAGGTCCTGAAGAAAGCCTTTTTAGGCTGAAACATGTCGACCCATCTGATTGATAGTGATATTTGTTTATATACTATCCCTATACTGTTGCTTTTAATATTACCCCTGTGATGACCCCCCTAATAAAGTAGTTTGCCTTGGCATCACACTAGGTAATTTTATCTCACTCTTTTCCTTTCACTGTTTGTTTCACTGCAACCTCTCCCATCTAGCCATGTTATCCATACATTTTCTTTGTCAATGGAGGACCTGTTTTTAGGTCTCCTCACAATATCATCAGGTGAGAGACCCAACGGATACCAGTCCATTTACAAAAAATCCCAGATGACGATATTCCGCCAAGCGGTGGGCTGATGGGAGTATTTTTTGTCCTGTTCTCACACTTTATTCATTTTTCCTTATTTTATCAGACACTAGCCCATGCATGCTTTATTTCATAATTGGCATACAATATTGAGCCTATTATAGACCTACAGTATCCCTTGTGTTTGTGTTACAGTTTGATTGGGGAATAGGATACTTGCATGTCTTTAAACTTGCTTCCCCTAGAGACCCTCCCACACAGTTGTTTTTTGTCACAACTTGAAATAGCCTTCACTAAGTGATCATCAAACAGAGGTCCTTCTGCTCCGTATTATTTCTCTGTCATCTCCACTAGTTTAGAGTCTACGCTCATAAGCAGAGCCTTCCTTATTTCTGCAGACATAACAGTGTTGGCATTACCCAGTAAACATATATCATGCTGACTGCAACCTATAAGGATGGGGGGATTCACATGGGTTCTTGAGGGCGCAGCATCTTCTAACTCCATAATTTTGGGCAAAGATCGAAAAATGTCCAACCTTATGGGGGAAAAGAGGTTTGGGACACTCCTCCTTTAATTAATTTCTGTTTGACTTGTCCATTGTTTTCCTAATCCAATAAGCATCAAAGTCTGAGAGTGAGTAGGATGGGGTCCATTCACCTGATCTCGGGTGAGTAATAACTTCGGAAGCAAAATAAGGGATACCACGGGCATCCAGAATGACTGTACCAAAAGTGGATGGGTTATGTGCATTTGTCTGAGGTAATGGCTGAAGAGAATAGTCATCCTCAGTATCTTCCTGATGACCCGTAGGGAAATAGATGGAATCAGATTTTGCAAGCTGTAAAGTATAAGTTCCACGCTGATGTATCAGGAAAGAATTCTGCACGAAGGTACCCTTTATTTGTTTTTAATACTCAAAGGAGACAAATAATTGAAAACAGGCATTAATGTACTTATCTTTGCTTAAGCAGCAAAGAAAAGCGGTGGTTGCTGCTCTAGAGGGATTGTTATACATTGGACTGGACTATGATTGATGCCCTATTGCATCATAGGCACTCTAGACTGCTGACCTCTGTTGAACTGTTTACTACATCATTTTTTCTCAGCCATGTTAAATGTATTTACTTTACTTTGGTGCTTGAGAAATACGGTAAATAAAAATGTCTGTCATAATCGTGACTCCATCTAGTACTGTAATAGAATTAAGTCACTTTAGAATAAATAATGTTAGCTGAACGTATATAGCAGTTGAAGCGCCTTACTAAGAAGGGACCTGCTCATAGCTGCCAAGGTTTCAGATTGCTATGTGTGACATTTTCATAATTTCAGTGAAATTATGAGTGACATTTCAATGACTATGAGTGACACTGACTCGCGGGCAAAACCAACTAATGAAGATTAGGGAAACCGATAAATATCAGAAATTACACCCATTTGGTCAACAAGAAACTCTAAAAAGGTCTTCAAACCGGAGACAGACTGCATTTCTCAGTGACAGTGACATTTTCCCCCTGAAATAAAACCAAATACATAAGCCCATGGAAAAAGCGCCATATCAAAAATTACACCCTTTAAAACAGTAATAAGCCTTGGACAGACTTTCAAGCTGCTGCATAGTCTCTGAATTGCAAAGTTACTAACCTACTGCCCCTAAGATGAATGTTAACTTACTGCTTTTCAAAAAGAGGTTTTTGTTTTGGCATTTTAAAAACAGAAACGTTCAGGTCTTACTAGCAATATTCTGCTTAGGCCGCATGTGGAGAGCAGGGCACGTGCACACTTCAGTACGGATTACAGCACTACCAGGTGTAACATGAAACAGAAGTACATAACTTCCAAGATCGCTTTTAGGTGACCACGGAAAATGAAATAATTGCGATACATAATGTGAATGCAGAGCCTGAACACTGCCCAGAACCGAAGGGCCCCTGCACACATTTGTTTTCAGTAGGTGCTGTCACAGAGTTACAGATACCGAGCACGAGAGCTGTGCTGAATTAAGTTCTCTGGTGGTACTGAAAGTATTAAGACTGGCAGCGCGCTAGCGCTTTAAATAAAAATGGAAAGTACACTTTGAAGAAAGCTGATGCAACTTACTGTGTGAGTCGACTCGAGCAGCAATTGTTGTACAACGTCCTTCAGTTTCATCTACGGAAGCCTGGTTAATAATGCGCCCATATCTGCTCTTAATATGTCATTACATCTACACGCGACCTTTGATACACTCCGTCTAAACCCTAAAACCCTACAAGCGCAGAAATGAAAGTCTATCTAGCTCCTGACATCCGGCGCCCGCGGCATGAGCCGCACAGGAACTGTGAATCGCGGCCACATAGCTGCAGCACACTGCCATGATGCACTGCAGCAGAGCAAGCTCTTTCTCCCAGATACTGCCTGACTCACCAACTTGTCCCCGGCCCGCCCTGCCGCACTAGTTTGCGCCTCCAATCACCCCATGCCTCTGATGCGTGGCGGGCGGCCAAAGTGTCCTGTCGGTGAGTGACGAATTATTCAGTCACTCTGGGTCTCGGCGCCCCCCACCGGTCTGGCAAAGTGAAGGGGGGGGTCATTGCGGTGCTGTGCACCGCGGCAGACAGGCAGCACTGGACAAGAGGCCTCGTGGACTCACATTGAATCCCGCGCCGCTTCTGCATCACTTCCCCTTCCTCCAGGACCGGACGTTACAAGACAGTACTACCGCCGCGCGGCGTCGCAGGAAATGCAGCCTGGCGCCCGGCACTAGGCTGGGCAGATTTGTTTCTTTGTTGCGCTCTCGGCCACTCCAAAGCTTAGAGGAACAATATTTAACTATTTAACTTACTGAACCCAGCAAGCAGCTGCTGGCAGCACGCCTTGGAGCACCAGAGCCGGCACACAGGCACCGCCGGTGGCGCGCGATGGCACCTGCAGAGCCAACATTTCAGAGTGGCATAAATGCGTGACAATGCATTTCAGTGCGGTGATGCGGCACACCGCACTGAAATGCGTGAGTGTCACCCGGATGCGTGATACTTGACAGGCATGTTTCAGTGCGGTAATGCGGATTACCACACTGAAATGCGAAAGTGTCACGCCTGATGCGTGACACTTGGCAGACCTGCCTGCTTTACTGCTTCTTGCGACCCGGTTATTTAAACGGTTTTGCCTTCATTCACTTTAAGAGCAGCATTCATAAAAGCCTTCGACCTCACTGTCTGATGACCCAACTAACAGGTGGCTATACTTAAATGAAACAGCAGCTCCGTGGCTGCCCCCCGCCGCAGACTGCTTCTGTGAGCCGTGCTGCTGGTGCAGGTTGTGACAGGTGCGCCGGATGAACTGACAGCTGCGTGCACTGTACCTCAGTCACAGCGAAGATGACCGGTGAAGCCGCTAGGCGCGCTTCCTGTGGACGCGCTCCGTTGGTAAATAAAGCGCCCCTCGCTGGGTTGGCCCTGCATTTATTAAAAATACATATCCAGACACCCACTGGGCAGTAGAGAACAGACAGACAAGCCGCCCTGGTGAGATAGGCATATCGAGACGTGACGCTCTGGGCACGCGACGCCCAGCGCATCGCGGCTCGTGATCCTAAGTCAGCTGGAGCGCCACCGGGATGTGCGCAGGCTCCGCCCACCGCCGCGCCCGGCCCCGCCCACCGCCTCCCACCCACCCTGTCAGGCCTGGAGGCTGCCGGTACGGGCGTTGAGAGACCTGCGTGCAACGGGGCCAGTCCTCCCTGACGAGCGGCGGATGCTTCCGCGGCCCTTCCCGCTGGCATTGATGCGTGAGCGGCAGAAAGACCGAGGACAGGAAGGGAAGCGCCCCCCACCGTTGGAGGCATGAGTTTCACGGACGGCTACCTGCTCGGCGCCGAGCCGGGGGAGAAGAACGGGGCCTGGCAGCCGGGGGAACCCGGCTACCACTTCACCGTCTACGAGGAAGATGGGGCGGACGAGCGGGTCAGCGCCCGGCTGCAGGAGAAGAGACCGCCGGGGGACGAGAGGCAGCAGCAGCAGCCGCCCCTCCGACACCACCATCACCACTACTGCCAGTTCCCGCTGCCCAGCCCCGGCCAGCTGGAGCTGTGCCTGGGGCAGCCGGCCTTCGACTTCGCCTCTGAGCCCTGCGCCCCGGGCGAGGATGAGGAGGAGGAGGAGGGCGCGGTGCCGGGCGAGGGCTGCAGCCTGGGCCTCCCCGAGAGGAAGCGCACCCGCTCCACCAGCTCCCGGCACCGCTACGAGATCGTGACCGAGCTGGGCCCGGAGGAGGTGCGCTGGTTCTACCGGGAGGACAAGAAGTCCTGGAAGCCGTTCATCGGCTACGACTCCCTGCGCATCGAGCTGGCTTACCGGCAGTTGTGGGACCAGGGGGGCGGCAAGGCGCCGGCCAAACCCGAGGAAGGGGGCGAGCCGTCGAGTCCGCCGGGGGAGGAGGAGGCGGCAGAGGAAGCACGGGAAGGGGGCCTGACGCTGGACGTGGTGCCCCTAGACCTGCTGAAGATCGAGCCGGTGTGCGTGCGCAGCGGCCTCTACGAGGTGGATGTGGCAGGAGGAGAGTGCTACCCGGTGTACTGGAACCGTAAGTACACGTTTGCTGGCTTGTCACTGTGCAGAAGGGTATGTGTACCCATGGGAGTCCTACTACAGCATGTCGGCCTGGGGCCTGGGTTCATATAATCAGATTTTTCACTTCTGCGCGAGACCAAAAGTTATGAGGTGGAAAGGTAAACAGAACATGTTGGAACTTGGAAATGCAGACATCTCAGGGTTGGAGGCATGCTAAATGGATTAACCTTTTTAGTTTTTATTTTGTTCTTTTGTAAAGGGCTGGAATTTGAGAATGCATAGTTATACTTGGATGTGGTGCGCTCCTAACGCCTGGCTAGATCACCTGGTAACCCTGGCTGGATCACCTGGTAACCCTGGCTACACTAGGTGCCCCTGAGCTTGAAGTCGTGTCAGTTTGAACATCCAAACACGGCACGTATCGATACCATATATTTGACAACCTGAAAATAAAATGGGTAGCCTGCCAGTTACAAAGATTGTGTAAGAGGACCTTTACATTACTGGCATCTAAAGAAGTATGGGACTCCCCAAGGTTATTTATTGCACAAGCCTCGTTTTTTGTGTACAGTTATTAAAGTACAAGGTATTGAAATCAAAATTATTTTGAGTAGTAGCATTATGGACGAGGAAAACTAAATCATGATGCTACCTGTGACTGACTGTTATCGTCTACACAGGGCTTGTCCCAATTACTTTTTAACATCTGTATTAAACCTCTCCATAATCTCTGGTGCACATTAAATGTACGTTTTTATAACGACTTTGACACGGAAGGGCTGGTCCGTTTGACTGGAGACTTGGGCATAAAATATGCCAGAATTAGTAGCATATTTGACCTGATCCAAATGAGAATGCGTGGCAACTGACTTTAACGTGTTAAGGCAAATTTCGACTTTCTGCTGGTAGAAGTAGATGTCATTTTAAAGTAGGAAACGGTCAGGTGTGCAAGGACACAGTCATTCCCGTAAAAGATGAGGCAAAAACTCTTGGAGTTTGGTTTGATACAAGGATTTCCATGGATTCTACAATTAGTGCCTTAGTCACAGCTTCCACCTATCACTTAAAATTACTCCTGATAGCTCAGCATCTCCAGAACAAACAGATCAGGCACATATTACGTTAACTATCGTCGGAGCCAATATATGTAGTATTACAATCCTTCATTATCATTGGCCAGTGCCACAATCCAGATACTTTAAAACTGGGCAGCCAGGGCAGTGATACACAACAATATCAATTCAACTATTAAAGCGATGCATTGTTTTTGGTGAAGAAAAGCATCAATGTAAAGACCTTGAACATGGGCTCTCTGTATATCATTTGGGCCGAACAAATCGAGCAACAAAGGTTTGCACCAACGTCAAAAATTAATAGGAGCACAGATCTGGGCATTTGCATCCAAAACCAGTAGTCTGTGGAACTTTTTACCAGGCTAGTTAAGTAATACAGAGCTGTACCTACGATTTAGAAAAGTTAAAAAAACTTTTCTAGCTCGTCCTTAATGTTTGACTATGGCAACACCTTAAAGGTGAAGAATGTGCAGCACTGTACAAATTGTTGCTGCAGATGGTACTGAAATCTGGATGATCAGTAGTTCTGATTGTCCCACTAAATAGCTGGGAAATAGCACCAGAACCAGTGACAACAGGTATTGACTGCTTCAAGATTGTGTAATTTTTAAAGTATATTACAACTTCCACTTACTATAGTCAGGGCTATCTTACTAATACAATCTATTGAGTAGAACAGACGTGAAGACTGCAACAACTGCTCAGTCGTCTTTACTTCTTGACCTCTTTATATCCTGATCTTCCATAATCTGGCTTTGATCCCCTGAGCCGCATATGTCTGTGACTCATGTTCCTCTGAGGAAAGGTATTTTTACCTGCTTAGAATGTATTTTTAACATACCAACACACTGTTGTGTTCACTGAATGATCATCATTATTAAGCAAATTAACATAGACGTGACAGCAGTTGTGGTCTATTTTTGCTTTACTAAATGTATATTCAACTTGGTCTGCACCACCTCACTTGTCTGAAGCATCTTGTATGCTGCTATTATTTTAAACACATTTTGTTTTTCCAGCCAAGCAAACATACATAACCAGACATGAGTTGGACAGAGCTCTTGGTAAGGACTATTGCCCACATCACCAGTTGTGCTACTACGCAAAAATGAAAATGTATCGACGCAACATAATCCAAATTCAGTTGCCAAAACTGTACTTCGTCTAACATACTGACCCTATCTTGCAGTTTAATAATGAGATGCTGCATGTCTTTATAAGAGAGAACCTACTTTCGAGCTAATGCAATCCGTTTCTTCCTTGACACCATATGTTATAAAGTTTCATAGAATATCATTGTCTCGTATATGAAACCCATTAAGTCATTGTGCACCAGTTATCTAAGGTCGAGGGAGCCAGCTTCCCCACAGTTGAGTGATCTCTTGTAATCCCCAAGCCTATATTGCAAAAAAATATATATTTGGAAATGTTCTCCTTTCTCCAAGCACAGAAATAAGGCAAGTATCACAGATAAATTAAAAGGATGCCCCAGCATGCTGGATACAGTTTTTGACCCTCTATAACTGAGCCTTGAGGACTCAACAGATTATAGGGATAAATTAACCAACTGATCCAAAGCCTTCCAGGCTTTTGTTATCAGAGGTCATACCAAATGTAACTAGCAGCTCTAGTGTATAATAGTGCTGACGCAATATTTTCGGTTGTGTCAACCTGAATCTTGACCACACATTTTGGGTACAAAGGTGTCTCGCCCATTTCCTCTGCATTTAGAAGTCTACTTCTGCTTCCCGTTTGAGTTTTGGAGCATTCGCTGTACTTGTGAAATTATTCATTAAGGCTATATACCAAGGATACTGCATGTTTAATAAGCAGGATTAATAGCATTCTATATTTGACTGGAGATTGATCTCCGTCATTACCTAACATGCCCTTATATTTCAGAGAAATATGCTTGACCAAGTAAAAAAGCTTGCCCAAAATATAGGAGAAATCTTCACGTATAGTTTTGAATTATTAGATGGGGTCTGAACCCCATATATGCCGCAAAGCTTTGCTATCCCTGTAATATAGCAAGTATGAAACTGCTAAATTACGTAGATTGTGAAGCATTCAGGGGTCAACATACTCTTTCATTCCACTGTACGAGAAGCTGTTTTCCAGTGCTGTTTGAGGTTCTGCCCTCATACATGGCCCTAGAGTAGTTGGTTCCTGATAATCAAGGTGCTTGATTGCTTTGAGGTAAGGTTGTTACTGGAATAAATGCACAGTCATTTCTACCAGTTGAGAGACATGTGGTGCCTCCTTATGTCAGAGCGATTCCGTACAAAGACCTCAATGCAAAGCATGGATAGCCGGATCCTTGTTGCACTCTCACCACCCAAAGGGTGCATGTAAACTCATGTATGTTGGTGCCATAGGTATCAGATAATCAGTGTTGTTTTCTTAGTGGCTAATAGAAACCTCGAAAGGGCAGTCACCCCGTAGAGCATATATCTCTCTACCCATTGGAGAAAATGGGGACATCCGTAGTTTGCAGGACTATTCCGTCTCCTTTGCCCGCAGGCCTAATAATGAATTCATTGAGTTTGGAAATGTGTTCGCCTAACAAAAGGTTGTATTTTATATATTTTTCTTTTTTGAACATGGTGCCTATCTAGGTAAGATAAACATTTTCACAGAGCAGGACCTCTTTGTCCATCTGATGGTTTACCTGAAAGAAGGTAGACAGTAAATGTAAGCCTGTGGCGTCAGAAGAGTCTTGATTAAAATGTATCTAAATCGTTTTTTAACCTAATCATTCAAAAGAACTTGTACAGTTCCAATTTAGACTTGAAAATGTTGTTTCTATATGAAGGAACAAAAGATAGACCTTTACTCAAAACGTCAACCTCACACGATCTAAAACATGGGATGGCAAATTGAATATCGGAATCTCCATATTGTTTGCTACTCGTAAAACAGATTCCTGGTTTGCATGGTATCTTACTTAGTTGCCACCCCCTGTTTCCCTCTTCATCCCTGTTTCCTCCGTTAACAACGTGAAGGGCCTCACTATAAAAAAAAAAAAGATTTTTGATTCTTTAATGCTTGTCGTGGTGCCTTGATGATCTGAGTCTGAAACTGAAAAGGTTTCAGAAAAAGTCACAATCTTTTTAAGGCCCCGCAAACCATAATCTTAACAATAGCAATCCCCAGCGCAGCAACTCAAACTCTGCCCAAAGGTTGAAGGTCCTATCATTAAACATTGCAAGGGAAGATGTTGTGAGGATGGGTTTTGCAACTTATAATGTGAGGGCCTCCTCAGGGGGAAGAGGTAGGCCCTCTGGGGGATTGTCTACCTGGGTTGCTACCCATTTGAATTGCACTGTTGAACAGCTGGACACTCTGTCTGATGATATTCAGTGCACGGTACTCGTGTTCTCTCCGAATAATAGGTTTCCTTTTATGAACATCTACTCTCGCCCAGTTAGCATTACCCAGGAATCCCCCAGCATAGACACACTAAACTTATTTATAGATGCAGCCCCCCTGAAGTTGGTTATGGGGGAGATTTTAACTGCCAATTTGAGCCTCTTGCTGCTTCCACTGATATTTCCTTTAGTGATGAGGATAGCTTTTGGTTAATTCCTTCCCCCCAGGCCCTCCCTGTTAAGGCTTGGACCCCGCTGGTACTCCAGATTAATGCGGTTCTCCTAGCACACTCTTTGAGAGCATGCAATGGTCGTACCAAGTCAGATCAGCCAGGGAAGTTAACTTTTAATAGAACAGGACAAACTTCTCTCTTGGACTACATTCTAATGGAGACAAGGTTATGGCAGTGGGTTGTTGACTTTGCTGTCATACCGTGACATGATAGTGACCATCATGCCTTGATGCTGGAGATGGAGCTCCCAGGCCTTTATAATCCTGTGGCCTCTGATTCTTCTCCAGCTAATAACTTAAAACTCACTAACAATAGAAGGAGAATTAGATAGGGCACAATGAAGCAGTCTCCAGACAAGATAGCTTCATTATATTCGTAAATTATCTCGCCACTTTCATCTCAGGAGGAAACTGTTAGAGCTACAGTTTCTCCTGAATCCGCTGGTAGAATTGAGGCATTATATGCTGAACTTACTAATAGCCTGACTCATATTTTTAACCCTTTGGTCCATTCCAAGTCTAACAAGGGTGTCAAACTAACTTGGTTTGATGACCCCTACCGTAAGGCAAAGGGAGGTCTTATAAAAGCCGTTAAAAGCCAGGATCGACTTTAATTAAACAACTGAGGGCCCACTATCGAGCTAGTGTCAAGACAGCAAAACAGAACTGGGAACAGGATAGATGGGTTGCCATTAGAGCAGCATTATCCAATAGGGACATGAAGTTGTTCTTGGTCCTTTGTGAGCGCAAGTGGCTGCGAAGGGAAACCAGCCCTAGAGCCTAATATTGCTGCAGTTGCTTGGAAATCTCTTTTACAGGGCTTATACTCTATTGGGGCAGCCCTGGAATTGAATGTTGATCCATCAGATGCAGCTATAGGGGTACGTTATGAAGTGGGCTGTGAGATTACATTACAAGGAGTTTTAAATGCAATTGGGAAGCTTCCCCTTGGGAAAGGCCCAGGACTAGATAAGATTCCTAGGGACTTTTTTCGGACGAGCCAAACATTTGGGGACCTTATTTGTGTGTAATTTTTAATGCCATTCTGAGGGGTATGAAGGTGCCGGATTCTTGGCTTGGGGCTGAAATGTTTCCTGTCTACATGAAGGGTTCTCCCCTCTTGCCGATTAATTATAGACCAATCAGCCTGATATACGTTACCCAGAAATTATTTGCCAGAATCCTCCTTGAACGCCTCCATGTTTGGATGGAGGATGGTGTAATACTGAGCGCGTATCAGGCTGGTTTTCGGAAAAATATGTCGCCCATTGATCACATTCTTAGACTTCAATTGTTATATTGGAAGACGTATCAGTGGAGGGTGGCTGTCTCTAGCTGATATTCGTTGATTTGAAATCGGCTTTTGATCTGGTCCCCTGTGCCAAACTTTGGGAGGTCCTTGAACAATTAGGAATCCCCCCTACATATTGTCTTTGATCATTCGCCTCCACACAGGTAACTTTGCCCAAATTAGGCATGGGAAGCATGGGGAATTGACCCCTCGTTTCCCAGTTGATAGAGGTGTAAGGCATGGGTGCCTGTTGGCCCCAACCCTGTTTTGCCTTTCTGTTAATGCCCTGGCCTTAATGAGGTAGTGGACAACAACGCCCCCAAGTTGGTGCATGATAAGGTCGCAGCAACGATGTTTGCTGATGACACTTTGCTGTTATCAAAGTCCCTATGGGCATTCAGCGGATATTAGACAGTTTTGAATGATTCTGCAAAAACATGGGGCTGGAGATGAATACAGCTACAACCAAATTTATGGTATTTAATCCAGCTAAAACATCGCACCCAAACCCCTCCTTAAACGGCACCCTATTAGAGAGGGTGTACGTTTTTAATTATCTTGGCGTCACGCTGTCTGAATCATTTGAATGGGGACCGCAATTAGCCAAGGCAGGTCTCAGGCTTGCCCAGACGGTGGGGGGACTTATAACAATTTATAGGAACTCCTCTCATATATCGCCTAGTCCTGTGGTTGAGATTTACCAGGTACAATTTAGGAGTGCCGTAATCTATGGGGCTGAACTTCAGGGTCCTCGTCCCACTGCTGGTTTGTCAAGGATAGAGAACAGATTTATGAGACAGTTGTTGGGCTTACAGTTGAGCTCACCCCATGTACCACTACATCTAGATCTGGGCCTTAGACATATCGCAGATGAGGTCGGGTTGAGGCCACTAACTGTTTTGGCATAGACTGTGGGCATAGACTGTGGGTGACCTTGGAGCTAGCAGATTACCAGTTGAGCTAAAGGAGATAATGGATCTCCCGGGGGTACCATGGTTTTCATACATTAAAAAAATTGCATCACTTAGGATTGGTATCCGTGACTTGTGGCGCAATCCAAAGGTGGTGTGTTTGACAATCTCACGTCTGGGATTGGTAAGAGCCTACTGACCTGCAAAGCTTGCTGACATCCAGGGGAATCCCAATCTTGGTCACTTAACAGTTGATTATCTGAATTTTAAAACTGACTATTTTATGGAGCCATTTTTAGAAACAAGAAACAAACATTTGCCCCATCCTAGTCTACCCTCTCTATCTGTCACTTTATGTACCCATCTGCGACTTCCTCCTTGGTAAGCCATGCAAGCAATATTGTCTACTCAAGATGTGGTCCTATCTCGGTCTCTAATTACTATTTCTTGATCAGTCTGGCACCTAGACTCAGTGAAGGGACCCTATGTATAATGCTTTTCTAGTTTCCAGAGGTCATTCTTATTTGCTTATGTAGAAATGAAATTTGTAGCTGTCTCACTGGTGCGGGGACACCCTGTGTCTACGGGTTCACAAATGAGGATCAACACTGGAATGGAAATGAAATACAAGTTTATTACACTGATGAGCGGGCTCCGTCTTACAGACACTGCACATGTCTGAGAGGGAAGTACTTAAGCATGGTTTCAAACACATCTTTTATACAGTTTTGGTGCAGCATGACACTTAAAACGCCTCTGTCATGCCCAAATGCAAACTGTTGACTTCTGATAAGCCCCCACAGTACTCTCAAAGATAGATAGGAAACATTACAGGCATTGGTGGGTTTGTAGATAGGAACATCTGTGTGCTTGGGGCAGCTCGTCAGGGGCCAAGCCTTTATTCTTGCACGCAGGCTTTATCAGCACAACCATCTTTTGGCACGTAACTCCCATACCTCACGAAGCCCCCCGCAAAAACACAAAATGGATGTTCACCGACAAAATGGCAGAGAGCAGAGGCTGACTTAACAGGATACTTTTTTCCCTTTCTATAGTCCCTCCTTTTAGCCTCTGCTAAATAAATTTTGTCTCATTACATAGCAATATTTTTGGTTTTTCAGAACAAAACTACATCAGTAGCAAATTAAGCACATTATTGAGATGAATTACATTCAAGAGAAGACAACAAACTCATAAGGCACAGGTGGAATGAGTACAACATTTGCTTAAAGATATACATGTACTCGACACAATCGAACCCCTCAAGCGGGTAAATAAGTTGAACCATTTGCCCCTCAGTTTACGAAAAGTTTCGGGGCAACCACGGGCCTCGAAGAGGGGCTCCTCCTGGGCTCCACACCAGTCCACTCCCTGCCTCCATTGCCTCACAGTAGGTGATTTGGCCAGGGACAAGAGTGTTGCTATCTCCCGCTTTGCCACCGTCGTTCCTAGGAAGCGCTTATCAGCTCAGGATACATCGAGTCCATCAAACATCCCAAGAGCAAGCATATTGGGCCGTGGGGAACCTCCCACCCAAGGACTCGCGTAACCTCAAGTTCCACCCATCTCCAGAACAGGACACTGCCAAACCACGTTGAATAAATCTGCTGGAGCGTGGCTGCAACGCGTGCAGGCCGGGGAGGGTTGCATGTGGGCGCTGTACAGGCGTGCTGGGGTGAGGTATGCCATATGGAGGTAGTAGAGCTGGAAGAGACACAACTTGGAGGAGGTTGTCATGGTCTTGGGGGACATAAGGGCCTCTCTCCAATCCACCTCCTCCAGGGGACCCAGCAACCCCTCCCAGCAGGCACGGAGTCGATCTAGGGACGCGGGGCAATTGTTCACCAGGGAATGGTAAATCCATGAAACCCCCCCCGCCCCCTCTGCCTAGGTTCCCCATCATCACCTGGGCTTCCAAGGGGCTAAATTCCGGGAAAGAGGTGGGAGGCGGAACGTGTGTGGGGAGGGCATGCCTGAGTTGGGAGGGAAGGAGGGAATTGTGCTGTTGTAGGTTTGCAAAAGATCTGATCTGGTCCCCCACACAGACATCTCATAGTAACGAGTTCCTGACGAGATCCCAACGACGGAAGTCTTGGAGAGATGAGACATCCCCCAGCCAGGCTTCGCTCCACAGGGGCGTCTGTTTGGTGAGTTTCTGGTCCCACTTTACGTGGCGGAGGGCTGTGCGCCAGGCCATAAGCACCGTCCTGGTCAAGGGGGGGCAGGGCCTCTGGCACGGGGCTCCCGTACAGGTATGCTTGGATCTGCGCAAAGTCCATTAACCTGAGTTCCACCCGGTACGCCGGGTCGGATCTGCCACCTGCGAACCAGTCCTGGATCACGATGAGCCTCGTGGCCAGGTAGTAGAGGCGAAGATTAGTCACCTCATACCTCTGTTAAGGGGGGGGTATGCAGCAATGTGCTAGAGACAGTCGCAGCCTCCTGCTTCCCCATAAAAACCAGGTGAAGATGCCATCTAATTCCCGAAACCAGCTGCCTGGGAGATGAGTGGTGGTATTTTGTAGGATGTTTAGGAAGTGGGGGAGGACCATCATTTTAAAGAGGGCACTCCTGCCCAGGGGGTTGAGAGGGAGGGATTACCATTTCCTGAGCTCTAGCGACCAAGGGCGTAATATTCAGAGCCCACTCGAGTTCCGGTAATGGCGACCCACACACCCACTTACTTGAACGATTGCCTGTGTAGAGGAATAGTTGTTTGCCAGTCAAAGCACACCAGGGATGGATGTAGGGGGACCAGGGTGGATTTCGCTGGGTTGAGTCTGAGGCCGAGACCCGTTCAAAGGCAGAAAGGGCGTCCAAGCATCTGGGACCGGATGCTCTCTGGGTCCGCCAAGAAAAGGAGGACGTCATCTGCGTACAGGGCACATAGCAATATTTAATTATCAATTTAGGCAGGGGAAAGCTTAGAAAACATCAATAATAGTTCCTAAGTTCACATCAACATACTCTTGCAATGAAGTGTCGGTCTGATCTACTGTCTTGACCTCTATCTTTCTCTTAGCCCTAGCTAAGAAAGGACTGTGGGGCAGTAATCGAGTTTTGTGATAGGAAGCAGGGGCCAAATAAACAGGAGGGAGGAGAAAGGACACGTAGCATGTCCCTGACCACCCTTGTGGTAGGAAAAAATAACCCTTATTCCCACAGATAAAATAAGTATTGAGACTGTAACAAACTACTGTGATTTGGACTTGTCAACGTCAAGACAGTACTGCAGTTGCTGTTTCTACAATAATAGGACCAATACTCCTTACACAGAGGAGATTTTGCTTCTGTTACTGTTATAACTGGGAACCCTTTCTCCAATTTCGTTCCTATTTTTCATGGGGTAAAACATACTTGGTGGCAAGACCATTATGACCACCATATTCCTCTACTTCTAAATCCGATCCTTTCGCCTGCGGGTTACCATCGTCATCTGGATAACAATGCAAATTCAATTGTTTATTAAGGCCTCCTATATCAAAGCTAAAAATCGTATTAACATATGTTGCAATTAGGACTCCAAACCAGGCCGTGCAGGAACCATTGTGGGAGAATGGAAGTGGTATGAGAGATGTTGCCCCTGGTGTACAGGTAACAGTCCACATAACCAACAATTAGAAACGTTAGCAATGCTATGGGTATAATGCAACATCTGAATGAATGAGTTATTTACGTAAGAAAGCCAATGCCTTTTCTCTAGGGATGGAAAGGTAAAATGATGATATTCGAGAGGTGTAGGTGTTGGGCGTACAAGCATGTGCACAGGAAATTTCACATGTAAAAACCAAGCTATTACAAAAATACTTATGGCACAAAGGAGACTCGCTACCAAACAAATAATTGTCCGTTTATGCTTGATCTTTTTAGATGCAGGGTGTTCATTATTCAGGCGATCTTCCTCCATGATAGGCATTTGCAATATCAAAATGTCTCTAAATGTATTGTCTCTTATAACTCGCCAACTTGGTCTATAAATGTTCCTTCCAGAATTTTGCACTTTATGCACAGTTCATAGGTTAATCAATGGGAAAAATGCAAAGGAAACATAAACATTGGAGGTAAACAAACACAATTTCACCTCAACGGGTTTCAAACCAAGAGCTTGAACACAATTGTTGGAACTTGCAGTCCAAGGATGACTATAGAAATGATAAGTCAGTATAAAAAGTACTCAAGGAAGGTCATCCACAAGTTCATCTGCGACGGCCTGAAGGACCGTTCGATATATTGCCTTTTTCAAAGGGTGCATCTCGGGTCCCATATAATATCCAATCGGGGACCAGTCAGAGAACTGAAGTTGTGGTCCAAGGCAAGCAAAGGTTATTTTACTTTTCACCGGATTCCTAGGCCAAGTAGTTGAAATTTCAAGCTCAATTTCTAATGTTGGACAAAGTATTGTAATGCAAACACGAACAGTGTCAGTCGTTTTCTACACTGTGAATCCTCGTATTCTTTCCATTCAGATACTGCAGGACGGATTTGCCACAAAGTCTGATAGTAGGAACGTTGAGAATCAGGATGTTTCTATGGATTCAGGATGCTCAGGCCACAAAACGCACCCGACCTAGTTCGGCCGCTTGTGTAACCTAGAGCCTCCCACCAAGCAGGCCCTCTAACCGGACCAGAACTCGCTGGAACCCCTTTCTTCATGATGCCTCTGTTTAGTTGGTTTTACGAGGTCTCAAATAATATCTGTCTCTTCCCGCTGTTGTCAGATCTGCAAAGAGAAGTTCCTCAGGTGTGGCACGGTAATGGTCCGCCTTCTTCTCGTTACTGAGAATGTTCTGTGCGATTTCCTGTGTTCTCAGATTCCGTTGTGTGCCACTGCACGAGTAGACATAAGTGTCAATGGCAGGGCATCAGGCAATTTGAGTCCCGTTGAGGCCTGAACTTTAGCCAATTTGAGTTTCAGGGTTTCATTATATCTTTCCACTAATCCTGCAGATTGTGGGCGAATAGCAGCATGAAACTTCTGGCGTATATCTAGACTCCAAGTAATCAATTTTATAACCTGTCCAATAAAGTGAGGTCCATTAGGTTTTCCAAAAATTCAGCAAATCCCAAATTTTGGGAAATATTCCTTCTAGAGTATTTTAGCTGTAGTGAGTGTAGTGTTATCTTTTGAAGGATAGGCCTCAACCGACTTGATGAAGGCACATACTATTACTAAAACATATTTTAGATTATTACATCTTTCAAGCTGAACAAAGTCCATCTGTAGGACTTCAAACGGTGCACTGGGTGGGGAAAACCCTCCTTTTGGGGCAGCCACTCCTTTCCCTGGGTTATGTTGCAAACAGATCATGCAAAGTCACAAGGTGTTTAGCTGTCTTTCTTATGTCTGGGTGTTCCCATACCTGTTCTAATTGTGTAGCTATAATTTTGGCGCTGACATGTGCTGGACCGCGCGCCGTGGTGATGAACGGTAGGACATAAGAGCTGGGTAATTTTCACCTGTCCCCATCTGGCCCTTTCCTCCAACAATTTTCACTGTCCAATATTCCTGTCTTTTCCCACTATTCTATTTCTTTACCTGTCGCCATCTGCTGGATCTCTCTTACTTCTTCTTTCACATTTGTAATTTTCTCTGCGATAGAGTGCATCACATATATTTTTTCCTGTTGGCTACATGCTGTTTCTTTTGCTGTACTGTCTGCAAAAGCATAACCTCGGCCAACATCACCTACTATTTTCTGATGTGCACTACACTTAATGATGGCCACTTGCTTTGGTAGTGTTAATGCAAATAACACAATTTTAACTAATTCCCTGTGTTGTATCTTGGTGCCATGTGATGTCAAGAACCCCCTCTCCTGCCATAGGCGTGTCACATTGTGTGCTACTCCAAAGGCATACTGGCTATCCATGTAGATGTTTACAGAAAACCCTCGATTGAACTCAGAAGCCTGCCAAAGTGCAATGAGTTCTGCCGCTTGCGCAGATTTGTAGGGGATACGAGCTGTCTCCAACAATTGTTTGCAGTGTAGTGATAGCATAAGCTGCTGTAGTGGTACCATCAGGTAACTTAAGGCAAGATCCATCTACATACAAGTCACCCTGAGCGTCAGGCAGGGGAATATCATTAAGGTCCACTCGACCCTTCATTTGTTCTTCAGTGGTAAAAATGCAGTTGTGTATGTCACTAGGTTGTTCGGAGGGTGATGGCAACAAAGTAGCTGGATTCAAGGTCAAACAGCGTTTAAGTGTGATGTGTGGCGCTGGCAAAGTGGGTTCGTACCCA
Source organism: Lissotriton helveticus (assembly GCF_964261635.1). Taxonomy (NCBI): domain Eukaryota; kingdom Metazoa; phylum Chordata; class Amphibia; order Caudata; family Salamandridae; genus Lissotriton; species Lissotriton helveticus. The sequence continues at coordinate 244,135,169 of NC_136070.1, forward strand.
GTAAGACGAGCATTCGTCAAGTGTTGGGTCTTAGTCTGATTCAATAATTCGTCAACTGAGGGTGGAACTAAAACCGTCAATTTGTGGTCCAGTACAAGTCCTGCTGATTGTCTGATTGAATTGGCAGTTGCTACAACAGCCTTCAGGCTAATATGCCAACATCAGGATCGCCCTCTGCCCATAGAGAAGGCGGTACAGTAGACCATTCATGTGGTAGTTAATAACATACTGCTTATCACAACTAGGCTTAACAAACGTAATGTATACACAATGCAGTGAACAATAAATACGTGCATGAAAATATTTAAGTCTAATCCTAGCAGATTGTTAAGGCAATTTGGTGCGAGAAGGAATGGCGTGTTGGTGGTGAACGGACCAATAGTAAGATGCAGGGGCTTAAACACAGGACCAAGAATTGGCTTTCCAGCAAAGCCTATTGTTATAGCCAGACGGGCGTGACTACCATGGATCAGTTTTGGGGTATTGCATTTCGTGTAGCCCCAGTATCTACCAGAAATTGCTGCAGGGTCCCCAATATTTCAGCAGTAACAAATGGGCCTGTTTAATGTACCAGTATAGAAACTGATCCCTCCTCTCGTACTACGCTGTCATAGATGAAATACATGCCTGTGGCGTCTGATGCTTTAGTCCTATGCATAATACGTTTATTTCGGGGCAGTATTATCAAAGTGATTCCATCTGTCACTACCAAAAGTTCGTTGTAGGGGACCCCTTGTCATTTTCCTTCCCATTCCTCTACCTTGTTGGCAGAGTACTTGGCATTCAGATCGCCAATGTCCTTCATTTTTACAGTACGCACATTGGTTTGGCCCTAATGGGTCAGACATCCGGGGATCTTGCATAAACCTTCTCGGGGGGTCAACCTTGAAAATCTCTCGACCCCTAGCTCTCTGTAATCCATAGGCCTCCTGAAACAAAAGTCGAGTTTTTAAGACCTTAATTTTACCTTCTTTCTTGTCTCGTTCATCATTAATTTGATTCTCATAATATTGGGCCATATCCAGAATTTTAGGTGGAGTGGAATTGGCCCATGTACTCTCAGCCACTCGTAGTTTTTGCGAAATATCAGTTAACAATTTGGTTACAAATGTATCTACAAATAGGTGTTTGCCTGTGTCAGAAGCTGAGTCTTGCCCACTATAATAGTGAAAAGTCGTCTCTAACCTGGTGAAGAAATCAGGGACTGACTCATATTTCCTCTGTTTACAAGCTGCTAATTTCGCCCATGATGTTTATTTTGGGGGTACTCCCGTCTTCATTTAGGTAATTATGTGATCCAGTAAATCTAATACCCGTGGTGGTTTCTCCCCTGGCTTTCTATCAATATCAACTGCTTCTAGCTGTGCCCAGGTACCTCCATAATATGCATGGTCCTGTCTACGCACCATATGCCAGAGGTCAGGAGGCAATGTGAGTCCGAAACACCTCAATGTCTGCCAGGGTCATGACACAGGAAGTCAATGCAGCACTCATTTCTTCATAAAATGCACTAGGATTCTTTCTAGGATCAGGCAAAGAAGCTTTAAGCGTTAATACGTCCGATCGTTTCCAAGGGGAATAGATCCATTGGAACTGAAACCGTGCTGCATTGACACCCTGACCATCCCCTGTGGCTGGCTGAAACACAGGAGCCGCTTCCCGCATAGGGAAGGTTTTCGTTTGAAGCTGACCTAAGTCTCTTAAGCTTCCATTTATGAGCAAAAATATTCTCCGCCGCTTGTTTTAAGCGAACGGCAGAACCTTCATTCGCCCTCTTCCACATTCTACTTAAAACCCTAGGGGTCTCCTCATTAATATTAGTCCTCCAGTCCTCTATTATCGCATTGGCCATTTTCCCTACAATATATTGCTGAGTCATTTGTGGATGTTGTGTCAAGGACGTGAGAACCTCATCCAAACGTGTATCGTGGTCTCAAACCCTATCATGGGCCTGAGTCATTAATATTAATTTGTCATTTTCTGTAAGGGTGGATCTATGACATCGTCTATGGGTATTAGGGGGTAGTAAACCTTCTGTCGAGTACGGGAGTCCGGGCGGAAGTAGTAGGTAACGGGGGATACATTTGTGGTACTGGAGGTGGCAGGAAAGGTGCTGTTGGGGTTGCATTATTCCCATTGGAGTTTGGCGCATAAGGAGGTGGGGATGGTTGACATAGTAATTCTTCAAGTTCTGAATCATCATCATCTAAGCCCTGATTAACTTTCCCATCTCTTGCCACATATACCTTTTGCATTTGAATTTTAAATAATCTCTCTTCACTTTCTATACTCTCTTCTTTTAATTTCAACTCTTATTTTCTGTAAAATTGTATCCTTTTCCCCCTTAATGTGCTTCTGTTTTATTTGTTTTCTCCATAATCCTAAGGCGTCAAACATACTCTTTAAGAGAAAAAGTAGACAGAGCTGTTCTTCTACATATTGTAATCTATTTAGGTCAAAGGTACCATTAAGTGGTCACTGTAAATTGGTATCTGCCTTCATATATTTATTCCACAATGTGCTAAACAGTATGGAAGAAATACCGTATTTAATGTACATTTCATAATTAGGAGTACCCTCTATAGGTGCTGGCTGTCTTTCTTCCAATATCTTATTCTTGTCGCATCAACAACATAATGCACGAAGTGTGCTAAAAACAGGCATGTTTACCAATCTCTTCTTAATAATGTTGCTAAGAGACTCTTATACCAAAACTTTAAAAATGAGAACAATTTCTCAGTTTACCTGCCTAAAACATTTGCAAATGTTTATCGAGATAAAACCAAAAAGGCATCCATTTCGATCCAACCTGATCGCAATTCTTCAACTACCACTTGCTGATCCTCAGATCAATAGATCACCTTCAAATGCAAACCAATGAGCCCCAGTTGAGACCCGTATCCGCCACGAAGGTCAGGTCGATTAGCTGAAAATCACCTCGGCCGTGAGAACAAGTCTCATTTTGTAGGTCGCCCCTCTGTGTTTGTCTCGTCGAAATGACCTCCTTCTGGTCCAGCTGCGGTCTTCAATGGGGCCCCACGTTACGGCGCCAATTGTAGAAATGAGATTTGTATCTGTCTCACTGGTGCAGGGCACCCTGTGTCTACGGGTTCACAAATGAGGATCAACACTGGAGTGGAAACAAAATACAAGTTTATTACATTCATGAGCGAGCTCCGTCTTACAGACACTGCATGGTTTCAAACATATGTTTTATCCAGTTTTGGTGCAGCATGACACTCACTAAAACCCCTCTGTCATGCCCAAATGCAAACTTTTAACTTCTGATAAGCCCCCACCCATAGTCCCCTCGAAGATAGATAGGAAACATTACAGGCGTAGGTGGGTTTGTAGATAGGAACATCTGTGTGCTTGGGGCAGCTCGTCAGGGGCCAAGCCTTTATTCTTGCACACAAGCTTTATCAGCACAACCAGCTTTTGGCGAACACGTAACTCCCTGACCTCACAAAGCCCACCGCAGAAATACAAAATGGATGTTCACAGACAAAATGTCAGAGAGAGAGGCTAACTTAACAGAATACTTTTTTCCCTTTCTACTCTTAGCCATTTTTCTTTCCTGATGTTGGAGAAATGGCTATGGTTGCTAGACTGTCTTGTTAGCATTCTGCAGTGTCAGTGCTGCCTGAACTAAGCCCATATTCTCTTTGAAATAGTGACCACTGGAGATCATCACGTGTTGTTTAGTCTCCATGTCCTGGAGTTTCACATGTCTAGCCCCCATTCCTGTAACATATAGGTTGATTTTTGCAATACGGTTGATCCAAAGTGCTCATAAGATGTCTTTAAATTTGGGGCCGATGTGATGAACAGGTAATCTGACTTTGAGAAACAGTCCCTCACCTTCAAGGAGGAGTATTAAGTTCTCTCTGGATGTGCTTCCAAATGTCAACTAAGCACACAGCAGTGGTGCAGCAGTATAGCCTGGACCTATTCTTCCCTGATTTCACAGGAAGGGCTGATCTATCTGTTCAGTCTCCCGTGAACGGATATAAATCTCCTCTAGTTAACAATAGGGCCTCATGAGTCAGTAGTAGTAGTAGTACCACCATCCATATCTTCACCTTCGTTTGTATTGAATTCTGGGAGCAGATGCACTGAAAATAGTACTTTCTTCATGCCTTCCCAATCTCCTGCCACAAAGCAATGTAACCTGTCCGTATGTATTCTGTATCAAATGGCAGAGCTCTCTTGAGAAGGGATTCCTCACTCCGGTGACCTGGAAGTGAATCCTGAATGTGCTGGGAAGACGTTCCTGCCTCTTCCAGTAGATCTACAAACACTACCCACCTGATGTTTTTCATGAAGCAGTAAACACTAGGCCTGTGTCTTTTAAGGATGTGGAACACTATCCCTCTGGTGAGTTTATGGTCAAAAGCATTCATATGCAACGTCTGTATCTTGAGTGTTCTGTTTCTGAATCATAGCTGGCAGACGCTGCTATTCTTGGCTCAGACCTTTTAGATACTTCTCGATTTCAGCACCCTTTTATCCCCAGAACCAAAGCACCTTCTTGCCTTTGCTTTAAATCTTTTGCACACACCTGCCCAAAGTATAAACCATGGCAACTTATGTGGGAGTTCTTTTTGATTTTCAATGAGCCTGTCCTACCTCTATTATCTGTCCTCCCAATTGAGTATTTTCTACCCCCTGGCATTTGGTAGGCAGCTAAGATAGGTGCATTGCCAATGCCAGTAGGTCTGGATTATAACTGAAAGTGCTTCTTCAGTCACTGGTGAGTTTAGGCACTCGGTAAGTGATCATAAATGTACTCTCACTGGTCTTTTAACTAATGATCCATTCATCCACCCGCTGACTTATTCTTGTTTACCTACTTACCTGTCCGAAAAAAAAAACATACACAACAAAAGCATTTTCTGAATAAGTTAATGAATGAGTAGAAAACCAAAGCAATTCCTGCTCAAACTTGGTAAGCATATGCTTTCAATAAAAATATAAAACCCGCATATAATAGCGGGCAGCTATCTTGCAGTGGTGCTGTACATAGTTTCTCATTGTTTTAAACTTGCAATTCCACAGTGTTTAGAAGCACCTTGTTGATCATCTTGGACTGTTCTAAAGTGGTCACCCCTTTTTAGAACAGTGGCAATGCTGTGCACTGCAGATTAAATGATTGAGTAGAGCAGTTGCATTGTCTGGGGAGCAGAGGGCATTCTAGTCAATAACTCCAGTAGGTTGACCCAGTGCCCCATGCTGACATGGATGAAAACAGAATGGGAATGACACCTGAACAGACCAGTGACAGAAGATGGCTAAGGTAAATCCCCTCAAGATATTCACTTTAATGTACTTATTTTTTTAAGAATGATTTTTAATTCCCAGAGCCTGGCAGATGGATAAACCTATTAGGCCCTTCTAAAAGTTGCTCGCAGGGATAATCACAGTGCAATTCTTATTCCCCCCGGGTTTGTCATAAGGGGTACTCCACACCAGTCTCATTGCCTACTAAGTTAATAAGTGGGTTTTCATGTAATAAAATAGCTTAAAAGGCTTTAATGGCTGTGTAATGACAATCCACGCTAAAACACCTTGTGGCTTTAACTCGTGCTTTATATTTTTGAAAATATTTCTATTGAACATTTGAATGTTTTAGCATATAACAATGAGCAAGGCACCGATTAAGGGGTTGGTATAAGGCATATTAGTAGTCTTCACAGAATAACTTTAGGTGCAGTGGTAATGCTAAAAGGAAAGACTCCTCGTGGAACACGCTGTGGTATTACAGGAAAGGGATATAGATCTGTTGTTTCCACCACCATAATCAATATGGGCCATTTAGGCAGCATATCTGCTCATACCAAAGATCCTAGCCTGGTAGCAAAAAGAATATGAAGTGGTGATCAACAATTGAATAAACAATTTTTCGCCTTGCTTTACGTAAAAAAGTCGGGTCTACTGCCTTTGTAGTAACAAATTAGATATTGCATCTGGCAATACTTTTCTCAGTGATCAAGGCTACAAGCTCCATTGGTTCGATGACTTGTCACTGTAGGAAAGACTCTAAAAAATAAAATGTATACTTGCATAACAAATTAAAATGACAGTCTGCCTTGGACTTTTAAAAATGACACGCAGACAGGTGCACAAAATGAAAACACGAGGCTTCAAAGGCCTCTAATCAGACACTTCCTCCTATGATCATGTTCTTTAAAAATGTTAAAATGGTACAATTATAGTTTGCAGTTAATGGGACTTGTTTAGATTTAATTAATAGACTGTGTTTTCTTAACTTACAATACTTATTAAATGTGTGTAGTAGTAGTGTATAGCTTGTATTTAGTAACTTGACGTTTAAAAAAATAAAATTGCACACGAGCAGTGACGGCTAAATAGAATTAATGGTTTGCAGCTTGCTTGGAAGAAGCTTTATTTGACTTTGCAGATAACAGTAAAAATGTGCTCTGAAATAGATGCTGTGAAAGTAACCTCCGACTCTTCCTGATATTGTTAGTTGCTGGTACAATGTTATCTTTAACAGAGCTCTATTCGTAAACTAACTTAAAGCCTCATTTTTTTACTATAGAGGGATATAAAGCACACACATTTCAAAATGCATTGCCATAATATGTTTGTTTTTCCTTCTTAAATAATACGTTTCTCGTGTAGCTGTTGTAATGTGTTTAGCAAATAAGATTAAAATGTGCCGTGAGAACAAAGTGCTAGCATGTGCCTGATGAATGACATGTGAGCAGGAGGAAAAGGGGGAAGATGTGCCTTTTGGAGAGTGCTGGATTCCCATTGGAATAGATGAACATGCCATTGGAATAGATGAACATGCCATACTTTATGCAACATTTATATAATTATAAATGTGTTCCTAGATTAAGAGCCTCAGAACCAGAGGGAATACTGCCTTAGATGAAAGAAGAAGAAAAAGAACTAGAGGGTAAAAGAGATTCCTTTTAGATGGAGAACAGATTCAGCTGGATAAGGGGGTGGGTGCAAAGCTACAGAGCAGAACGACCGGCTCTGTGTCCCTGTTACTTTTATTAAGACCCTACTCTTTATGCTTTAACTAATTGGCATTACCAAGACTTATTTGCTCTAAGCTTTATTTTCTCTTTATTGGAAACTCCGCAATTATTAATTATTGATTTATTATCTTCATGCTAATCTTGCTCTTGCCGTTATTTTTGAACTATTCATTGGTTCTGACATTTGTGCCCCACTTCTTAGAATAGGGAGTGCCTCCTTTATAGAACACGCTGTAAGTTCATTATAATATGATCTTCACTAATTATATATTTCTATTATCAATTCTGTAGCCTGATCCCATAAATTCTGGCTACAGGTTTTTCTAAAAAGTGTAATAAGAATTTTACAGAGTGGGCTTTTGGTCAGCCAATTTCAACTTTTGTACTTCAAGTGTTTTTCCATGGCATGTTGCGGCTTGGACAGTTGTCCGGCGAGGGCATTTCTTGAATGGTCTTATTGTCCCATTTATGTTAAGATTATGTTTTGGTGATGGGGTCAAGTAGTCCTTTTATTAAGTTTGGATAGAGTGACTATCTCAATTTCATTACAATTTCCAGACATTAAATCTGGCTGTTATAGCTTTGGCATACATAAAGTACTACTTACACGGACACACCTGATATAATTGATTTGTAGGTGAAAAGTTCAGGACTCGAAATAGTGTCTGTGATGACTTGAAGTAAAGTGCCACCCTAGGTTAGAGCTAGCTAGAGCCTGTGTGATCTCTGGTGCATTTACTTTGACAAGTTAATGGCATTGTTAATGCTAGTTAATGTCTTGTGTGTTTAGGAAGTGCTTGTTGGTTAGATACCTTAGCCAACCATGCTATTCACTAATCAGCCTCACACATTCTTTTATTTTAATATCCTATAATAGCCTGTTATTTGTATGCTTTTTTGCACTCATTGTATAGACATGAGCACAAATAGGCTTTCTTTAAGATGAACTGAAAATACTGGCTCTTGCACATAACACATGTCATACTTCTCTTTTACTTGGGTGGTCTATTTATTTTTAGATATGTTGGATGAAGATTAGGTGTTTTTAAACTTTGAGTCCTGAGGAAGGTGTTTTCCAAATTAAAAAGACACACCGAAATGCGTCGACACAAGTACAAAGTCATTCTATTTTTTTAATGTATTGGTTTTTATAAACGGCAATGTAATAAGTTTTCATATGTGATGTATCAGACTCTATAGTCTATATTACTGGATGTATTATTGCAACAATCATCCTATTGAAGTGAAAAACTTATACGCTGGATTTTTATTCTGTATTGATTTGTATTTCTATGTTTTTAATTGCACCAAAAATGTGTAAAGAATCATAACTATCTAATTTCGCTATTTTCAAGAAAATAATAAATGAATTGTATAATTTTGCGTGTTGCTATCTTTTTATAATTAAGATTCCCTTTGGTTCACTGTATATTGGATGTGATTGATCATATTACCACTGAAAAACACAGAAAGAAAAATTCTTTGTTACTACTTTGCACTTCCCGGTCCTTTCTGGTTCACCTGGGTAACGCTCTCTTTTTGTGGACTACTTTAGTTCCTATTCCCACCTTTCATATTTACGAAGCACAAGAAAGTTTTTTAATTATGGGATTGTTTTTCTTGGGTAGCTGGGGCAGCAAATTTATATGATTATTCATGATTATACTAATCCCCCCCCCTCCCCGAAACAAAACTCATTAATGACGAGATTTTACTTTAGTCTTGATTATCCAAGGCATATGCAAACCAAATACACAAGACAACTGCTTTGTGTATTTGTAGAACAACCACAAGTGAGTGTGTCTTGCCACAAATTGATGCATGGTACCTTAAATAGTGATGAAACGCAAGCCTAGTTAGCAGTATGATTTCTATGTTAAAAGAAAACCTTTCCGGCAGAAGGTGAGAGACTGGCATAAATATGCACAAAGGTGTGGAATTTTATAAAATGTTTACTTGTCCGTGTCTGTTGGTCTACTTGTCAATGCTTCAAAAATCTACTTGTGTTGTAAAAATTTGACTCTTGACTGTGTGGTGGCAAATTATGGCAGCGTTCTCATTATTCCAAAGCTCTAATAACAGACTCCCTGATTATGTCAGGGCTCATACTATGTTGGAATGTGCATTCTGGCAAGGCTGTGATTTTGCCACTTCCCTGCAGAAAGAGGTAGTTCAAGGGTTCAAATGCCATGTGAGCCTGTGCACACCCACAAACATACATATTTAAAAGGTATCACCAAATCTTCTCAGGTCTCTCCCCTGTCAAACAAGGAGTTAACCAAACCAAGTACAAGTCCTAACCCAGCATTCTATTTAATGCAACTGTTCTAAAGTCAGTTGCCCAGAAGGACAAAAATGTATCCGACTAGGGATATTGATGCAAGATGTTCTTTAGGTAGATCCACACCTTGCAAGGTCACAACCCTAGAATTGACACTAAAGAAGAGCACTGCCTTGATGTAAAGGTGGCAGTTGTGGTGGCTATAGAAGTGGGCCGTAAAGAGAGGAATCCAACAATCAACGAGCAAGAATAGGGTGTGATCTTTTCAGAATACTTTTCACTGGGTTAGTTGAGAGAAGAGAGTAGGATGTGCGTTGGTTGGTGTGGGGGCGGGAGTGGGGGGTCCCTAAGCGGTCTGAGCTATTCAGCAGATCATGAGCATCATGAATGATTCATGCTTCATATTTTCCCAAGTAAACCAAGACTATCTGTTAAACATATTCAACCTTCTTCAGTTTACTGCATGTTGCAGTGAAGGTTTCTAACATTCGTTGATTTTCATCTGTTATTTAATTGACCAGTTAGGGGGAAAGGCCTGGAGTGAACTTGTATTAGCTTTGAATGCACTATTACACAGGCTTTGGTTGACGGGTTCAAGGTCCAATTTTTGGTGGATGTTTATGATATCTTTCTAATAACGACAACTAATTGGTATTGTAAAGGAATGGTTAATCTAGAACTTTTGGAAGTACCAAAAACACTGTTGAAAATGGAAATGATAGAATATTTGTCCTAAAAGCATGCAATCGGTTTTAATTTAAAGCGGACTTTGAATGGTATCTGCTATCAAAAAGATAACGGACTGCAGTTTTCTAGAAAAGACAGAAGTGAGGAGCTCTGAAGTAACATCCTGGTTGAGCTAGAGGTACCAGTGCTCACTTTTCTATTAAAGAGTTCTTTAAGTGATGCTATTGGCAAATGAAAGTGAGTTGGATTTTCAGTATTTTTCCGCCTTTAACAATAAATACAGACAAGAAACACATTGTTTTCTGTCTGTATTAATCTGTAAAAATGGAAAACTGCGAGCCTTAATCACGATTATTCAATATTTTAATACACTGATAATTGTCCCTAGCCAGGAGTTATGGACATGAGCAAGAGTTAAATTAAGCTTGCCAAATTCCTGACTCCATTTCCTAACAAGCATTTGCAATGCAATAGGTCTCGCAATTGCGAAATTTTGAGCTATTGGCATTGTAAATGACAATGTCTTTTATTTATGTGTTTTAAAAAAACATGCAATAATAAAAGGCATTGTCCTTCACAATACCAATAGGTCAAAGTTTCTAAAATGCGAGACCTATTAGATTGCAAATGCAATGCTTGTTTTGTACAAGCACCCCATGCTGTGCTTTCAAGTTGAGGCCACGCCCCTTTCTTTATACAGCCATGTCTAAAGAAAGGTCTGCAGCCCGCTATTAAAGTGAAAGCGCGGTATTGTGTGCTTTTACCAGAAAAGGCATGTGTTTGTCGAGTTAAAAAACAAATACTTTTTTTTGCAAAAACGCCTCATGAAAGCGTGCTTGGAGCGCTGAATGTTGATGGAAAGCATGTTGTGCCTGCAGTAGGAGAATTTTATTAACCGCTACCGCGTTTTCCCGCTGTGCGCTGGAATTTGAAAAATGCACGGTTTGTGACAAAGCCAGCTCGTCATCCGCGTAGCGCAGGTAACGCCCATGACGAGCTGGCTTTGTCATCCGCATCAAAGGGGTTAAAGAAAATAGTGCTTACAGACTAAATAAGACGTATCGTGTATCAACCGAAGTAAAAGGGCCAGTCCTCAGACAAAGCAGCATTCCAGGAGTACACCATTCAAATCTGCTCATTCAAACCTACACACATCCATAAAAAAAGAGATTCAAGCATAGGGGAGATCCGAAATCAGTGTAAAAGGGAAAGGTTCTGTAGTTGTTGGTGATATAAATCACACCCATCAGATGCCTCTGGTGTAACTGTCTCTTAAGGACCTCTCCACATGTGTATTACTGGTCTAGGCGCGTTTCGGTGGATCCGCAATCAACCACCTTCCTCAGGACCAAGGCAAGATAAAATTGAATCTCAAATAAAAGTGGCCGGGGGTTGTCTGTGAAATAACAATGCGAATCAATAACAGCAAAAAAAAGGGTTTGACATTTAATGAGTTTTAAATTGACAAAGCTGACTACATGCATAATCAGTGACCAGGTACCCACATTCTAACATCCATTGTGCACCAAGAGCCCGTGATAAATAGACCGAAAGACTCATATCATGCCACCCTGCATGCATGCACGCAAGACATGTGACCCAAGTAGAAAGAGAAAACACACCAGGTGACAATTAAAAAAAAAAAACAAAAAAAAACCAGTTAGTATATAATGAAGCAAGCCTTACTCCATGTGACTGACACACAGTATTTCTTGGTATAGACAAAGTGGAAAGTCTAAATCTTTGTTATTTGCAGCTTTAACGCTAAATGGCATGCAGTGCCATGCGCTTTATCTACCTGTAGCCAGCGACCACTGGCAATCACTTTCAGCGAGTGTCCGGGGTATAAGCTGCTGATGAGACACAGTCAAATGAGAGCAAACAGTAGCTCTCCTGTTCCCAAAAAAACGAATTTAAAATAGGACAGAAGGATATCATGAGTATTTAAGGTATTAGGAGACTAGTATGTCCTTGATACACTTTTCTTCCGAAATGGTTGGTAAAAGAACATCTTACTCTCATTGAAGCTTTCAAATGGGCTCCACCTTTAGTTCAGGTATGGCGTCTCTGTTCGAGCCGCTAATATTCAGTTATAATTTGGACCACCGATGTGCTTTAAGGCAAAAACGGGGAAAACTGTCATGGTTGTTTCAACAGTTGATTCCGTGTGCTCACATTTATCTAGGAGTCACAAAAAATGCTGTCCTTAGGCTCTGCTATGTATCTAATGGGCTTGAAAGTCGACAACGACCTTTTCTCATATATATATATATATATATATATATATATATATATATATATATATATATATATATATATATATATATATATATATATATATATATATATATATATATATATATATATATATAATATATATGTATAGTATAGTATAGTATAGTATAGTATAGTATAGTATATATATATATAGTATAGTGTATAGTATATATATATATATAGTGTGCTTTGTTGCTCCGGTAGAGTTATCCTGCAAGACTCCTAGTCTGCAGCTGTTCCAAGTGTTGTCGGTTAGGTTCTTACAGCTCATAGGAAACATGAACTTAGAATAAAACAAGCCCCTCACTATACCTATATTAGTTCTGGCAGCTGTGAAGGTTGGACGGCCATCAATCTTACGCTATTAGGTTTCAATACTCAGCAAATAGAAGCTCAATTATATTATATGAATTGACGCGCATTGCAGTACTCAGTCTGTGGGTGTACAGAGCCTCCCTTCCCCGTACATAAATTCAGAAAGTGCTAATATAGAAAGTGAAAATGTGAGATTCTCTAACAACCATATTCCATTCTTACCTTGCTGGGAGGCAGTCCAGTTCTTAATCCGCCAGTATCCCGCTCGGTATCCGGTAAAATGTTGGCATTTTTAAGACCGACACTGATCCGGTCTTTAAATATGGCGTCTGCTCAGAAAAACGTAGATCTTCTTGAGGTATGGTGATGTTGTCAGAAATCACGTGACCGATATTGTGTGTGTTTTGCCGAATCTTAACTCGCTCACAGTCGCCATTTTGCTGTGGCAAGTAAAGATCCAAGCCTAGATATATTTATATAGATATCTGCCTTTTGTGAAAAGCATTGATGTGTCAAATGTAATAAAAACTGTACCGGTCTGCCGCCTATTTATCCCATATGGTACGATCACTTAATAAAGACTCAGCGCAAGAAAATTCTATCATACTGGATGGAAATATTTAAATGTGCGTGGTGTGTACAAAGTGAATGACTGCCGAGAGATTGCTTGTCGGTTACTATCAACAAGGTGGGCGGGGCCTAATGAACAGGGCAGACCCCAACAAACGCCGAGAATGCTTCATAAAACGCCTGAGCAAGGCTTACAAAATCTCCAGTCCGGGTGCGTGGGGCCTAATGCCAACAGGGCAGACACCAACCCCGCTTCCAGAGAAGCCGGACACAAAAGCAACAACAGTAGCTCTCGCCAAGGCGAAGCAGCGCATGCGCTGCATCGGAGGCGAGACCTACAAATGGACATTGATGATGGCACTTAGCAAGTTCATTGTTGGAACATTTTACCTTGCAGTTTATGAATGGAATGGTCCATTGTGATTAACCAGGAAACATGTTGTGGGTAGTAGGTAATCTGTCTTTTGTCATTGATTTAAGCTTTTATAATAGGTGTCCCTGCTGAGCTAATTATTTTAAACTCCGAGTTTGAATTCAAAGAATAATCCTGTCGGAGGAAGTGAAAGGCCCTATAATAATAAGTCGCATCTCTTGCTGAAGCAGGAGATTCTAAAAATTATCGCTGATCGAATTATACAAATTGAGATGTTAAAATAATTTCCGGTTATAAGCTTGCTTGCCAAAGTGTTTGGCTGCACAGCCCATTGTTAATAATCAATATGAAAACAGTAGCTTCTTAAGTGTCCCATCTCTCTTATGCACAGTGAGCTCCCATATTTTTTTTGTGAAATATATTTTAATAATTTTTTCTTTTACATTGTCAAAACATTTCAGTAATAACAAGTACCGACACCATGCTATTGGTCTGGCGTCTAACTTCAGTGGGTGCTTAATATTGACAACACTCATAAATGACCCCCTCCCGAGACACCCAAACGCTTGGACCAATGTAACATCAGAAGTAAACACCAAGTTATAGAGCACTTTACACCAGGACCCCTCGCACTCAGTGTTCAAGACACATCCTGGCTTTGGCTCCCACTGTTTTCCAATATGTCTAAAGTATAGTATTGCACCCATTTACCCTCCAGCTGCTAGAATTTTTCTGGGGCAGCCCCTACTGGCATATGTTGCTTTTGCTGCTGCCATGAACATATCCATGCCCCTTTGCCATTCCTGCATTGTCGAACAGTCACGTGCCCCCCAGTATCCGACTTTCCCTTTTAGCCATGATCAGACCAAGGCTCTGACACAGGATCGTGGCCTTTGGAAATTCGTTATCATTTGGGATTCCTCGAAGGAATTAGGAGAAATTTGGGATCCATCAGGATCAAAGCTTCTCCTATGTTTGGGGGCAGCTCTAGACTTTATGGAAGAAGGAACAGTGTTCTCCCTGGCACCTCAGACAGTTCGGGGATTTTGCCCTTCCACTGGCATGCAATCGACACCTGTGGCATTGCACTCTGTAGAGTATTTTACAGTTTACCAGTCGTAGCCGTGATCTGATTGCCACCGCCATCCGGTGCATCATCGCTGCTTCCCAGTCTGTCCTCCATATCCCCCACTTCTGCCACCCTTCTCTGCCGCAACTAATGTAGGGCGTATAGCATGTTATTGTTGAGGGGTTTTCGGTCAGCAGCTGCCCTTCTAATGGGGCATATTTCAGGATACCTTCACAAGGAAGCCCCTCCGCCCTCCATGCGTGCCTTATTTGTGCATATTTGAAGAACTAAGTTACGTTCACCCCATATTCCTGTTTAAGGGATAAGAATGGCATAATATCACCTCCCTCAATGATGTCTCCAACCTTGGAGATCTCAATCCTGTCCCAAGCCTCAAATCCTTGAAATTTTCTTCTCTCTGGAAGCCAGTGGTCTTCCCACAATTATGTTTCCTTTGTTGGCCTGCCATGCCAGCCAATAGCTTTCATGGCTCTATCCCGAGCCGCGAGTGTAATCTGGGTGGCTGGAAGGGCGCTTATAATGTGGCATCCTCATGAAGAATATTCACACCTAGGCACTGTTGAAAGGGGGTACAGGTCAAGCCAATGGGGGAGGAAATCTGTTTGGTGCTGATACCAAAGGAATTCCCTTAATGTTTTTCACATTGGGCTGCTGGGGAATAGCATGGTTCACTGACACCATTACAAAGGAAATGAAACGAAATGAGCCCTTAGGCTCATTTCACCATCAATGCTATGGGGCATATCTCACTCCCACAAGCACTGATCTAGAAGGGGTGAGGTATTATTTGAAAGGGGATATTCTATCTCCCTGCTTGGGGATCACCCTCTGAGGACAAGACCCAAGCAAGGATTCACACCACTAGACACAGTACCTCAGAGTTCAAACTGCATTGCTTTGGGATATGACTGGGTGTTAGGAATATTTTGGCTTGCTGCCGATTCCGGAAGTTTCCGTCTCAGAAATGTAAGGGAAATGTTTTTTTTTTTTTTTAACCACAGTGTGGTGGTTGAAAGGGCTTCTGGGTACAATTGCCTAGTGAAATCCAAACAAGGCATGTAGCCCTGAACTACCCAGGTTGTGTAGTTTAAAAAAAAAAAAGGTGCAGGTTTGCAAGGTTTCCCCTTGGTGCCCGGGTGAGTTAGGGCCCAAACCCAACTACCACCTTTGCAAAAAAAAAATTGTGGGTGGGAACATTTTAGTATTAATTGCATTTGTAAAGCGCTACTGTTACTCGAAGGTGTCCTGGCGCTGTAGTGAAAACCTACTGGAGGAACATAGATTGTGTGTTATGCAACCTAAATTTGTAAACAGCCATGTTTTTAAGGCCATCAAGTTGGTCACGTGTCTCAGATAAGGTAGGAGGGTGTTCCAAGCCCTAGCTGCGTTGGCAATAATACTTCTGCCCCCCAGTTAGCTTTTTTTCGGGGCATTATCACTAATTTGGCACCAGATGATCGGAGTGCTCTTTGGCGAGTACCAACAGAAGTGTTGGTTTAGAAATTCAGGTCCAGTTCCCTGCAGCGCCTTGAAGACCAAACACAGGAACTTGAACTCGGTACGCTTCCTGACTGGCAGCCAGTGAAGTTTTTTTATTGATCCTGTGATAGATGCATATTTAGGAGTTCCCGCAAGGAGTCTGGCGGCTGCGTTCTGCAGAATTTGTAGTTTATTCATTGATCCTTCTTGTAGCTTGAGATCAAGACTGTTGCAATAGTCTAGTCTGGACAGTACTAATGCAGAGACCACCGTTTGTTGGGCGTATTTAGGAAGTAGGGGCATTATTTTTTGACAGGATCTGAGGGTGACCGCAGAGGAGCAAGCCACTGAATTCACCTGGTCCTTGAAACGAAGTGTGTCATCCATCCAGATTCCCAGGTTCTTCACCTTCCTGGTCGGGTCTGGCAGTGGTCTTAGTGAGTTCGGCCAACAGTTTGGAGACCAAAAAGTAGGGTTGTTGCCAAAGAGCACAACCTCAGTCTTGCTGAAGTTTAACTTCTGTCGGTATTGGAAGCAGCACAAGAACACGCATGCGCCACTAACCTGAATTCGATGGCCAGCAGAGACAATATGACGATAGTCCTCCCGACTCCCCTCGGCACAATACCCAACAATGAAGTTGTCACCAATATCGGAGTATGTACGGAAGGGCTCCGTGAGGTGAACTGGCAATGGGGTGTCTGATGTTCCTTTTATACTCTGATCGGGATTTACCCACGAAGTCACCGGTATCGATATACTGCAGGGGGAGGAGAAGACCGAGAGTAGAAGATAAGTACCACAAACTGCTATTGCCTGAACTCCCTTCCCCTCTGTCGCTAGACTCACCGACTTCTCCACACCTGGTGCCGTGAATAAATAAAGATCACGTATGTGACACGGTTATGGGGATCTTGCCAAAAGTACTGAGAAGTTATCTCCACTTCTCTGTCTTCGCACACCTCCGTTTGCCAATAGTACGTTCAGTTGAACTTTTCGCACGAGGCGTTATATCTACACGTCTTGTAATAACCACAATGCTTCTTGTGGGAAAGAATAGTTCCAGGGGACTAAGATGTTCTATTCCACTTAGTACTGCTAGTAGAAAGACCATGTAACTTCAAAGTAAACAAAACAGAAAGATGTGCACTCCGCACATGAGAGACAAAAAGGTTTGACAGTGCAACAAAGGAAAACACTGGAGGCGAGCCCGCACTCCACTGGTATACTTGCAATAGTCAAAACACTGAACAACAACAGGATACGGCTTGTATTTCACGAACCCACAGGAACTCTGACCCCGCAGGCTCTTCGTCGGCGGTGCGGGAACACGGGAACTCTGACCTCGCAGGCTCTTCGTCGGCGGTGCGGGAACACGGGAACTCTGACCTCGCAGGCTCTTCGTCGGCGGTGCGGGAACACGGGAACTCTGACCTCGCAGGCTCTTCGTCGGTGATAAGCATACATGCAACGAACTCCGGCGGGGACACACCATCCAACCCGATGGAGAACCCGGAAACGGATTGACAAGCACTGTACTGGTCTTTGGAAGGAGTCTAAATAGAGTCCACCCATTGTCCCGATCTCCAGCGTCGCATGGCCTTCTGGGACTTGTAGTGTTTCCTTAATGGATGCTTAACACGGAGTCTCTTTCTCCCCGCTGCGCCGGCATTGGTGATCGCTACAATTTCAGACAGTTCTGTGCCATCCAGTTTCCTACCGCGTTCCTACAGTCCTATAGTCTGGTGCAGTGTCTTGCAGTAGTTCTTGTCGTATAGCCACTACTATTTGGGTGTCGTTGGCGTAGGATGTCAAACTAAAGCCATAGGATTCTATGAGGGGGGACAGGGAGGACACATAAATATTAAGAAGTGTCTGGCTTAAGAGGACCCCTGCGGGACTCCACAAGGTAAGGAGAAAGCATCTGCCTAAAATTTGTCCAATTTTACAGTTTGGGTTCTTTCTGAGAGAAAGGATTCCAGGAGTTTTTTTGGGCTGTGCCCTTAACTCCTATCTCTTCTAAGCAGTCCACCAACAAAGCATGGTGGACCGTATTAATCATGATCAGGGCGGCCCTGCCTCCTTGATTAAGAGTGGCTCTGATCTCTTCCGTGGACTTGAAGTGCTGTTTACGTGCTGTGACCCTCTCTAAAACAAATATTGAGTAGGGTCCAATGCTGGAGATAGTTTAAGAAACTGGTTGAGTTGGATGTTCATATTTCTTTCTATTATTTTTGCTGGAAGGGGTAGTCGGGAAATGGGCCTGAAGTTGTTCGGATCTTTGGCATCTAGGTTGGATTTCTTTCATAATGGCAGAATGGAAGCCTGTTTCCAGTCTCTCGGGAAGTATCCAACTTTGTACATTAGGTTGAAGATAGATGTGAGTTTGCCCGCCACTATCTTTCCCGCCAATTTTAATGTCTATCGGGCATGGGTCGTACAGGGATCCTGATTTCGCTTTAACAAGGAGATTATAGGTATCCCCTATAGATAGATGGGGTGCTAGGGTTGGGCGAGTTTTTGGCCCCGTGAATTTTATTGCGAAATACTTTTGTTTGGTGTTCTGAAGCAGCTGTTTGTACTGAGCCAGGCTCGATTTGTATTCTTTTTTTGTCTCCGTCTTTGTATCCCTTTCTCCAACTTCTTTCCCGGTGTTTACAAGTAAGTTTTTGGTCCTTGAGCTCCTGCAAGTACCAAGGTGCCGAAGGTCATTGCCTGTGGAGGCGTACCATTTTTTGGGGGGCTAGCTTATTCCCTGCCTCTTCTAGTCACTTCGTGTAAGATTTAGTTGCATGGTCCAGGTCAGTAGGAGGCGGGGTATCCGTTGAGGTTAGGAGAATGTGTAGATCCTCAGTTGCTGTGCTTTTGCAAGATCTAGTTTCAAGATATTTTTTAGAGAGTTTTATGCCAGAGTGGTTGGGCGTGGTAAGCTTGAAGAGTCCTGCTGAGTGATCGGACCATTTTCGGGGGAGTATATTCGTGAATGAAAGTTGGGAGTTACTGGAAAAGATACCATCAAGAGTGTGGTGTGGATGTTGTGTTTTTATCCGTTTCCCGTTGCAGTCACAAGGCCTACGCACACAAGTGAGGTACCATTGTTATTGCAAGACTTTGGGGAATGTTGGGTGGAAGGAAGTTTGTGACTCCCTATATATTTCCATCTCAGAAATGTGAGGAAAATGTCTGTTTTTTTTATTTCCCAAAGTTTGAGGTTTGTAGTGGTGCTGGGTACAAAAACATGGTGAGAGCCACACAAACTGAACGGTACCCCTATAACATGACAGGTACACTGCATGACTTCTTACCTGACACCGCCTGTGCTTCAGACCCACAACGACTGTCCTGTTACATTGCACCGATGGTGGGGACCGGGTGGGGGGGGGAGAGAAGAGTTAAGTTTCACTTTTGTATTTCTTTTGAGCATAATGGACGAATTGATAGGATCGCCCTTTACAGGCTTGTATCCAGTTGGATATGCCCATTCTTCTAGGGTCCACTCCCTAGAACTCCATAGGACGGACCCGGTTATGTACGCTTGGGGGGTTGTGGAAACTGTTACAATTGATGTATGCTCTGTGACGAAAAACTAATAAAAATTTGTTTGAAAAAAAAAGTGAGAGCCACACAAGTCACCCCACCCTACATTGCCCCAAGTGTCTAGTTTGCAAAAATGTGCAAGTTTGCTGTATTTCCCTAGGTGACAGCTGAGCAAGGGATTTAAATTCCACAGCTACACACATTGGGGAAAAAAGGGTCAGTGGAAAATGTTCATGTTGTGTTTTGGCTCGTTTCCCGTCTTGGGTGCTAGGTGACCCACACAAGTGAGGTGCCATTTTTATCGGAAGGCATGTGGGGGCATAGAATAGTAGAACGTTTGTTATTGCCAATTTGATTTTGCTGCATTTATGCCTTCCAAATGTAAGAGTGTGTAAGAAAGAAGTCACTTAGATTGAATATGATTTAGAGGGTATTTTTCAATCAATCATTTGTAAAGCGCACTACATATCCGCGAGGGTCTCAAAGCGCTTGGGGGGGAGGGGGTAGGGACAGGGAGGGGCCTCTACTGATCGAACAGCCAGGTCTTGAGTATCCTGAAGGTCAGCAGGTCTTGGGTCTGTCGTAGGCTCTGTGGGATGATGTTCCATGTCTTGGCGGCGAGATGGGAGAAGGATCTCCCACCGCTGGTTGTTCTTCGGATGCGCGGGACGGTGGCGAGTGAGAGGTCGGAGGAGCGTAGCTGGCGGTTGGAGATGTAGAAGGAGAGCTGTCTGTTGAGGTAGGCTGGGCCAGTTGTGTGGTACGTCGAGGATCAGTCGTGCCGAGACGTTTTGGATGCGTTGTAGTCGTTTGAGCTTGGTCGGGGCTCCTGTGTAGAGGGCGTTTCCGTAGTCGAGTCTGCTGCTGACGAGGGCCTGGGTGACTGTCTTTCTTGTATCTGTCGGGATCCATCTGTAGATCTTGCGGAGCATGTGGAGGGTGTTGAAGCAGGAGGAGGAGACGGCGTTGACTTGCTTGGTCATTGAGAGCATTGAGTCGAGGATGATTCCTAGGTTGCGTGCGTGGTCGGTGGGTGTCGGGACTGGGGGGAAGCGGACGCTCTGGGTTCTGCCAGAGAGGAAGGAGGTGGTCCAATCCAGACCCTTGTCTCGGATCCCTGCGGCGTGGAAGCATGCATGTAGTGTGCGGTGGCAGACTGTGTTGAAGGCTGCAGAGAGGTCTAGGAGGATGAGTGCTGCGGTCTCGCCGTTGTCCAGCAGGGTTCTGATGTCGGTGGCGGCGATGAGGGCAGTCTTGTTGCTGTGGTTACTGCGGAACCCTGACTGGGAAGGGTCCAGGATTCTGTTTTCTTCGAGGTATCGGGTTAGCTGGCTGACGGTTTTCTCTATGACTTTGGCCAAGAAGGGGAACAGAG
The DNA here is from genome assembly GCF_964261635.1 of Lissotriton helveticus. Lineage (NCBI taxonomy): Eukaryota > Metazoa > Chordata > Amphibia > Caudata > Salamandridae > Lissotriton > Lissotriton helveticus. The sequence continues at coordinate 244,156,166 of NC_136070.1, forward strand.
AGATGGGCCGGAAGTTCTTGAGGCCTACTTTAGGTTTTTTGAGTAGGGCGTTGATCTCGGCATGTTTCCAGATCTCTGGGAAGCTTGCGGTCTCGAGTGAGTAGACGAGGGTGCCTCTGAGGGTGGAGTTAGTGTCTGTGTGGATCTGGAAATGCATGTGTAGGTGCTAGTCGAGACCCTGATGACGGCCTTGAAGCAAGTGTGGCTCTGTCCGGAGTTGAGAGTGTGCAGAGTGCTGGCGTCGTGGTGGCAGGTGCGGGGGCCAGGGGTTCTGGAGCTGGGTGCGGTCCAGGCATGGACGGGCGCAGACGGGCTTGCCTTAGGCGCGCCTTTGGTGCGCCAGCGGCCGGCATATATGGGGAGGGAGGAGCAGCTGGGAGGCGGGGCAGCGAATGGGCAGTGGGCAGTCAGGAGGGTGGGCCGCAGGGGACGCAGCGGCGAGGGCGGTGAGGGACAACGAAGGTAACCGAAGGAAAAAGGGGCACAAAATCGAGGGGAAAACGAGTGGCACAGAAGGCAAAACGCACAAAAAATGAGTGGAACAGAAGGCAAAAAGGGCACAAAAACGATGGAAAGACGAGTGGCTCACAGGGCAGAAGGGCACAAAAAACGAGTGGAACAGAAGGCAAAAGGGGCATAAAAACGAGAGGAAAACGAGTGGTTCAGAGGGCAGAAGGGCATAAAAACAAGTGGAACAGAGGGCAGAAGGGCACAAAAAACGAGTGGAACAGAAGGCAAAAGGGGCATAAAAACGAGGGGAAAACGAGTGGCCCAGAGGGCAGAAGGGCACAAAAAAACGAGTAGAACAGAGGGCAGAAGGGCACAAAAAACGAGTGGAACAGAAGGCAAATAAGGGGCACAAAAACGAGTGGCACAGAAGGCAGACGGGCACAAAAAACGAGTGGAACAGAAGGCAAAAGGGGCACAGAAACGAGGGAAAAACAAGTGCCACAGAAAGCAAAAATACAGAATACAGAAATACAGGGGTAGCTAAGAACAGAAGGTACAGAGGGCTGAAGGGCACAAAAAACGAGTGGAACAGAGGGCAGAAGTGCACAAACGAGTGGAACAGAAGGCAAAAAGGGGCACAAAAACGAGTGGCACAGAAGGCAAAAGGGGCACCGAAACGAGGGAAAAACAAGTGCCACAGAAAGCAAAAATACAGAAATACAGGGGCAGCTAAGAACAGAAGGCAGAACAGGCAGAGAGGCACGGGGGTAGCAAGGGGAACAGAAGGGAAAACAGGGCAGAGACACGGGGGCAGCGAGGGGTACAGAAGGAAAGACCGGGCAGAGAGAGCACGGGGACAGCGAGGGAAGAAAAAGGGGCACGGACCACTTACAGGCAGCGGGGGGGAAGACCGACAACAGCAGTCACAGACACAACAATGAAAATACAGGCAGTACAATAAAAGCAATAAAGCGGAGGATGAACAAACCTACCTACGGCCTTCCATTGGCCACCAGGGATGAGGCGTAGGTGGTAGCCTGCGGGTGGAGGAGGGCCTCGAACTTCCTCTGCAGCGGCAGCTGGGGCAGGGACACACAGGCGGAGCTGTACGGAGGGGGAGTGACCTAACTGGTGGGGTCCAGGGTTCCAGCGGGTACCCACAAATTCAGAGTTGCACAAATATAACCACTGCTTCTTAACTCCATATCGTGTGACAATTTCAGAAATACATAGGTTTCCTTGATACCCATTTTTCACCCTACATATTTGGTCTGTACGCGGTACACAATGAAAAACCATTGTATGGTGCAGCTCAGTTGTTGGCTCTGGCTACCTAGGATTCCTGAAGACCCTACAAACCCTATATATCCCCACAGCCAGAAGGGTCTAACGGATGTAACGGTATATTGCTTTTGTAAATTGCCCATTGTGATAAAAAGGTACAGATGAAAACGTTGACAGAAATGACCCTTTTTTCCCTACTCCTTTTCTATATTTCTTTATTTCAAACAGCTAGTTTCTTTGGGAAATCCTTAGGCGATCTACACACGACCCTGGGAACCTTTAGAATCTCCAGGATGTTAGGTGAGGGGTGTGGGAGCGGAAGAGGACACAATTTTGGCATGGATACCATATGTGGACAATAGGTTATATAGCCCAAAGCACCAACTACCCAAAATAGCCATAAAAGGCCTTAGGACTGGAGGGGAGATGGGTGTGGAAGGGCCAACAGTTAAGGGGTTATAGCTTACTTTTGTTTATTTAGTAAGATTATTGCTATTCTTGCTTGCAAAAGTATTTTGAAAGTGTTAACTCTAGCATTATTTTAGTGGTGGGTGAACGTTTGTCTTTTCATATTTTGTATTGTAGAAGCGGATAAAATCCCCGTAATGCGTGGGCAGTGGTTTGTGGATGGAACGTGGCAGCCACTAGAAGAGGATGAAAGCAATCTAATAGAGCAAGAACATCTCAATTCTTTTCGAGGTCAACAAATGCAGGACACCTTTGACCTGGAAATAGCCAAACCACTGGACCACAAGGATGGTAAGTTAATTTCAACAGACATTTTTGTGAATATTTATACAATATTAAGGCTCTATCATATTGCCTGTATATTTGACACACACACTTCAGTGGTTTTTTCGCCCCACATCCAAGAGTGTTTTCTAGTTCCAAAGAGTATCTTTTCCCATGTGATAGACTTTTTATGGACAAAGAGCCCTCGAGAAGTTGTACTAGGATTTTCTTTAAATCGGAAGCATTTTATTTTCTTGGTGCATTGTTTCCTTGTGGAGCATGGTTCCATTTTGCCAGGACATTTAATTATATATTATTTGTTATGTGCCTCCTTTCGTTGGGAGCTTATTTTGCAGTCTGTGCCGTTTTATTCTTCAGTGTCTGACGTCCTGCCTGGATGTTGGCACAATAATTAAAAACATCTTTTGTAAAATTTTCAAATTGTGCTGATGCTTCTGTTTAAAAAATACCAAATAAATACAGTTAAGTTGTACTTGCTGTTTCTCATTTCTCTGTGGTCTGTGAGCGAGGAACTAAGGTTGACTTGTCATGCCATCCCTAGGTGCTCTAGGATCTGTATCCTGAAAGTCATTTGGGATAAAAGTTTTGGGGCCAAGGGTTGGGCAAAATAAAGCTTTGGTTTTCTTATTAAGTGTTCTATATTCAATGATTTACTCTGCTCTAAGGGCCGATTTTAAATGTTTGCTGATTTGACTGTGAAAACCTGTTCTTCTCTGGATACAGATATACGCTTGGAGGAAGCAGATTGAGATTCTAAGGATCTTTGCGCTCTTCCAGTGGTGTAGCATTGCACCAGTGGAGGCAAATACGCCTGGGTAACCCTGCAATTCATTACTGATTCGTTCACTGAAGGCAACACGGTGTAGATTGCTCCTGTGCCTATAAATGTGGTGCCTTTACTAATGTTACCAATCATCGGGTGACCAGACGTCCCCGTTTTCCCAGGACGGTCCCCGTTTTTGGAGAAGTGTCCCGACACTTTTCTCCAAGTGACTCAAATGTCACTGTTTTCAAACAGTGTCCTGGTTAAACACAGAAAATTCCCTGTTTTTCAATGTTACGGTTGAGCATGCACATGCATATGCTCTCTTTACACCGTTTACAGCGTGTGTCGTCGGCCAGCCTTTGCGACCCTTGAGACCCTAAGGCAGTAATACCTGGAGAGAAGTGTTTTTCTTACATTGTTCCATGGCTGCCCTTTGGCAATTTTTAGCATTCCGCAGTTTACCTCCCATGCTTTTCTGTCATGAGCAACTAAGCAACATTAGTGAGTTGTACTTTACGTGGTGCTGACGCGCAGCTATAGAAACGAGCATTGATAAAGCTAGTAAATCTGGCGTTTGCTAGCCTGTGATGTTTTATTGATTTCTGGCAGATATATGCTATAGTAATTAAAAGTGTACATGTAATAAAAAGTAGTAATGCTGCTGTGTAAAGGAGAGGGGTGCCATTAAAAGACCTCGGATTGGTTGTCTGTAATGCTTCATCTGGGTCTGTGGAGGGAGCTGTCATTGTAGTCCTTTTGCTATGTCTGACAGCTGTCAAATAGCCCTACTTTTATGTCGATGGTTACTGCAAACTGTAGTCCTTCTTCTATGTCTATGACCTGTCCCCGTTTTTAGGTCTCGCGCCTGCGATTGCAGGCCAAAGGCCTGCTGTCGCAAAGCGAGACCATAGTAATCATTTCTGCTTTCAAGGACTAAAGAGTAGAGGACAAGAGACTGGCACGCGCACGCAGCCTGCCGGAATCGGATCAGGTCGTGCGTGTCGATTCCGGCAGGTTCCACACACACGCACACGCAGACGCAGACGCACACGCACACACGCAGACACACACGCAGACACACACGCAGACACACACGCAGACGCCCCCGCCGTCACACACGCAGACACACACATACACAGCAAGACCCCCCCCTACAACTAAGGCCCACTTACCGCCACTCCGGACATTTGCAGCCTCCGCGGAGCCAACCCCTCGAAATCGCCGCCGCCAGCCCGGAGTTTGCCTCGAGGGCGCTGGGCCCGCCTCCCGACCGAGGGCCGCACTGCCATTGGCGGCCCCCAGTCACAGGAAGCCAGGCAAGCAGTGGCGCGACGTGGGCAGGGCCTCGAGCGAACCGGAAGCGGACGGGAGCCCACCCCGCGCTCCTGGATCAAGAAGCAGCCTGCCGCGTCCTCCCCGGGGCTCCCACGTACTAGTTTTAAAACGAATATATTTGATCATTCCTTCTTTGATGAGTATGGACAATTACAAAGTTATGGCATGTAAGGAGCATTTGCGTCTTGGGATGCAGGAAAGAAGGCAGGGCCTGCCTGTCGTTCACTGGTGCCTCGTGATGTCTTCCTTCTTGACCCAATGCTCCTCCATTGCAGGAGGTGCAGAGGCGGACTCCAGGAATTGCATGTGTTGTAAACACATCCTTATAAACATTATGAGCAGTACTGTGTTGTCTTACTTGCGTAACGTTTCTAACGTGTTATGTTGTTCGATATTTCTAACTCTGCATTTGACCGCAGAGACTCTCCTCAAAACAGAATCAAGCATAATTTGCACTGATTTTAAAGCTGCTCTGTGCTGTCATAGCAACGGGGCCCTTTTAATCTCGGCACTGTAATGGCATCTTGCTGTGGAGGATGAACTCATTGTAGTGGTCGCTTTAAGTAGCGCATGTCATTCGCGTGGTGTGTCACGCGAATGGCACGCGCATTAAGTTGTGTTTTAAATGTGTTGACTTTCAATGTACCATCCTCGCGCAATGCCACCGTTCAATCAGTCCATCTAACGGAAGACTGACTCTCCGTTGGGATCTGAACGTGAGCAGAGGCATCGCGCATCGGGTGGAGTTATTCTGCATACTTTGGAATAAACAACCTTTAATCTAACAAACGTTTTATTGGATCATTCATCATAACATTTGGCGACGATTTGGGATTTACTACTCCACCCAACACCCATGCAAAAATTTTTGCTTCAAAGACCAGATTTAAAAGTTTGAACAAGCGTACCTTATCACCGAGGAATTACATTTTCTCGAGGTACACTGATCTGGTTCATGCGCATTGAATTGGAAGTAAATGCTAGGACACATCAAAATCTAAAACCTCTCGTGATTGGCTGTAGTCCTTGAACTTCCTTAAAACTAAAACCCCAGGATTGGTTTATCACAACCACGAGACAAAGACTGCTTTCTATTTGTTACCGCGTCTAACGAATCACAGAGACGCTTCACTTCGGCAAGCTTTTACTTCAAAACGGTGAACCAGAGATTGTCACCGCAGCGCGATACAACCGAAGAGAGACTGGTTGGTAGGAAGTATCGGAGGAAGACGGATCGGTAAGAAGTATCTATGCGCATTTCCTACAGCGATGCGCACGCTTTAAAATAACTTTCACCACACATTTCTTTATATCTGTATTAAACAGCGCACCGCTTCAGCGATGCGCACGCTTGGTAATTAACTCTTTGTCAGCACACCGCTTCAGCGAAGCGCACGCTTGCTAATTAACTCTTTGTCAGCGCATCACTTCAGCGATGCGCACGCTTGGTAATTAACTCTTTGTCAATACTTTGTCTTCAGCGACGCGCAGCACATATTCTTATCCTCATTGAACAACACACTGCTGCAGCGAAGTATTTGAAATTGACAGTGAACTCCTACATTTATCAGCGCGTTGCTTCAGCGACGCGCACGCTTAAAGTAATCATAAGAATAAGAATAGGGTTTTATTAGACTTTGCCTCTAACAAATCTATGTATCATCTCAGTGACACATTCACTAATAAGCTTATTAGTTAAAAAAAAAAAAAGTTATAGATATTTGACATACATGTTAAGGCTATTTTAAATTGTTTGACATACAAGTCAAGGCCATTTTAAATTATATTCAATTGTATTTGAAGTTGTTTTTCAAATTAATTACAGGAATGGCAAATTTACAACTACAACACATTACACAACCACCCCATTTTTTGAGCAAACCTGGCAGTCCAGAAATAATTTGGAAAGAATGGTATTCTTTATTCGAGAATCACCTTGTCGCTATAGACGCTGTGGGATTTTCTGCTGAACGAAAATTCGCTCTACTTTTTGGTTGCCTGGGCCAAGCAGCTGAACGCATTTTCAAAAGTATTCCTCCAATTCCACCCCCCGCTGGCCAAAGTGGTGACCGTAACTGGAATGTTTATTTGGAGGCTATTGCCCGTTTAAAGAAACAGTTCTCAGAAGAACCAAATATTATGTTAGAAAGACATAATTTTTACGCCAGAAAACATAAGGAAGGGGAAAAGGTAGAGGAATATATTTCTGCGCTAAGAGTGTTAGCAACTACTTGCGAATTTGGTCCCCTGTGTGATAATTATATCAGAGACCAATTCGTATTTAGTTGTGCTTCTAGAAAGATTAAAGAAAGAACTCTAGGTTGTAAGAACCCAACTCTAAGTGAAGTTATTGAACTTTCTTTAAGCATTGAACGATCAGCAATCACAAACAAGGTCATGGATGAATCAACCAAATGTAGTGTTAATTTAGTGAATTCTTCTGAATCTAGTTTTGATAATGCTGTCTGCGCTGTAAATTTTAAGAACAAAAATGCAAGATTTGTCCAAAAGAGACAATCTTCTTCATGTTATAGATGTGGATCCAAGAACCATTTAGGTAACTTCCAAGGATGTCCAGCTATGGGTAAACGTTGTCATTTGCAAGAAAATAGGTCATTTTCAGAGCGTTTGCAGGAATGCTAAGAAGTCAGTTTCCGTCAACTATGTTAAATCTGAAATGTTAGATGAATGCACAAATTCTTTTAGCAATATAGTTGTGACTCTGGATGATGAGGGAAAAGTAAATGATATTAAAGGTCCCCTATGCTCTACCATAATTGATAATGTACCCTTACAAGTCATGGCGGACTCCGGTTCTCCATATACCATCCTCAGAGATTCAACTTTCTATGATTTATGGAAGAGGAAAGTTGAATTACTGGAGTCTGATGTAAACCCGAAAGCATTTGGAGAAAAGAATATTAATATGATTGGATATTTTGAAGGCTTAGTACAATGCTTAGGGAGAGAAACAATTACCAAATTTATGTAGCCGAGAAGGGCAAGAACATTGTAGGCTGGATGGACCTAGCTCGCATGGGATTATATTTGGTTCCAGGAGACGAAAATCCAGTTAAAGTGGGTGATTTACCAAAGAAGAAAACTGAATGTATGTCAATAGAACAACCTTTAGACACAAAACAAATGATGGAGGAGTTTAAACCTGTGTTTAAAGATACAGTGGGAACTGTAGAGGGATTTGAACATAAAATAAGGTTGATCCCAGGAGCACAACCCGTAGCTCATAGTCAGGTCAGTTCCCCTTAGCGTTCGTACTGAATTAGAGAAGTCTTTGAAAAATCTATGTGAAGAGGGGATAATCCAACCTGTAGATTCCTCTCAATGGGTCGCCCCTATTGTCGTAGCCCGTAAAAAGACTGGCGAGATTAGGCTCTGTGCGGATTTACGCGGATTAAATAAAAATATAATTGTGGATTGCCACCCTCTGCCAAAGATCCACGAACTTCTGGCCAACCTGGGTGGTGCAAAGTGGTTCTCTTTGATAGATCTGAAATCAGCCTATCACCAAGTCGCTCTGTCAAAAGAATCACAAGAGTTAACCACTTTCATCACACCTTTCGGCGCATTTAAGTTTTTACGCCTCCCTTTTGGCCTAGCTTCTGCCGGAAGCGTGTTCCAGAAACTTATGGACACTCTCTTTCAAGGGGTAACAGGGGTACAAGCCTATCTAGACGACATTTTGATATATGCCAAATCATTAGAAGAACATAATGTCATTTTAAAACATGTCCTCACTATTTTAATGGCTAGAAAAATGACTGTCCGTGGAGACAAATGTAAATTTGCAGTAAATGAATTGGATTATTTGGGGCATACAATTTCCAAGGAGGGAATCAAACCAAAATTTTCTGTAGTAAGGGCTATTGAAGATGCTAAACCTCCATCAGACAAGGATTCCCTCAGATCTTTTCTCGGCCTGGCTGAATATTACGCCAGATTTGTTACTGCTTATTCGAATTTGGTAGAACCTTTACTTAAGTTGCTAAAAAAAGGGAATAGTTTCGTATGGACCACTGAGTTGGACAAAGTTTTCAAGGATGTGAAAAAGTTAATTGTATCTGCCAAAGCCCTCCATGCATTTAGAGATGATTGTTTCTCATCCATAACAGTGGATGCAAGTATAACTGGGTTAGGAGCAGTTTTGACACAGAGAGTGGGGACAACTGAACAGACAGTGGCTTTTGCATCACGATCATTGAAACCATTTGAGACCAGGTACAGCACAATTGAGAGAGAGACGTTAGCGTGCGTGTGGGCTGTACATAAGTTCAGGACGTACATCTGGGGTAGAAAGTTTGCACTTATCACAGATCATAAACCCCTGGTTTTCATCTTTGAGAAAGTTAATTCTTCTAGTATGTCAGCTAGACTCATGAGACTAGTCAGTAAGTTGCAAGAATTTAACTTCGAGGTTAAACATATTAGCGGGGGGAGAAATTTTAGGGCGGACTGCCTTTCCAGATTGTCTATGATTAAGGATGATGAGGAGGATACTTGTCAGGAGGATATTGAGTGTGTTACTCTAGTGGACGCTGTTGAAAGTCTGTCTCCTGTATTGTCTGAGGAAGGCTGGAAAGAGGCAAGTGACAGTGATCCTGTTCTTTTACAAGTTATACATTATGCAACACACAACTGGCCTGAAACTAGGAATCTAGAAGGGGAATTGAAAAGGTTTTCACAGATGGCTGATGAAATTTCGGTTGAGAATAACATTGCTCGGCGAGGGGATACATTTATACCTCCCTTTAAACTTAGACCTTTGATCATTAATGAAGCACATAGAAGCCATTTAGGTTCCACTAAGACAATCATGAGGATTAAGGAACATTATTGGTGGCCATCTTTAGACTCACAAGTTAAGAGCTTAATTGACTCATGCCCTGAGTGTTTGGTGTCTGATAAACATTGGCATATGACAAAGGTTCCATTGTCCCCTACAGAATTTCCACATACTGCTTGGGAGAAAGTGGGTATTGATTTTTCAGGACCTTATTCACTTCTTAAACAAGATTGTAAATATGTCATCCTTTTGGTGGATTATTATTCTAAGTGGATGTACCACGATTTCGTTGAGGCCCCTGATTCTGATTCGACCATCTCATTTTTGAAGAGAATTTTTAATATTGAAGGAGCTCCTAAAGTCCTGGTCAGTGATAATGGGACACACTTTGTGTCAGAAAAAATGAGAAATTTCCTCAGTGACCTGGATATTAAACAACTTAAGGTCGCATTGTATTCCCCACCTTCCAATGGGTTAGTAGAAAGGGGAAATAAAGTGATCAAAGAGGGAATTCAAACTGCGCTGGCTTGTGGAACAAATACTATTCAGTTTGTTAAAAACAAAGTTTGGCATTACAATACTTCCCCTCATTGCACCACGGGAGTGTCTCCTTTTGTTTTACTAAGAAACAGAGGTTCACACTCCAAATTGTTTCCTTCATGGCTTGAAAAATTGTCTGGGAAGAAGAGTGTTGATGTGGAAGCTGTTCGTAATAAGGTTGTTGAGAAACAAAGGCTTATGAAGGAAAAATATGGGCATAAACGTTCCGTTCCGTCAGTGGATATTTATACTGGTGACTGGGTTTTAATCAAAAATCCTGTAAAAGGAAAGAAAGGAGAGTCAAAATTCCTCCGACCTTTAAGGGTAATCAGGGTCAGCAGAGGCGCAGCCTTTGTAGATAACAAGGGTTGGTGGAACAAACGTCATTTAGTGAAAGTTTCACCTCAGCAAGCTGACATTATAAAAAAATTTAGGAAGGAGGCTATTGATTGTTCTGAGTGGTGCCATTGGTTAGACAACCCAATCAGTGCTGATAATCGTGTCAATGATCAGACACAACCAGACCTGTTACATTCAGACCGGATGCAACCAAGCACCAGCATTGTTTTACCCCCTGTTTCATACTCAAGGGATGTTTTTTCTTCACAGGCAACGTCTTCACGAGGGAGAGTTATCAAAGAACCTAAGAAATTCAACGATTTTGTAAGATACTGATTTCATGTTAACCTAATTTTATTTTCTCCATTTACTTCTGTCCATTATTATAAGGGGGAAGGTGATGTAGTGGTCGCTTTAAGTAGCGCATGTCATTCGCGTGGTGTGTCACGCGAATGGCACGCGCATTAAGTTGTGTTTTAAATGTGTTGACTTTCAATGTACCATCCTCGCGCAATGCCACCGTTCAATCAGTCCATCTAACGGAAGACTGACTCTCCGTTGGGATCTGAACGTGAGCAGAGGCATCGCGCATCGGGTGGAGTTATTCTGCATACTTTGGAATAAACAACCTTTAATCTAACAAACGTTTTATTGGATCATTCATCATAACACTCATAATAACGGTTTTGTATGCCACAAGTGTAAAAATCGGTTATTCGTAGAGTAGGTAAAACGGAAGGGATGCGGACCCCTCCTGAACCCTTAACCGCCCGAGAACTAGAAATCCATCTGTGAAGAGGATTTAAAGTGAGGTAGTATCGGCTGTTACATCTCGTAAGGAGTGCTTGTGGGTTTAGGATCTGTTTATTTTCTGCAAAAATGAAACCCTGATCTCGCAGTTTTATGAATGTTCAAAGTTAATTTTAAATTTCGTTCCTCATTTAACATTGCGATGATCGGAGATCACGAGAAGATAAATTATGAAAACGCTTTCACATTATCTGTGCTTGTATAGAGCAACCCCTCCTCCGCTTGCTAATGGTATAACCCCTTAAACCCGTTGCGTTGCTGTGATAGCAGTGGGGTTTCAGCCGGTAGTAAATTGGGTTTTTACACTTAAGTTTGTCCTAGTTGTTAGTCTTGCATTACTCCGTCGAATAGTATGTAATTTAGAAGGGGTGGGGGGTTTACTGGAATGACAAATAACATGTATGATAGAGCAATAAAGGAAATAAAATATGTTACTTTTTAAAATAAACAGTTTAAGGTGTTAAGTCGCAAACTACAAACGGTCACTGACGGCTCTGGAATATTCTACAGTGTCATTGTCTGCATGCCACTGACCGAGTAAAACTATCTAGCACGACTCGGAGCAGACATTTTATTAGGTGGCGTATTGTTAGTCTACTGCTAGTTGTTTGGAGAAATGACTGTCATATTGTCTGCATGATCATCATTGAGAGTGAGGGTCCGCAGATGGAGTTTAAACGTTACGTTTTCTGTCTGCGCCCCCCGCAGGAGACCAAACATTTCTGGGGAGTCAGGACAGGCTTGCGTACCTTCCATTGACCCTATACAAAGTGGTCTGGAAGACGCAGATGCAGATACAATTATATAATCGGGAAGGCAGGTATGTCGTCACAGTTTACAAGGGTGCCTTTTATTTATATTCGGAAAAAGGCAAGAGTGGGCGTGTGATGCCAAGCATAGGTTTTGTAGTGGGAGGGTACCCTTTAATACTTTTGCCACTGTGTATGTAGTATGAATGCAAACTATAAAAAGTTAAGAGTGAAAAACCTTTTCCCATACTTAACCTCCCTCAAGAAGGCGTACATTTTTGGCACATAGCCCCGTCTTCTGTTTTTTTTCCTACATATTGCCCCTTTGTTTCTCTCTTCTCTGCTTTATATCGACCGCCTCTCAATACCATTTATTTTCCCCTCTGCCTTTCTCTTCAACTCTTCTCTCATCTCCCTGCTCTCCCTCCCTACTTACACCCTCCCCTCTATCCACAATCTGTGATGTCGGCTTACAGGCCCTCTTGACGCACATGGAATTTAGCCGTCTCTCACTGAGAGTGACTATTTTAAGTGAAAGTCGATGACATTATGTAAGCCACTGGTTTTTAAATGCCGCAAACTTTTATCCCCTCCTGTGATGTGAAACTAATATCTGGACGTGGTTGCCTATCGCCACCTGCAGGCCAAAACTGCAGGCCTCACACCCCCTCACCCTCACTCACCCTCACACCCTCACCCACCCTCACTCACCCTCACACCTCCTCACCCTCACTCACCCTCACTCACACCCTCACACACACCCTCACACACACCCTCACACACACCCTCACACACACCCTCACACACACCCTCACACACACCCTCACACACCCTCACACACCCTCACACACACCCTCACACACACCCTCACACACCCTCACACACCCTCACACACCCTCACACACCCTCACACACCCTCTCACCCTCACACACCCTCTCACCCCCACACCCTCACTCGCCTTCGCCCCTCACCCTCACTCACTCACCCTCACTCACCCTCACCCCCACACCCTCACTCGCCTTCGCCCCTCACCCTCACCCTCACTCACCCTCACTCACCCTCACTCACCCTCACTCACCCTCACTCACCCTCACCCACCCTCACCCTCACCCTCACCCTCACCCTCACACCCTTACTCACACCCTCACCCCCTTCATACCCTCACACCCTCATCCTCACTCACCCTCACACCTCCTCACCATCACACACCCTCACATCCTCACACCCTCACCCACCCAACACACCCTCACCCACCCAACACACCCTCACCCACCCAACACACCCTCACCCACCCTCACACACCCTCACCCACCCTCACACACCCTAACTCACCTTCACACCCTAAAACCCCCTCACCCTCACACCCTCATCCTCACTCACCCTCACACCCTCACACCCTCACACACCCTCACGCCCTCACACCCCCTCACACACCCTCACACACCCTCACTCACTTTCACCCCCCCACCCTCACCCCCTCACCCCCTCATCCTCACTCACCCTCACACCTCCTCACCATCGCACACCCTCACATCCTCGCACCCTCACCCTCACACACCATCACTCACCTTCACACCCCCTCACCCCTCATCCTCATACACCCCTCCTCCCCCTCACAACCCACACTCACCCTCACTCACCTTCACCCCTCACTCACCTTCACCCCTCACTCACCTTCACACCCTCACACCCCCTCACCCTCACCCCCTCATCCTCATACACCCTCACCCCCTCATCCTCATACACCCTCACCCCCTCACCCTCACTCACCCTCACACCCTCACTCACCCTCACACCCTCACTCACCTTCACCCCCCACTCACCTTCACCCCTCATACACCCTCACTCACCCTCACACCCTCACTCACCCTCACACCCTCACTCACCCTCACACCCTCACACACCCTCACACACCATCACTCACCCTCACACCCTCAGCCTCACACCCCATCACTCACCCTCACACCCCGTCACCCTCACACACCTTCACACACCTTCACACCCTCACACCTTCACATCCTCATACACCCGCACTCACCCTCATACACCCGCACTCACCCTCTCACCCTCACACCCTTACTCACCTTCACCCCTCACACACCTTCACCCCTCACACACCATCACTCACCCTCGTCACCCTCACACCCTCACTCACCCACCCTCACCTCACACCTCCTCACCATCACACACCCTCACACACACCCTCACCCACCCTCACTCACCTTCACACCCTCACACACCCTCACCCCCTCATCCTCACACACCCTCACTCACCCTCCTCACCCACCTTTTCCCCTCACACACCCTCACTCACCCTCACCCACCCTCACCCACCATCACTCACCCTCACCCCCTCACCCTCACACATCCTCACACCCTCACCCCCACACCCTCACTCGCCTTCGCCACTCACCCTCACTCACCCTCACTCACCCTCACTCACCCTCACTCACCCTCACTCACCCTCACTCACCCTCACTCACCCTCACTCACCCTCACTCACCCTCACTCACCCTCACTCACCCTCACTCACCCTCACTCACCCTCACTCACCCTCACTCACCCTCACTCACCCTCACTCACCCTCACTCACCCTCACACCTCCTCACCATCACACACCTTCACACCATCACACACCTTCCCATCCTCACCCACCCTCACTCACCGTCACACCCCCTCACCCTCACACCCTCACCTCCTCACCCTCACACCCTCACCTCCTCATCCTCGCACACCCTCACCCACCCTCACACCCTCACTCACCTTCACGCCCTCACACACACTCACCCTCACACCATCACACACCTTCTTATCCTCACCCACCCTCTCACCCTCACCCATCCTCACTCACCTTCACCCCCCTCACCCCCTCATCCGCACTCACCCCCTCATCCCTCCTCACCCTCACACCTCCACACCCTCACACCCTCACACCTCCTCACCTTCACACCTCCTCACCATCACACCTCCTCACCATCACACACCCTCACATCCTCACACCCTCACACCCTCACACACACCTTCACACCACCTCACACCCTCATCCTCACTCACCCTCACACCTCCTCACCATCACACACCCTCACATCCTCACTCACACCCTCACCCACCCTCACACCCTCACACACCCTCACACCCTCATCCTCACACACACCCTCACACACCCCTCACCCTCACAACCCTCACACCCGCACTCACCTTCAACCCTCACACTCCCTCACCCACCATCACACCCTCACACACAGCTCTCACCCTCACACCCTCACCCACCAACCCTCACCCTCCCACACCTGCTCACCCTCACCCACTCTCTCACCCACCCACCCTCACACCTCCTCACCATCACATACCCTCTCATCCTCACACCCTCACTCTCACCCAGCAACTTCTCTTTTGCTGTGCTAATCTGCTGCTCTCTTCCACCCGCCTCCTTCTCTAGCTTCCTGTTCTCTTTTGCTGTGCTAATCTGCTGCTCTCTTCCACCCGCCTCCTTCTTTAACTCCCTGTTAGCTTCTCCTGTGCTGATCTGCTGTTCTCTTTCACCCCGCCTCCTTCTCCAACTCCCTGTTCTCTTTTGCTGTGCTAACCTGCTGCTCTCTTCCACCCGCCTCCTCCTTTAACTCCCTGGTCTCTTCTCCTGTGCTCATCTGATGCTCTCATCCACCACACCTCCTTCTTTAACTCCCTGTTATCTTCTCCTGTGCTGATCTGCTGCTCTCGTCCACCCCAACTCGTTCTTTAACTCCCTGTTCGCTTCTCTTATCCTGTGCTGATCTGCTATTATTTCACCCCACCTCCTTCTCCAACTCCCTGTTCTCTTCTCCTGTGCTAATATGTTGTTCTCTTCCACCCGCTTCCTTCCTTAACTCCCTGTTCTCTTCTCCCATTCTGATCTGCTGCTCTCTTCCACCCGCCCCCTTCTCCAACTCCCTGTTCTCTTCTCCCGTGCTGATCTGCTGTTCCCTTCCACCACCTCCTTCTCTAACTCCCTGTTCTCTTCTCCTGTAATGATCTTTGTTAACTTCCATACGCCTCCTTCTCTAACTCCCTTTTCTCTTCTCCTGTGCTGATCTGCTGTTCTCTTTCACCCCGCCTCCTTCTCTAACTCCATGTTCTCTTCTCTTGTGCTGATCTGCTGCTCTCTTCCACCCCGCCTCCTTCTCTAGCTCCCTGTTCTCTTCTCTTCTCTTGTGCTAATCTGCTGCCCTCTTCCACCGCCTTCTTCTTTAACTCCCTGTTCTCTTTTGCTGTGCTGCTCTGCTGATCTCTTCCACGCCGCCTCCTTCTTTAACTCCCTGTTCTCTTCTCCTGTGCTAATCTGCTGCTCTCTTCCACCCGCCTCCTTCTATAACTCCCTTTTCTCTTCTCCTGTGCTAATCTGCTGTTCTCTTTCACCCTGCCTCCTTCTGTAACTCCCTGTTCTCTTCTCCTGTGCCGATCTGCTGCTCTCTTCCACCCACCTCCTTCTTTAACTCCCTGTTCTCTTCTCCTGTGCTGATCTGCTGCTCTCTTCCACCCCACCTCCTTCTTTAACTCCCTGTTCTCTTCTCCTGTGCTGATCTGCTGCTCTCACCACCCACCTCATTCTGGAACTCCATTTTCTCTTCTTTACTCCATCTGCTGATCTGCTGCTCTCTTCCACCCCGCCTCCTTCTTTAACTCCCTGTTCTCTTCTGCTGTGCTGATCTGCTCCTCTCTTCCACCCACCTCCAACTCCAAATGCCTGTTCTCTTCTCCTGTGCTGATCTGCTGCTCTCTTCCACCCCACCTCCTTCTTTAGCTCCATTCTCTTCTCTTCTCCTGTGCTCCTCTGCTACTCTCTTCCACCCGCCTCCTCCTTTAACTCCCTGTTTCTTCTCCTGTGCTGATCTGCTGCTCTCTTCCACCTGCCTCCTTCTCTAATTCCCTGTTCTCTTCTATTCTCCCGTACTGATCTGCTGCTCTCTTCCACCGCCTCCTTCTCTAGCTCCCTGTTCTCTTCGCCTGTGCCGATCTGCTGTTCTCTTCCACCCGCCTCCTTCTTTAACTCCCTGTTCTCTTCTCCTGTGCTGATCTGCTGCACTCTTCCACCCCACCTCCTTCTTTAACTCCCTGTTCTCTTATCCTGTGATGAACTTTCCAGTATCTTCCATCCGCCTCCTTCTCTAGCTCCCTTTTCTCTTCTCCTGTGCTGATCTGCTGCTCTCTTCCACCCCGCCTCCTACTTTAACTCTGTTCTTTTCTCCTGTGCTTATCTGCTGTTCTCTTCCACCGCCTCCTTCTTTAACTCCCTGTTCTCTTCTCCTGTGCTGATCTGGTGCTCTCTTCCACCCCACCTCCTTCTTTAACTCCCTGTTCTCTTCTCTTCTCCTGTGCTGATCTGCTACTCTCTTCCACCCGCCTCCTTCTTTAACTCCCTGTTCTGTTCTCCCGTGCTAATCTGTTTCTCTCTTCCACCCCGCCTCCTTTTTTAACTCCCTGTTAACTTCTGCAGATCTGCTGCTCTCTTCCACCTCACCTCCTTCTCTAACTCCCTGTTCTCTTCTCCTGTGCCGATCTGCTGTTCTCTTCCACCCGCCTCCTTCTTTAACTCCCTGTTCTTTTCTCCCGTGCTGATCTGCTGCTCTCTTCCACCCTGCTCCTTCTTTAACTCCCTGTTCTCTTCTCCTGTGCTGATCTGCTGCTCTCTTCCACCCGCTTCCTTCCTTAACTCCCTGTTCTCTTCTCCTGTGCTGATCTGCTGCTCTTTTCTACCCGCCTCCTTCTTTAACTCCCTGTTCTGTTCTCCCATTCTGATCTGCTGCTCTCTTCCACCCGCCCCCTTCTCCAACTCCCTGTTCTCTTCTGCTGTGCTGATCTGCTGCTCTCTTCCACATACATCTTCTGTAACCACACACACACATACATACAACCACACACATACATACAACCGCACACACGCCCACACACACAACCACGCACTCAACCACGCACTCAACCACGCACTCGACCACGCACTCGACCACGCATTCGACCACGCACTCGACCACGCACTCGACCACGCACTCGACCGCGCACTCGACCGCGCACTCGACCGCGCACTCGACCGCGCACTCGACCGCGCACTCGACCGCGCACTCGACCGCGCACTCGACCGCGCACTCGACCACGCACTCGACCACGCACTCGACCACGCACTCGACCACGCACTCGACCACGCACGCACTCGACCACGCACGCACTCGACCACGCACGCACTCGACCACGCACGCACTCGACCACGCACGCACTCGACCACACACGCACTCGACCACACACGCACTCGACCACACACGCACTCGACCACACACGCACTCGACCACACACGCACTCGACCACACACGCACTCGACCACACACGCACTCAACCACACACGCACTCAACCACACACACACTCAACCACACACACACTCAACCACACACACACTCAACCACACACACACTCAACCACACACACACTCAACCACACACACACTCAACCACACACACACACTCAACCACACACACACACTCAACCACACACACACACTCAACCACACACACACACTCAACCACACACACACACTCAACCACACACACACTCAACCACACACACACTCAACCACACACACACTCAACCACACACACACACTCAACCACACACACACTCAACCACACACTCACTCAACCACACACACACTCAACCACACACACACTCAACCACACACACACTCAACCACACACACACTCAACCACACACACACTCAACCACACACACTCAACCACACACATCTATCGCCCGCCCTCCCTCTATCTATCGCCCTCCCTCTATCTATCGCCCTCACTCTATCTATCGCCCTCACCCTATCTATCGCCCTCACTCTATCTATCGCCCACGCACTCGACCACGCACTCGACCACGCACTCGACCACGCACTCGACCACGCACTCGACCACGCACTCGACCACACACTCGACCACGCACTCGACCACGCACTCGACCACGCACTCGACCACGCACTCGACCACGCACTCGACCACGCACTCGACCACGCACTCGACCACGCACTCGACCACGCACTCGACCACGCACTCGACCACGCACTCGACCACACACACACTCGACCACACACACACTCGACCACACACACAACCACACACACGACCACACACACACTCGACCACACACACTCGACCACACACACACTCGACCACACACACACTCGACCACACACACACTCGACCACACACACACTCGACCACACACACACTCGACCACACACACACTCGACCACACACACACTCGACCACACACACACTCAACCACACACACACTCAACCACACACACACTCAACCACACACACACTCAACCACACACACACTCAACCACACACACACTCAACCACACACACACTCAACCACACACACACACTCAACCACACACACACTCAACCACACACACACTCAACCACACACACACTCAACCACACACACACTCAACCACACACACACACTCAACCACACACACACTCAACCACACACACTCAACCACACACACACTCAACCACACACACACTCAACCACACACACTCAACCACACACACACTCAACCACACACACACTCAACCACACACACACTCAACCACACACACACTCAACCACACACACACTCAACCACACACACACTCAACCACACACACACTCAACCACACACACACTCAACCACACACACACTCAACCACACACACACTCAACCACACACACACTCAACCACACACACACTCAACCACACACACACTCAACCACACACACACTCAACCACACACACACTCAACCACACACACACTCAACCACACACACACTCAACCACACACACACTCAACCACACACACACTCAACCACACACACACTCAACCACACACACACTCAACCACACACACACTCAACCACACACACACTCAACCACACACACACTCAACCACACACACACTCAACCACACACACACTCAACCACACACACACTCAACAACACACACACTCAACCACACACACACTCAACAACACACACACTCAACCACACACACTCAACCACACACACTCAACCACACACATCTATCGCCCTCCCTCTATCTATCGCCCTCCCTCTATCTATCGCCCTCACTCTATCTATCGCCCTCACTCTATCTATCGCCCTCACCCTATCTATCGCCCTCACCCTATCTATCGCCCTCACCCTATCTATCGCCCTCACCCTATCTATCGCCCTCACTCTATCTATCGCCCACGCACTCGACCACGCACTCGACCACGCACTCGACCACGCACTCGACCACGCACTCGACCACGCACTCGACCACACACACACTCAACCACCCACACACTCAACCACACACACACTCAACCACACACACACTCAACCACACACACACTCAACCACACACACACTCAACCACACACACACTCAACAACACACACACTCAACAACACACACACTCAACAACACACACACTCAACAACACACACACTCAACAACACACACACTCAACAACACACACACTCAACAACACACACACTCAACAACACACACACTCAACAACACACACACTCAACAACACACACACTCAACAACACACACACTCAACAACACACACACTCAACAACACACACTCAACAACACACACTCAACAACACACACTCAACAACACACACTCAACAACACACACTCAACAACACACACTCAACAACACACACTCAACAACACACACTCAACAACACACACTCAACAACACACACTCAACAACACACACTCAACAACACACACTCAACAACACACACTCAACAACACACACTCAACAACACACACTCAACAGCCCTCACTCAACAGCCTATAGATATCTATCTATCGCCCTCCCTCTATCTATCGCCCTCCCTCTATCTATCTATCGCCCTCCCTCTATCTATCTATCGCCCTCCCTCTATGGCACCACCACAGCATCACTCGGGGGCACCGCAACATCACTCGGGGGCACCGCAACATCACTCAGGGGCACCGCAACATCACTCAGGGGCACCGCAACATCACTCAGGGGCACCGCAACATCACTCAGGGGCACCGCAACATCACTCAGGGGCACCGCAACATCACTCGGGGGCACCGCAACATCACTCGGGGGCACCGCAACATCACTCGGGGGCACCGCAACATCACTCGGGGGCACCGCAACATCACTCAGGGGCACCACAACATCACTATGCACTACCACAGCATCACTAAACGCTACAGCATCACTCGTCGCCACCACAACATCACTCAGCGCCACCACAGTATCAATCTGTGCAACCATTCAACAACAACTGGTTCAAATATGTTCTCTCAATGTTTCAAGCTGTATTACAAATGTCACAAAAAGATGGTAATATTTCACTTCTGTTCTTGGATTTTTGTCATAATAAAATACACTGAACATAATCTTCACAAAAGTTATTTACAAAAGTTTAAGATATTGCCATTATAAATTACAATAACTTTTATTTAAGTATTCATTATTTAAAAAAATTAAAAGCCATTGTTATTTGTAATATCAATACATCTAAGTCACGTAAATACAAAACATGTTGCATTACAAATGCCTATAGGTGTCACATTTGCAAAAGATAAAAGTATTGGCATTGTAAATGACAAAGCTATTAATTTCGCTATTTTCAAAACCAACACATAAATAAAAAATGTGTCATTTACAAGACCAATAGCTCAAACTTTCCTAATGCGAGACCTATTGCATTGCAAATGCTTGTTGTTTTGAGAATCTGGTCACCCTAACCAATCAGGTACATTGTTACATTTGGGCAGTCTGCTGCAAAATACATTGCGTTTATGAAGCACCTACACCCAGATGTACCAAACATTGCTGTTTCGCATATCATGCTACAATATATAGTATACTTTGTTTTTTAATCTTTTATAGGTCCTATATTTGTTTTTGTGCCAAGGGAAGACCGTTGCACCAGTGAGTTAGCCATTTGAGCTCTAGACCCTCGAGCAACATCTTTATCTAGTGGGGAGTCAAGGAAGAGAAAGCTAGGTTGGCAAAACATTGTGGAATTTGGCAATGTCCACAAGTTCACATCCTCCAGAAGTTTAGATCTTTCTCAGACTACTAACTAAATGTGTAGCTCCACTGAATAAGTTGTTGCAGACGTCTGTGAGAGCATAATGGCTTGTAAGGAAGTGATACATGTTCTTCAAGAAACTGGCACAGTTCAAGTACAAGAATATTATAGATGTGTACTTTGGACTGATCATTGATCCTCACAAGAGAGGTGGGGAGTGAAACAAAGCCCAGTGGCATGACTTTGTCAACTAAGTAGACCGGGATGTTTTGTAAGTATTTTCAAAGACAGGGAAACTAACCCAGGTCGCCATCCCATATGGAGCTGGGGTATGTTGGAAGTTAGTAACACCTTGCCTGCTAAGGCAATTCCCGCTGGGTGCTAAACATCATCAATTCCCATTGTTCATGACAAGGTCAACTCGTCATAAGCACAGCTACAGTAAACTGCATGACGAGCTGACCTTGTCATTAGCATGGAAGTGGTTAATAAATTATTGATTTGATTTCTCATTCGTATGCAAAAAAAGTGACCATCATAAGTGAGACCATGTCTATGGATGACTAGATTGCTCTCGTTATGTTGTTGATAGCAAATTTTGGAACAACTCATCGCTGATTTTAATAAAATTTATTTTAATGGTGATTGTTATTCCTTGGGGACGTCTTCACCGCTTTTGTTGGACCTTTCTGGTCCAGCATGTTACCTTTGTTGCCCTGCTGCTGCTTTGCCCGGGACATAGAGCTTCTCCCAGCCAACTCTCGCTGCCCCCGCGGACCACCGACTGCCGGGGCACTACATCCCCCAGGAAGCAGTGCGGTCTCACGAGAAGAGCCGCTAGAGGTCAACCGTCCAGCCCATAAAATCTTCTGGGACCCCCGCGGCGCGGGACGTCTTCACCGCTTTTGTTGGACCTTTCTTGCCCAGCGTGTTACTTTTGTTGCCCTGCTCCTGCTTTGCCCGGGACATAGAGCTTCTCCCAGCCAACTCTTGCTGCCCCCGCGGACCGCCGACTGCCGGGGCACTACATTCCCCAGGAGGCAGTGCGGTCTCGCGAGAAGAGCAGCGAGAGGTCGACCATCCAGCCCATAAAATCTTCTGGGAGCCCGGGAGGCGCGCGGGCTCGACCGGGCAAAGCCCGGGCCAAGGGCTCGACCGGGCAAAGCCCGGGCCAAGGGCTCGACCGGGCAAAGCCCGGGCCAAGGGCTAGCCCGTCCTTGCCAGGAGGAGGCAGGGTTGGGCGCCCCCCTCTGATAAGTTGGAACCTTGATAAGGGAGAGGCACTGTGCTGGACTGCCTAAAAACTGTGAGTGACTTGTACCCCACACATCAATACTTTGCCGCCCTAGAAATTTGGCATGTATAATTTTCCTCATATATGTAATATAAACTACTGTTCTTGATGTGCACCCCACTCTCACTAATATGTAACTATGATTTTTTTACATATTTTAGTTAGTACATCTGACCAGTTTTTAAACTTATTTTTATGTAATATTTTGTATAGGTTTGATAGAGGACCCGATTTGCTGCTTGCTTAGTGGCACTATATTTGACTTACTGATCCTAACATATTTTATACATTATATGTGTACCGTATTGTTATAATCAGAGCGTTCTTTTGCACATTTTTGTGATTTGCTGCTTGCTAATTTGGCACTTTAGCCCTGCATCCCTTTTCGTGCATATTTTTGCAAATTGCTAGTGTAGTGTGCAGTTATAAGCAAAGCGCTCTTTTTTGCACTTTTTGCACTTTTTGCACATTTTGGTACCTTGCTGCTCGTTAATTTGGCATTTTAGCACTGAACCCCTTTTTCCTGCGTAATTTGCATATTGCTACTGTAGTGTGCAGTTATAAGCAAAGCGCTCTTTTTGCACATTCCGGTACCCTGCTGCTCGCTAATTTGGCACTTTAGCCCTGCACCCCTTTTCCTGCGTATTTTGCACATTGCTTGTGTAGTGTGCTGTAATAATCTAAGCATTTCTACTACATTCTGGTATCTTGCTGCTTGTCAGTTGGTATTTTAGCCCTACACCCCCCTATTCCAGGCTAATTTGCACAGATAATTTGCACAGATATAGAGAGGAGTGCACACGCAAATATAAGAAGCTGCCACATGATCCAAAGTACGTGTCTACGAGTGTTCCTATTATCGGGTTTCAGAACCCCAGTTTAAATTACATTTACAAAACAAGCCGTCAGGAGGGCAGCCGAACACCACCATGTTTCTCCGAGGTGAGGCAGAAATTCCTCGGAGAAACGCTGCGTCATTTTCGGATTCGGGGGCGTGTTTTCTTTCTCTCCTCTTCCCATTGACTGGAATGTAAAATTCCAGCCAATGGGAATAGGAGAAAAAGAAAACCGAGAAGCTAAAAAACACGCCCCCGAATCCGGCAACGGACTGACGCCCCTCTCCTCCAATGGCTGGCCAGCATTTACGAGGCCAGCCAATGGAGAAGAGGGGCGGGTTCAAGCCCCCATACTGTAGACATAAAGTCTCGGAGCGAGACTGCGCAAGCGCAGCCTTCGAGCCCGAGACCTAAAAACGGAAGCCACCTTGATCTGCCACCGGCTGCATCTCCCTATGTAATCGTGATAGCAAATGTTCCTCTATTGCCTGAAGCAGCCTATGAATCTTGGGAAACGTTACGAAATAAATCCCTCTCATGGCTAGGGAATAAGACTGGCTTGCACGAAGCCCTCTTCTCAAATTTTAAAATGGCACGTCGTGTAAGTTGGGTTGGTAATAAAGGGAAAATGGCTGAGGGGGACTGCATTGTCTTAACGTTTAGAGACCCGAGACTCATCCATGCAATATTGACTAGGATAGGAAAAACACATATTACTGAGAAAGAAATGTGTGTACTTCCTCTGTTTTTTTTTTTTTTTTTACATTCCTTTAAATTTTCAAAGACCGTGCACCCACCCTGGGTGGAATTATAGACCAAGGGGGAATCCATTTAATGTGGATGTCCAAAATAGATTTGAACCTCGATCATCATTAGGGAATATCGATTGACTAATGCTGTATGACCCTAGAGAGGGTAGTAAGGACTACATGCTAACTAATGGCCTGCCTGCGGTAACCTGGGCAGAGAACAGGGCAATAGATGTGTCCTCACCACAAGGTAGAGTAAATAACCCCCTTGAGAGTAATATAATGATTGATACTCAGGCACTTATTAAAACTAATATTAATCGATCAGGAGATGTAGACCTAGAATCTGCAAATCATGTAAAGGAATATTTTGTTGACAATATCTCTCCAACTGGTATAAATAATTCAAACTTGGAGCTATCAGATAGGTTACAATCATTTCTAGGGAAAGAACACTATAAGTAATTGTTTTGGAACACCACGGGCCTGGCCGCTAAAATTCAGGACCCAGCATGGTTAAAAGTCGTGAATGACCATTAGATAATCTGCCTACAAGAGACCTGGCAAATGAGTGAGTTGATTAAACAAAGAAGTGGTTCTGTTGGGTAAAACAAAATTACTTTAGACACTGCTTGTAAATGCAATCTAGAACGGAAGCTCTCATGTGCACACTATCTTCACAAATTGGTACCTAGCAAATAAGTCATAAGATCGACTGGTTTGTACTGTATCTTTTTTAATCAGAATTACGTCATTCAATGATATCATATAGTACATACATAGACTGTCAGCATACGTGGCAAGGTGCAATTGATTGACAAATGTGATTGGTGCTCAAAGGGTGAAAGATATATACAGTGCGAACAATTTCATATATACAAATATATACAAGGGTTTTTGATGGCCAGCTATTGATTTAAAGCCAAGGATTCCCTTTTCTTTCAGTTGGAATCCTGGTCGTGCTGGACCCCAGGGTAAGCGTCGACGTTTCGACCCTATGGTGCCCCAATTGGTGGTCATGGCGGGTATTTTTCAAGACAGAAGGGGGGTGGGCTTTTTGACAGTCTGAAATGAAATAGAATGGTGTGTATCAGAGAGGCTGTATGGGCACGTGAAGTTGCACCTACGATAGAGGGAAACTTGTGTACTCACTCTGGTTTCTAGGCAGGGGACCCTCAGCCTGAACCTGTACCGCACACTGGCTGGTATGTCTGTGGGAGAGGATAGATTATGTCAGTACTTAACCTCACCATTTACACTCACTTTGCAATAGGTGGTTGCTAGAATGCAGTTATAAGTGCTAGTGCGTGAAGACTAGGGGGCCAATCTCATGGTGAGCGCGGCATATAGCGTCCTGCTATGTCCGCTGTGTGTAGGTTAAAAATAGACCATATTAGATTTTAGCGATAATCGCTGCATAATGTGGCGTGCGCCTTTTAAAAGGCTGGATTTGGCCCTGGTTGTCTGTTATAGAAATATGCGGCGTGTGCAGGGCTGAAAGTGGCATTCGTTGCCTATTGCAAACACCCCGGTGTTTGTGCGTGGGCGGGAAGTAATTAATTACAAGGTCCATGCGTGGATGCCGTGCCGCGCCCAAGGAGATGGGGAGGCTGGCTCCGGATTAAAAACGATTATGCTACTCTATAGGTGAGGGATTAGTAGCGTAGCCCTATTACGTTAAAAATCCTGTGTTTAAAAGAAGGCGGTAGTGCCAGTGCTGAGCACTTACCCGAGTTCTGTGGATGGCGTCGGTAAATTACGGCGGTGTGGTTAATCATCCGTCCGTTAATGAGGAATCGATGCGGCCGACTGTTTCTTACTGCCCTGTGATATGACTTTGCAGACGGCACTGCCGCGAGATCGCATGTACGTCGTGCGCGTTGATTGCTAGGCAACCACGTGGCGTCAAGTAAGTATACCACGCAGTGCGCGTGGTAGTAGCAACTCGTGATTGATTGGGCCGACCCATCTGGTTGGGAGGGTTGTGGAAACAGCCTAATGTGACCAGCTTGTTCTATTCTATGCAAGTAGAACATTGATTATTTAGATAGTAAAAGACATTGCGGGAAGCATTTACAAAGATGAAGAGGCATGAACTGTTTAGACACTTAAAGGTGCAGCTCAAACAAAATATACAGTGTCTCGTGTGGTGATGAGTTCAATGGAAGGAATATTCATATACAATAACAAAGATGGTACTATGTACAAATTCTTATATTGTATCAACCATATTGGTCAACATATTTACATAATGTTCAGCATAATGGTGCACAGAAGTACACGTTGTGGAAATTCAAATTGGACAACTTCCTTACATAGCGTTCAGCATAATGGTGAATGCCTTGTACATTTACAGGAAAAAATTAAATTTTTAGATTTTCCAGTGCAGCAATGATACTGTGTGCAGGTTTCAATTGCTTGAGACATTACATATTCGCATGGTTAAAAAAGTAATAAAGCCATTAGTGAGTTGCACATGGAGGGGTTTAAGACCTACCACACTCCAGCACTCCCTAGTAAAACCGGCAGACCTAAAGGTGGGCTATGTACCTACATTTCGAATCTCCTGAGTATTGAGAAATTGACGTTTGTAAAAAATAGCGACTTTTACCTGATTGTGGATTTACTGCTGTGCCGGTACCATCAGAGTGGCATATGTGGCCTAGGGGAGGAAATCGACGATGTGTTACCTCACTTTACACATTCTACTGTGGGGGATTTGTTAAATGAAATCATGTTTGAATTTAATTTGTATTATGCTAATGAATTATGTATACCCCCAGTAGTTTTTAAGGCCACATACATAGGTAGAGGATGTAATACAATGATTGATTTTGTCTTATGTTAAAAAAATAAGAACTTTATAAGGATCCTTACATATGCGACAATCTGTAATGCGGTGAGCGATCACTATCCTAACAGTGTCTCCCTTGTTCTTGAGAATGGTACCTATAATAGAATGGAGGAGGTGGCCGTTTCATATAAACACGGAAATAAATCTATCGAGTGCAAATGGTTATACATTAAAATGGCAGAAGGTGGATCCCACTGCCTTTTTGAGACCGCTTGTAAAAGAGACACAAGAGGATCTCATTGTATGTCTAGAGGTGGAGAACAAGGATGTGGACGTGATGAAGCTTTTGTGAAAATTACAGCTAAGATTAAGGAAATCCTCACGGTTAAACAAAAGATGAGACTGAATAGAAAGCGGGGGTGGTTCAACCATGATTGTAGTAAAGGACACGAGATATTAAAAACAGCTCTGAAAAAGAAACCTAGAAATAGAGATGAGATAAGGGAGGCCAGATTGCTCTATAAACAGGCCCAAAAGAAAATCTAAATTAAGAGGAAATCTGGCAAGACTTACACAAGGCCTGTATAGAGAAAGAAAATACCAAGTTTTGGAAAATAGTAAACTCCCCACATCTCTCGGAAAGGGACTGTGATAACAGGATATAGCCATCACAGAAGACAGCTGGATATGCTACTTCAGCGGTTTATACAATGCCGGTATGAGCCATGGAGATAATGAGCTGTAGAGGGAACTACTCTGTCCTGGAAGTTCTGAGGCAGGGGCCAGCTATGAGATTCACGTGGGCCCACCTGTATATCCTCTTGATATCAGTTTCTCCTTGGATGAGATAGTTTGTGCTATACAAAAGAGTGCACCAGGAAAAGCTCCTGGGCCGCATGGTGTCCCAGTTGATGTGTATCGGTCAAATATTGATTTTTG
The DNA here is from genome assembly GCF_964261635.1 of Lissotriton helveticus. Taxonomy (NCBI): domain Eukaryota; kingdom Metazoa; phylum Chordata; class Amphibia; order Caudata; family Salamandridae; genus Lissotriton; species Lissotriton helveticus. The sequence continues at coordinate 244,184,693 of NC_136070.1, forward strand.
GGCGCCAATAATAATGAATGTTTTAAATAAGTGTTGACAAACTGGTTTTATAAAATCCTGGTCAGATGCTATTTTAATACCCATTTTTAAGAAAGGAAATTGTGATGACCCTAAATGCTATCGCCCCATCTTGTTGTTACCTTCTTTATTGAAGGTGGTAGGCAGGGTAATTTTAAATAAATTACAAACTTGGGCAGAGGAAATGGGTGTTTTATCACGGTTACAATATGGTTTCAGAAGTGGATTGGGCACAATTGAGCAAGGTCTGAATCTTTGCCTAATAATTGATAAATATACTAGGGCAAATAGCGGAAATTTGTTTCAACTTTTGTCGATTTATCTTCCACGTTCGATTGTCATACATAATAAACTATGGGAAACTATGGGAAATGTTATCTGAGTTGGGTGTTGAGAACGGTATACTGTTATTTATTAAATAACTTTATCGTGAGGCAGGAGCAAGTGTGAGATACTTCGTAAATGGGGAGTGCTCAGCCAGATTTGGTATTGGAAAAGGAGTGAGGCCCCATTCCTTTTCTCATTGTATATTAACAGCTTGGGAGAACTGCTGGCAGAGCTCCCCCATGACTACCCAAAAATAAATAATGACCCGGTCTCAATTTTATTATACGCGGGTGACGCGGTTTTAATGTCAAGGACACAAATTGGCCTCCAGAAAACAGTAACACATTTTGTTAATTATATGCAGGTGAGGGGGATGCAAGTGAACATAAGTAAAACATTTAGCATGAAGTGTGGGAAAAGAAATGCTAAGAAGTGTGACATTTTTATCAATGGCAAAAGAATTGAGTGTGTGGACAAATTTGCCTATCTGGGCATACATTTTGAACAGAAGGGTAGTTGGTCAGCCGCAATATTAGCTAGGAAAAATATGTTTTTAGGAGCCACTGTGGCGCTTGTTTGTCTGTCCAGACAATTGGGGTGTCGACCGGTCCCAGAGCTGCTTGATATGTATAAATCTAAATGTGTCACAACAGCTACATATGGCGCAGATATATGGGGGTTCACTAACACACAGTGTATACAAAATTGCGAAAATAATTTCTTGCGCTATTTATTAGCAGTACCTGGTTCAACGGCAACATATATTTGTCACTCTGAGTTAGGCATGAGGCATATTGTTGATATTATAAAGACCTGCCCCTTGTTGCTTTGGTACAAGATATGGAATACCCCCGAAGCAGTTTTTAACCAGGATGTGATCATGGACTGCCTAAAATTAGATAATGCTTATCGCATCCCATGGATATGACATATCAAGGAGTTAACAGAAGACATTGGGCACCCGGAATACTTTACAAACCCAGACTGTATAAACACCATCTCCAGAAAAGCCTTAAAAATTGACTATTTGTCTTATCTTGAGGAAAAGGGATGGTCTTTGGAGAAAGAAAAACAATCGGTAATGGACAATCGCATTATGTTGACATGTTTGGGAATACAACCATATTTGTCGTATGTAACCTGACCGCATGATCGGATGTTGTTAACACGTTTTCGCCTAGGTATTGTGCACAGGCTTGTTACTTTTCCCAATATGAATGATTGGTCACGTACCCTAGGATCATGTCCTTGTGATGGAAACTCGGTACAAACAACAATGCATGTAACCCTTTTTGTAGGTTTTATATGTTCCCAAGGAAATCGTACCTATTACCGATCTTGAAGCAGTATGGGTTAAGACAATGTAGAGCTGCATATGTAAAGTTACAATGCTTGGAAGATGCTTTGACAGTGGGGCTTTTAGCAAGTTATTTAAAATGTGTGATTAGATTAAGGAGGACAATTGGGCTGTAATTTTATTTGCACTGTTTATTTATTTATTCACTGATCCAAATGTACTTTTATCTGTGCTTTTATGTATTTCAAAATGAAATACGATTAAAGTAATTTGACTTGACTTGACTATTCCTTGCTATGTACAGAATAAAGATGGAGGAGGTCACATTACTTATTATTTTTCTAAATGTATCTATAGAACACAAATGGGTGTTATAATAAGGCCTTTATTGCAATTTGGTCCCTGTTTTCAAGTATTGGTGTGGCCCAGAGCTTGCCCAGTAAAAATGGTGTTGTAAGGAGCCCATGCACACCCAGTCTGATTAATGTGGAGATAAGTTCATAAAGTGTGAATTCATGAAACTTGCAGTTGGAAAAATGTTTCTGATCTCAAAGTATCTCATCATTAAGGCCAGTAGTGGAAGATTGTACCCTAAACACTCACTGTTGTTCCTTATGAGAACAGTTGTATCTTTACTTTGGATCCGGCTGGAATGTTTTTCAAAACTGCCCAGCTCATCTCATCGGGTATGTGGTGGAGATCCAGAAAGTGTGCCGTAAGTTTGGTTGTAGGTTGTTTGGTTGTAGTGTGGTGCATTTGCCTAGGGGTGTGGAATTAAAACAAGCATTGGCATAGCCAATAGGTCTCGCTTTTGGGATCTTATAAGTATTTAGTTATGCAGCACAATATCCTTGGTGCAACATCAACTGTTGCATGGCTAAACACTTATAAGGTCCCGAAGGCGAGACCCATTGGCTATGCCAATGCTTGTTTATGTTTTGCATACACATCCAAACCAAATGTTACGTGTATTTTTTACGGCACTCATGTCACCCAGGAGGATATCCTGGCACCTGAAGTACAAAGGTGTGGTCCTGGCTGGGGCCTATTGGAGGAGCCAGATTTTTAGGTTTGTGCAGAAATCAAGGGCTGAACTGGAGGCTCTGATGTGCAGGGGGGATTTGTTCTGGGCTGTGGTGGTCAGGTACGAGAAGGCATGCCTGTCGGCTCTAGCTCTTTGGATGTGAGAGACGTGTGTGAGCAGGAGGCTTGCTGAGTGGAGGTTTCTGTTAGGGGTGTAGTAGCTGACGCGACTGTCAAGTATGCAGCCCTTAATTGTGCAGGGCTTTGTATGTTTGTGTGAGGAGCTTTAAGGGTGCACAGTTGTGGACTGGGAGCCAGTGGAGGTCTTTGAGATGTGTGGAGGAGTTTTAGCACGAGCCTGGCTGCTGCGCTTTGGAGGACTTAAAGTCTCTTAGTGTGATGTACCGAGTTGAGGATGTAGAGAGCATTCTCGCAGTCCAGCCGGCTGGAGATCAGGGCCTCTGTGATAGTTCTGCATGTGTTGAGCAGGAGCCGTTCAAGGTTTTTCTGAAGTGCATGAGGTTGCAGAAACAGGAGGTGGCAACTGAGTTCATCGGTCTGGCCTGAGTCTGGTACCCAGTCATCCTCTGTAATATGGGCATTTAGTAGGTTAACATCATCTCCAAATAGAAGTGGGCTATTAATGATGCCTCAGAACTTGGAGCTGTTACGCAGTGTGCTTGCCTCCACCAAATACTCCAGGCCTCCTTCACGGCAGTCTTACGAGTTACTAGAGCACCACTCAAATGGGTGCACATTGCCCACAAAGGATTAAACCTGTGCAGGGAGACAGCACCTCATTAAATAGGCCTTGAGGAGGGGGTGTGATCTACACAAGGAACTCCGAGGCAGCAGAATTTCACATCTGTACTGTAGTGATTGATGTGCGAATCTGCCTTTCTTCAATAACACATACTCGTGCAAGGCACAACCTCCTATAAATAACTGGTTTGGAAATATTAACATTAAAAGTATCTTAGGCCGGGTTTCTGTAAGCAAGATTGATAAACCGGTTTCAAGGAAAGCTTTCACTTGTGAACATGTTTCTGCAAATAATTTCACATTTTCAATGATGGGGCATGGGGTCGTCACCTGTGACTCCGTTGGGGGTCACTGTAAAGGTGCCCCTGTCAGAGAGCCAAGTGTGCAGTGTGTCCAGGGGGTCCCCTGGGAAGCACAAGACGAGGCGCCTGGGCTTCAGTTCGCACACCAGAGTCTAGAGAGGCAGAGGGAAAGTGACTGCAAGTTCTAAGTAGCCAAAGTTATAGCAGAGGGCGCTGTGGAAATGTTACAACAAAAACAACAAGCTAAAGTAATAAAAAACAACATCAATACACAATATCTATACACATGGGATAAAAAAATATAACTTTCAACATATAGCAAATCTATAACAAAATAAATAAGTAACAAGCAGTTCAGAAGGGAAAAAAGCACCGTCTTCACTTTTGGAGCACTTGCGGCGGCATCCACCGTATGGGAGCGAGCAGCGGCCATATGGTTGTAATTAAAGTGACCGTGCTGCTGCTCGCTCCCGCATGGTGGATGCCGCCACACGCATGAGTGCAGCGCTTGCAAAAAAGTGAAGACCGATGGCTAAAGGCCCTCCTAGAGCAGCGCATGTTCGCTGTCTAGGCGAGACCTAAAAATAACTACTTGTCCATGGTACAGGTTGCTTCTTAAATCTGCTTGTCCTGCCACTGGAGTGATCTCATCACCCTGATGTGGTGTTCTGCTGGCAATTCAAGATGTTCCTTCCAAGGATTCCATACTTTCCGGAACTTACCTGGGCTTCTCCTCCCTTAATACCTTCTTGGCCTCCAAGAATGAATCCATACCCTTTTGCCATTTGACTATATTGGGCCTTGTTAAGGTTCCCCCACTTTCTCATATCATTGTCTCTTTTCACACCATGAATCCTTATGCATAAATACCACAGTCTCTTTTCCTGGATCCCTGGTATTGTGAGTTGGTCCCTACTTCGCCCCAAGGTCCTCCACTAATTTCTCCCACGCTTGCAACTTCAGAATGCTTTTATCCTCTTGCAATTCCAAATATAGTGCAGGAACATCCATCTTGCATTTAAGCAAACTTTCGTCAGGAATAACTCCATTCTGAACAATCATGTCCTGTATTAGTACGCGTTATGCAGGAATTTTAGCTGTATCATCCTAAAGTTAGATTTTATTGCCACTTCTCTGGGACGGTGCTAGGCATCCTCCCAGCCTATGTTCATGCCCTCCAGATCTACTCCAAATTTCCCTCTAAGGATGCAGAACACATTGGTTATGTTTGTACGATGAGGATATCTATCCCCTCCTTGGTGTTTCCTTAAGGACCTTAATCTGTCGGGTTGCATCTGGTATGCTGGAGCAATCAATTTCTAACATACCCAGCACATACCTAAGTGGCAGGAACCTAAACTATGAGTGTGATGTAGTTCATTTTCTTTCTGTAAGTGGGTGTAGAGCTTTATGGCAACATTTATACGTCAACCTTTAGACCTTTATGAATATATTTATATCGAAGTCTTTATCAGGACATAACTGGTAGACACTTCTCAACCGGGTGCTCGCATTCCTCGTCAGTAGGCTGCTGTGCTGATATACAAAGGCATAGCAGTCTTTTATTGGTTACCCGTCTGCGTGTTTTTTGAATACCAAGATATTGTTCCACATAGATTTGACCTTTCTCGGGAGGTGTCTACCAGTTCTGTCCTGATGAAAGACTGCTATAGCCATTTGCCACACCTTAAGTTAAACATTTTTAGATCTCTTCTGAGCCTGCGCATGCGCTGCGAGACATTTAGTAAGTGGGCTTTGAAAGTTCTACCACAGGCTTTTGCTGGCCTCAAGCTTGCGGTTACGCGCGTGTGCACCCGCCATCTGTCTTTCCTCCGTCAAGGGTCCTTAAGTGCATGGTGATCGCGATCACTTTCACTTTCGTGGCCGTGTTACTTTGACGGCCGCGCAGTGTTAACAATTAATACAAATATTGTTTATTCTAAATTCGAAGATCTTCCGCAAGGCTTTCTATCACCCGCTTTCAGCGCCTCTCAGTAGGTACGTTATAAGGCCTGATTTGTGTTAGCAAGTAATCTAGAAAGCTCACACCTCTAACTGGAAGTACACATTGATGTACTTTTTGATTGGGTTTACACCGGCTTTAGTCCTATAAAAAGAAATCGTTTGGTACACAATAAATTGTAAACTAGGTCCACTTGAACTGTTAGTTCATGTTTATAACACTACGACTCTTCTTTAACAATTGTGGAGTGGTTGGATGTTACTGATCTCATTTTGGAAATTTCGTGCACCGGATGCGATTTCCAAGCAGATGCCTACCGATGGTGCTTTAGTTTATTGCCAAATACCTCATTTATTGTGGAGGTGATTTTGTGTTGTAAGACTGCACTGGGCCCTGACACCCTGCTACCTTTCGATCCTTGTACTTACCGTTGCCCTCCTCTTCGTCGGAAGGGTCAGTGACCTGTCCATTTCTGAAAATGGGGTTGCATCTCTTATATGGCACGGATTTGACAACACTCAATGATTCTTCGAACACCCTGGTGTCTGTCAGAACCCTTTTTTTCTTTACTGTCTCCCTCCCCCGAACCCACCTCCACGCCAAGTGACCGAGAAAGGCAGTGCGCATAACACGCACTGTTAAATGTCTAAGACAGTTGCTTTTGTTTCGTGTATATATAGCTTTTTTATCCTAAAATTAGTATTTTTTTTTTCTTTTTCGGACACTATCCCTCGTATTGATCAGTGGTCTTCAGAACTGTTTGTATTTTGGTGCTAGCCTTTCTATTAGTGCATCTGTTTATTATGTGACCTCCCACTACTTATTGGTCTTATGTTGTAGCTTGCTGTAAAGAATTTGACAGTGTGTGGTCATGAAGTCAAAGTTTTCCTTTTTTGCCAAGGGTGATGTGTTAAAAGTAAACACTTCACAATACGTGTCTCACCTATACTAATATATATATATATATATATATATATATATATATATATATATATATATATATTCTATCTATATATATATATATATTCTATATATATATATATATAATCTATATCCCGACCTTGTCCGGGAGCAATCAGGCTTCCCCGACATTGTCCCCCGGAGGTCTATTCCTTTCTGCCCAGCACCTACTTTCAAATACCTTTCCAGCTTTAGTAAAGCCGACCGCTGGTTTGCGCCCATTTATTTCCCCTCAGCGTGACCTGCCTCGTTACAATGCTGATGAGAGGAATCGTCTTTCTCCTCAAGTGCGCTTACTTCTGCGTGTCCGACAGCGTTCACTGGCGAATAGCCTTGCCCACAGCAGCCTGTAGCCCACCTTCAGTCACCTCCCGCTTCCAGTCTAACTCCAGTCCACCTTTGGCCCGCCACCAGCCCTTCAAACATACCTCCAGTCTGCCTCTCCTTTCTAATACGTTTTACTCCTCAGTTCGAGACTGCAGGGATACTCCCCGTCCCCCGCCTGGCCCGACACCCGCCTGCCCCGACATTGTCCCCGGAGCCTTACCTCAGCCGCCGCTCCTCAGTTCATCGGTCCTCGCCGCTCTGCTCCTCACGGCCTGTCCGCCGCCGCCACTCCTCCCCCGCGCCATGTCCGCCTCTCCGCTGCTCGCACCACCGCTGGCCTGTCCGCTGCTCCTCACGTCACCGCTCCTCCCCCGCGCCATGTCCACCGCTCCTCGTACGCCGCTCCTCCCCGTGCTCCTGACGTGAGCACACACATCGCGGCCGGCGCTACTTTGGAGGGACTACTTTAAAAAAAATATATAAATATTGTAAATATCGTTTATTTTTTTTAATTTATATAGCCTATGGCCATCTACACACCCTGACGATTTCAACAGTGTATCTGGTGTGTAGATTGGCACTGTGGTTCCCGAGTTTACCCGCCTCAAAGCCTGAAAGTTCTTACTTTATTATAGTAGTATATATATATATATATATATATATATATATATATATGTACCTATGTGGACTATTTCCTGCAGCCTTTTGTAAAAGATCTACCCTCTTATATACAAGACAGTGGGGATTTTCTCAAACAATTGTATGATTTTAATTGGAATGATGAGTATGTTTTTATGACGTTAGATGTTCAATCACTATACACGAGCATCCGACATAGACGGTCTGAGAGCATTCTAATACTATCTAAACAAAAGACCCATTGCTTTGTACCAACACTCAAGGATGATAATACAAATGGTGGATTGGTGTTTGAACAATAACACATTCCTTTTTGACAAATTGCATTACAAACAACTACAGGGTTCAGCGATGGGTACTTGCTTCTCCCCCAGCTATGCGAATCAGCATAAGGGCTGGTGGGAGGAGCAGGTACTTGGGACAACCCATGCTGAAAGTTTGTCAAAAAATGTGGTGTTATACAAACGCTATATAGATGATATTTTCATCTTATGGAGAGGGCCAACAGAAAGTGCCCAGGCTTTTGCTAAAGATCTAAACGAAAATGCTCTAAACCGGAGATTCACGTGCTCCACTAGTAAAGAGATGATACAATTTCTAGATATAGAACTCTATGTAGAGGACGATAAAATACAGACAAGAACCTACAGAAAAGACAGCGGGCAACGCAGTGCTTCACGCACTAAGTTTTCACCCAGTAAAACTCAAAGAGTCCATCCCCTATGCAGAATGCCTGCGCATGACTAGAAATTGCAGCACAGAAGCAGGCGCAGAAAAAGCTAAAACTGACCTGTTTGAGAGATTAAGAAAGAGGGGTTACAAATCGCGAACATTAGCAATAGCAGAACAAAAATGTAAAACTAAGGACAGGAAGGATCTGCTATTTGCAAAGGAATTGGATAACAAAGACAAACAATCTAAGCCCACATCTAACATCCCTAGGATGATAACGGGATACAATACCATAATCATGTGAGGAAAATCTTACAAAAACACTGGCCACTAATAAGAAATGACCCAGTGATAGGACACCTGAGTGGCAATAAACCGTCTATAACATTTAGGAAGGCAAAGTCAATGCGCAGCCAATTAGTATGTAATGCACCGACATTGGCAAAACCTGCGCCGTGGCCCCCGCCCCAAAAAGGTTTCAAGAAATGCACAAAGTGCAAAGCCTGTAAACAGGGTATGAACATGAAAGAGGTCACAGTGCCATTCAGGAACAAACCCTATATTATCAGGGGTGGCTACTCGTGCAAGACCGAGTATGCCGTATATGTTCTGGTTTGTAGTTGTGGTAAGCGCTATGTGGGCAGTACAATCCATCAAGCCCACATTAGGATTCTTCAACATTTGCACGCAATTAGCAATAATGACCCCACATATCCAGTGGCCAGGCATGTGAACACACTACATGAAGGCAATATTAAACATATTTCCTATTATGTAATAGACAGTGTCCCCAAAAATCCAAGAGGAGGGAATCGGAGACTGGCTTTAAGACGGCTTGAATCAAGATATATTATCTTGTTAGATTCAAAGATTCCCAATGGTCTTAATTCGGACGAAGCTCTAACAGTACATCTATAATCCAGTGGTTAGACTTCTCCCGCTCAACAATTCCATTCCATGAAAAACTCTGTCCAATAATTACTGTATATACATTTTTATTATATATGTTATTATTTGAATATTTTCTGATGCATAGCCAATAATAATATGTCATGAATATATGTGAGAGACATTGCAACAGCAAGTGAATACAAGAGTATTGATCACCTACTCCACTGGGAGACGATGTATAGTTGTACATAAATGATGGTGATGATTATATATCCATAGAAAAGTATATTAATTATGATATCTGAGTAAATACAACTCAGATTAACTATCGAGAGTGGTACAGTAACTACGCCTTCTTTTGAGTATGTTGCAGCCTACACAATGAATATAATTGTGTAGTCAGTTGCGAGACAATACTATGTTTATATAAATTTTGAGATACGGATAATAGAATGAAATGCTTTTCGCAACTATATACGTAATGAAGAAACATGTATCGGAATGCATTTCTCTTTTCTTTTATTACTTTACACATAATATAACATGGTATTTGTAGCAATATGGAAATGTTAAAAAAACTCTTCTATGTCTATCTCGGTTATATGCTATGACTCATGGTAATGATGGCAACGGACAACCAGTCAAGTTACAGCTTTTGTTTAGATGTGTCAGCATGTGATGTAGTACATATACAGGCGTCACTATTAGCAGCGTAAGTGAGCAAGGCGGAGGCTTCCGCTGAAACGCGTCTGTGCAGCATGTTGGAATAAACACTTTTTCTTGAGTTAAATTCATGGAGTCAGTGCCTTCCTTACATCGTTTGGGAATTTGGATTGGTAAATCATATATATATATATATATATATATATATATATATATATATATATATATATATATATATATATATATATATATATATATATATATATATATATATATATATATATATATATATATATATATATATATATATATATATATATATATATATATATATATATATATATATATATATATATATATATATATATATATATATATATATATATATATATATATATATATATATATATATATATATATATATATATATATATATATATATATTTTTCTTACCTATGGGCGTTCGAAAGAGAAGACCTGGGCAGGCAGCTTTGGTTGGGGCATGTGGAATAAATGAGCACTGAAAATATGACCAATATCCAGCAAATCACTTGAGGCTTTCCCCATTTCTCGACTATATAATCTACAGATATTTAATATTTCGCTCCCACTTCTCAGTCAATCATATTGTAGTTTACAAATTTCAACGTACTTGAATGTTTGTAACATAAAAGCTTTTTTGGTGGACAAATGTGTAATGGTAAAAGCTGGTCCGGTTTTACAAGAACAATTAACACTCAAAACAAAAGTATTCCTATGCTAAAATACAACCCCTGGACTTTGTCACAGGGACCACATCATAAATGTATCCATTAAAGAAAATATATATTTTTTTGTGATCCTCACCCACTCTCTAGTAGTGGCATGCTTCATCATCCGGGCCAAACCCAACCCCTCAAAGCCAGGGTGCGCTCTACTGACATTCCGAGAGCACTTGGATAGATCCTACCAGGGAGCTACATATAAACAAATACCTCTGTCACTAAGATATCCCTTTATTAGTAGTGAAATTGGGTATGAGTTAAGAAAAAATACATGGGGAGGTACACTAGGTCCTATGACCCTCACTCAAGCCGTCAACATGTTTCAGCCCCTTTAACTGACCCACATTGTCCTGAGCTTTCATCAGGACATATATTGTGTAATAGCCCCGGTGTCAGTGCTTTTGGGACCTTATAAGTGTTTAGCCATGCAACAGTTGATGTTGTTGCACCAGGGATATTGTGCTGCATAACTAAATACTTATAAGGTCCCAAAAGCGACACCTATTGGCTATGCCAATGCTTGTTGGTTTATTTATCACTCAGCACTACTGTTCATGATCTTTCACAAATAAATAGCACTACACAGTTTACTTTGAGCACCTACAGTTTTCTGTACTTGTTTGTAAGGTGCTATCAATGCTTATGTATACTCAATGCCTGCACATGCACATGCATGTGAATGTAAGTATATGGTTATCCATTAAGTTTCAAGTTTGTTTTATTTGAATGCACAGTTAATTAACGCCTTTTGCACTTAAGTACTTTCATAAAAACTATATAAAAGAAACCTTTTTTAAAGGGAAGAAATCGTTGTGCAAAAATGTGTGTACAGGGGCAAATGAGCAATTTTAGCAAACATGGAATCGATTTAAAGTGCATAATATACCAAGTTTATCCATATAAAAAAAGAATAAAACAGCATCTGCCTGAAACCAATCCCGTTTTTTGGTAAAAGACTACTATCCAGAAATTGTGCAGACAGAGTTATGTACATATACTCCCATGTGTTTGCCACTGGTGTTTTGTACACTGCATATCTAATATAGTCTTTCTTAGAAGCCTGATCTGGGTTAAAACAGTAAGGCTTTGTAGAAAGAGTTTAAAATGTCTGGTGCGCCAGATTATTTCAGTGCTGTTGGAGGCTGGTTATCTATTAAACAGCTGGTCTTTTACAACCTTTGATTTTTCTTTAGACCATCTCATTACAATTGCCTAGGAAGCATATGCCATTAGCTTCCCCTGAGGGGAACTGTTGTTTAGTATATATTTACTCAGGTTTCTAGGGACACCGGGTTGCCCTATACACTGCTTATAATTTATTAATTCTGGGCTTAGGTTCTGCTTAAAGAACATGGCACTTAATACCCAACTATATGAACATGTCAGCATGGAGCTTCGACCGGAATGTTTTGAATTCTCATGCCTTCTCACATATTTGTCTTCAGGAATGTGATCTTTCAAGCATAAACCTTGCTTTGTCTGGTTGTGTATTGGTCGGAATGATCTTGAAGAGTATATTCTCAAGAATCTTGACCAGTACCTACACCTCAACATTAAGTAGGTATACTGGCCCATATATAAAATCATTCATCCCTTTAGTTCTCCCTCCTTGTGAATTACCACAGAAGTTGCCCTGCTGAAATTCCCAGATAGTCTACCCACCTCCCTAGCAGCCGGAAACGGGTTTACGATCCCCACCACAGAGGACCATCTGCCCGCTAGCCAGTTGGGGCACTGGACTTTCCTGAATTAAAACTGGTTCATGGATTTGTGAACCTCTTCAGTTAGTATGCTTCTCTTGTCCCTGAGGTTCTTGGGGATTTCCCAAGTTTCTTTTCTCTGGAGGTGGGGCGGTTTTGGGTCAACTTGCATGGTTTCCTTTCATTTCTCTGGCTCACAATGCAGGTCTCCATTGCACTGAGAAATGGTTTGAGCTATGTCTTCATCTATGTTCAACTCCTTCCCCTCTATTGTGATTTCCTCCTCCCTATGGAAACACATATGGACTCTGGCCATTTAACTGTGTTTATAAATGTGTGTGTGTGTGTATATTTATATATGCAGCATTTCAATTAGTCTTAGTATGGAGGTATGCATATGTTGGAGGAAAACACTCTATACGTGTATAACGCTATCCCATCCACTTGACTATTAGGCCAGCACAATCCCGTTAACTGGGCATTCCAACAAACCCAATCTGCTAAGGGACCCACCATTGGAGTGAAGATAAGGGGCATCACTGCCGGGTACCTTGCCCCAAGGAAAAAGGTGGGATAACATACCATTCACCTTGACCTGAGCTTCGGGGGTTTTCGTACCAGACCCTAAGGTAGGTGGAGAAGTGTGGACTTATCTTCATTCCCTCCAAAACATGAAACAGAAAGGGCCAGTGCACTGTGTCAAACACTTTCTCATAATCAATTGAATTCAGAGCTGCTTTAATTCATAAGCTCTGGCCAAGGCCAAATAGACCCACCACAGGGAGTGTCTAGTGCATAAAACCATGCTATTCTTCATAGATCAGAACCCGTAGTACCCTGTTTAGTCTAGAAGCTAATATTTTAATCAGTATTCGTATTTTGATAAGCAGTAAGATGGGACATAGGACAAACACTCATTTAATGGTTTATCCGGCTTGTAAAGAACGCTTAACGTGGTCTTTTGTAGGTCAGCCTGCAGCCTTACCTCCATCTCCAACAAATTTAGTAAATGAGGGAACAAAAGGAAAGAATTCCGCTTTCAACCGAAGCCCGTTATGGCCTGGGGCTTTGGCTTGCACCATCTTAACGATGGCCGTTGGTACCTCATCCAGAGTGAAAGAGTCCAGCTCTCTGCACTGTTTCCCTGAGAGGACCTTTATGATGAGATTGGTCACTATAAGATGCCTATTGTACTCTGTCAGAGGAACCTTTCCAATACAGCTCCCTGGATTAGTTTGCGAATACTATCACTCTATCCACGAGGATGTGACCACTGGGCCTGTCGCCGCTGACCGTAGCTCACGGACATCCTTCTAACATCCTCCCTCAAGGACAGCCAATGAAGAAGCTTACTCATTTTGTTACCAAATTCATACTCTCCTTAACTTACATTTTGAGCACTTTACTTTTAAGTGATTGATACAACAGTGCAAGGAGTCTCAAACCGCCACCCCAAACCTCTGTGGTCCCTCTTTCTCTGTCCCTGGTGTTTCCTTTAAGGCAAGCTAAAACTTGCTATAGGAGCACTGCCTTTAAAGCCTTCATAATGTTCCCAGGAAGTTAACTGATGGGGTGTTTAATTCAGTGATGGTATCCCTTAGAAAGTTAGCAATGGTCTCACCTTTCAGCGCCAGGCTTTGAGGCGTACAAACACCTTTGTTACCCCATTGCGGCCGGTACTCCACAGAAGTGTGGTTTGACAGATCTCTCTGAAGGATATAAGCCTTGTTTGTAGAGTGTAGGTGTACCACGGGGACAAAAATAAAATCCAGACGCGAGTGGCATTTATATTGCACAGAGTAATGTGTGTATTGTTTCTCATTGGGATGCCATTATGCCATACATCTTCCAAACCCAGAGAGGCCACCCATTTGGCCAACCCCAGTGATCAGCTGGATGAGCAGGAGAATCCATGTCTAACTCCCTGCAGTGCACCGCTTTGGATAACCTGCCTATGATCAATATACTTGCAGGGGCATTCAGGAGTATCCCAGTTATAGTTTCCAATCCAGCATTTATCAGGGATGGGGTACACACACTACAGTGTGTCCAGGGAGACCCCTCGATTATTCATTCAAACACAATAGAGGGGTCACAACCCCATTTCTTTGTTTTTTGAGTTATCAAAGAGTTATGCTAATTGTACAACAAACAAAGGGGTCTGAATCAGATTTTTAATAATGTAATTAGTAAGGCCAACACTGATATTTACTAGTTGTCTTTCCCAGGACATGGCCTCACCAAAGATTTTGGAGAGCTTTACAAAACTTGGCAATTTTGTGTCATCTGTACTATATATAACTGTATATAACCAAGTCAGCGATGGAACGCCTGGTTATCGCCTGGTTCAGTCCTAGCTGTACAGGCGCTCTAAAAACTCTGAAACAATCTACTAATAAAAGTTCCCCGCAATTTAGAGGACATCAGGGCAGCTAGGAAAAATTATAGGCGAACACTCGAAAAAAGGGAACGAGGGGATTAGAAGTAAGGCCTGGGATGACCTAGAAATGGCAGCCAACCTGAAAAATAATAGACTATTCTGGGAGGTTGTAAGTCGACCTTTTATACGGATAACCCACTTAATAGCATGGAGAGCCACATCCTTGAACATGACTGCTTCTACCATTTCTCAGCAGTCTTTAATTCAGATCAAGAGAGATCTCCCTGTGATAAGGTGACATATTCTGATCCTCAGCTAATATAGGAGAAATGGCTGTCTGATCTTTTAAATCTTACCTCTGTCACTGCAGCGATTCAGACTGCAGTGAAAGGTAAGGCCCCAGGCCCTGATAGGATCCCAATAGATCTGTTTAAGCATAATATTGATTCCTGGGCACCCCTTTTGACGAATGTCTTGAGGACAGCAGTGAGGGGTAATTTGAGTCCTGGAGTGTGGCAATAATCATCCCAAATTTCAAAAAGGGTGACAGGAATATGCCCGCCTGCTACCGCCCAATATCTTTAATAAACCATTACAAGAATGGGGTAACCCTTAAGGTATGGACCTGGGTAACTAGAGATATGAACAAACAATGGTCCGAAACCTATAGATCGAAGTACACAGATCTAATCAGAAAATTGAAATATTATTCACAAGACAGTAGCACCTTTGATGAGTCTGCTAACTGCACAGTAAAGACTAAATCTTTGGGAAAAGAACCTAACACCACGGTTTTGAAAAAATATATATTCTTATTTAATTTTTATATATTCAAATTTTGGCATATTTTTGTCAATAAAAAACACAAAACGGTTGCCCCAAGATAGGAGAGTGCAAGAAAAGAGTGTGATTCAAAGGGGGTGAACAAATGAAATGGAAAAGAAATTTACACAGTAGTGAAAAAGAAAAATTCAATACAATTTAAACAGTCAATACTGCATATACATACTTCAAAAACAATTGCAGTAATGAACACCTAGCCAGCAAATATAAATTCATTTAAGTCATAGTTGACAACATTGTGGTATTCATGTTTCAATGTCCATAATTTTGCACAGCCTACAATGTAGGAGAGACCGGTCTAGGGTGTATGTAATAAAATGTCGACGTTTCGACTCGACTTGTTCCCAACCGGTGATTTAGACCTGGGGATGGCGAGTCTTCATCAGGACAAAGAGCAAACAACGAGGCAACCAGGGATTATTAAATAACCCCTTGGTGGTAGAGGAAACGTTGATGTTGATGATCCAAAAGAATTCACTGCGTCTCAGACAGGGTTCCTTGGAACGATGTCTGGGTCCATATGATGGAATCGTTATTTCTTATATGGACATGGTAGGTGATGCCTTGCAGATATATCTGGGTCCATACAATGTAGTCGTGGTTTTCTTATGTGGACCTGTAGTTGGTATCTTAATAATGTTAGTGCACAACCTCCACGACGGATAGATAGGGCCGGTCGCTCCAATGAATGAGGGCGCACTGATTTCCGATTGAGTTGTTTTTTAAGACGTTAGAGGAGCTAATCCACTTGCATCCAAATGTAAGCCGCTGTGTACCGGCTTCAGCGTTTTCATCCGTGCCTCCCAGTGCTTCCGGATGTCTCTAACTTGTGGAGGTCACTTCCACTCGATATAGGGACGCCGTCTTTCCGTACCAGGAAACCTCTATATCCGAGCCTCACGGTGCTTCGGGATACCAGCGGTCAGTCCAGCAGTGTTTCCGCATTGGTAAATACCCAGACTGCATAGCGCTACAGCTACCTATATCGAGTGGAAGTGACCTCCACAAGTTAGAGACATCCGGAAGCACTGGGAGGCACGGATGAAAACGCTGAAGCCGGTACACAGCGGCTTACATTTGGATGCAAGTGGATTAGCTCCTCTAACGTCTTAAAAAACAACTCAATCGGAAATCAGTGCGCCCTCATTCATTGGAGCGACCGGCCCTATCTATCCGTCGTGGAGGTTGTGCACTAACATTATTAAGATACCAACTACAGGTCCACATAAGAAAACCACGACTACATTGTATGGACCCAGATATATCTGCAAGGCATCACCTACCATGTCCATATAAGAAATAACGATTCCATCATATGGACCCAGACATCGTTCCAAGGAACCCTGTCTGAGACGCAGTGAATTCTTTTGGATCATCAACATCAACGTTTCCTCTACCACCAAGGGGTTATTTAATAATCCCTGGTTGCCTCGTTGTTTGCTCTTTGTCCTGATGAAGACTCGCCATCCCCAGGTCTAAATCACCGGTTGGGAACAAGTCGAGTCGAAACGTCGACATTTTATTACATACACCCTAGACCGGTCTCTCCTACATTGTAGGCTGTGCAAAATTATGGACATTGAAACATGAATACCACAATGTTGTCAACTATGACTTAAATGAATTTATATTTGCTGGCTAGGTGTTCATTACTGCAATTGTTTTTGAAGTATGTATATGCAGTATTGACTGTTTAAATTGTATTGAATTTTTCTTTTTCACTACTGTGTAAATTTCTTTTCCATTTCATTTGTTCACCCCCTTGAATCACACTCTTTTCTTGCACTCTCCTATCTTGGGGCAACCGTTTTGTGTTTTTTATTGACAAAAATATGCCAAAATTTGAATATATAAAAATTAAATAAGAATATATATTTTTTCAAAACCGTGGTGTTAGGTTCTTTTCCCAAAGATTTAGTCTTTACTGTGCAGTTAGCAGACTCATCAAAGGTGCTACTGTCTTGTGAATAATATTTCAATTTTCTGATTAGATCTGTGTACTTCGATCTATAGGTTTCGGACCATTGTTTGTTCATATCTCAATATCTTTAATAGACAGTTCAGCCAAGATCCTGTGGCAGGTTGTATTAGAAAAAGTGAAAGACTGGGCAGACTCCATCTTCTCTTTCTCAACTCTGCAACTTGGCTTCCGCCCCAGGTTAGGGACTGTGGAGCAAGCTCTAAACTTGAACCTCATTAGGGGAAAGTATGTCAAAGCCAGCAGAGGTGCCTTTCATATGGCATTCATGGAGCTCTCCTGTGCTTTTGTTGTAGTGGACAGGGAGAAATTGTTGATTTTGATGGAACATGCGGGCGTGGAGTCCTCTTTGCTGGATCTGATTATGCACTGCGATACAGCGATCAAGGTACGCTACACATTGAATGGGGATAAGACAAAACCTATAATGCTGAACAGAGGAGTGAGGCAGGGATGCATCATGGCTCTGTTTTTGTTTTTATTAATTCCCTTGATACCTTTTTAGGGGTTTGTAGTCCAGACACTCCGTGAATAGGCTCTTATGCAGTGACAGTTCTTTTGTATGCAGATGATGCAAGTCTGCTGGGGCTAACAGCAAATGGACTACAACGCTTAATAAAGGGTTTTAACGATTTAATGAATAACTTAAATCTTAAGGTAAATCATCAGAAATCTTTTATAATGACCTGTGGCCCCACAAATAGGAACACTAAGTACTTTAGTATTGGAGGAACCCCAATAGAAAAGGTATCCACTTTTAATTATTTAGGCCTCCTGATTGATACCAACGGGTCCTGGGATAGTTTGATTAGTCACAGATCACAAAAGATGAAGGTACCTGGTGAAGCGATCTTGAGGTTTGCTAAAAAAAAAACAAGCATTAGAAATGCAATCGGGCTCGGATTTATTTGAGTTTGAGCTAATGGCATTGTAAATGGCAATGTATTGTTGCTATGTGTTATGGAGTGTGTTCATGTGGTGTGTACTGCCAGTTATCTCCTTGTGAGTGTGAGAATATTGCACCGTTACTGCCTGTGATGTCCTTCTTGTGAGTGTGAGAAGCTTGCACCTCTGCTGCCTGTGGTCTCCTTGTGAGTGTAAGAAGCTTGCACTGCTGCTGCCTGTGATGTCCTTCTTGTGAGTGTAAGAAGCTTGCACTGCTGCTGCCTGTGATGTCGTTCTTGTGAGTGTGAGAAGTTTGCACCGCTGCTGCTTGTGATGTCCTTCTTGTGAGTGGGAAAGGCTTGCGCCTCAGCTGCCTGTGGTATCCTTGTGAGTGTAAGAAGCTTGCACAGCTGCTGCCTGTAATGTCCTTCGTGTGAGTGTGAGAAGCTTGCACCGCTGCTGCCTGGGAGTATGAGAAGATTGCATTGTGCATCTCTGTGCTGTGCCTGTTCTTTGTAAGGGACTCTTGCTCTGTTGCTGCTGCTGCCTTGGCACCGGACCTGCTGTGAGTGTGTAAGGGCAGCTTGCACCACTGCTGCTTGTGATGTCGTTCTTGCGAGTGTGAGAAGCTTGCACCTCTGCTGCCTGTCGTCTCCTTGTGAGTGTAAGAAGCTTGCACTGCTGCTGGCTGTGATGTCGTTCTTGTGAGTGAGAAGCTTGCACCGCTGCTGCTTGTGATGTCCTTCTTGTGAGTGGGAGAAGCTTGCACCTCAGCTGCCTGTGGTCTCCTTGTGAGTGTAAGAAGCTTGCACAGCTGCTGCCTGTGATTTCCTTCTTGTGAGTGTGAGAAGCTTGCACCGCTGCTGCCTGTGGTCTCCTTGTGAGTGTAAGAAGCTTGCACTGCTGCTGCCTGTGATGTCGTTCTTGTGAGTGTGAGAAGCTTGCACCGCTGCTGTTTGTGATGTCCTTCTAGTGAGTGTGAGAAGCTTGCACCGCTGCTGTTTGTGATGTCCTTCTTGTGAGTGGGAGAAGCTTGCAACTCAGCTGCCTGTGGTCTCCTTGTGAGTGTAAGAAGCTTGCACAGCTGCTGCCTGTGATGTCCTACTCACTACTCTACTCTACTCAATACTCACTACTCTGCACTCACTACTCACTACTCTACTCTACTCACTACTCACTACTCTACTCACTACTCACTATTACACTCACTACTCACTACTCTACTCACTACTCTACTCACTACTCACTACTCTGCACTCACTACTCTGCACTCACTACTCTGCACTCACTACTCTACACTCACTACTCACTACTCTACTCACTACTCTGCACTCACTACTCTGTCTGGGTTAAGGGAGACCCTCGAGGCCCTGGTGTCACTGCACCTGCTGCACCCTCACAGCCACTGGTAGTAAAATACAGGACTGTCTGGGTTAAGGGAGACCCTCGAGGCCCCGGTGTCACTGCACCTGCTGCACCCCTGGACACCCCTGGACACCCACAGCCACTGGTAGTAAAATACAGCACTGTCGGGGTTAAGGGAGACCCTCGAGGCCCCGGTGTCACTGCACCTGCTGCACCCTCACAGCCACTGGTAGTAAAATACAGCACTGTCTAAATTAAGTGAGACCCTTGAGGCCCCGGTGTCACTGCACCTGCTGCACCCCTGGACTTCCACCGCCACTCGTAGTAAAATACAGCACTGTCTGGGTTAAGGGAGACCCTCGAGGCCCCGGTGTCACTGCACCTGCTGCACCCCTGGACACCCACAGCCACTGGTAGTATGCTGTTCTGTGTTATGTGGTACTGGTATGTTGTGCTTTGTTATGTCACACACCCAGCGCACACTGTCCAGGGGTAGAGTGACACACCCAACATACACTGTCCAGGGGTAGAGTGACATACCCAGCGCACACTGTCCAGGGGTAGAGAGACACACCCAGCGCACACTGTCCAGGGGTAGAGAGACACACCCGGCGCACACTGTCTAGGGGTAGAAAGAGAAGCCTGCACGGATGTCCGGACCTACAGGCAAAATATAATATCGCTGTTTGAGCTCTCCATTTTCACTAAAGAATAAAGGATGTTTCAGGACCTCTTCTTGATCTTTGGTGCCACCTAGAGGTGTGGCTGTAGAGCTGCAGCCTCACCTCACCTCATGGAAGTGCTGCACGTCTAGGGCAGTGGCCTCAAACTTTTGAATGAGGCGCCCCCCAAAAGTGTAAATAAAAAAATCATTTAGGGCCCCGCAGATTTTTTTACAATTATTCTATTAAATTGTCAGTGTTTAATAATCATTGCATTTAAGTTCTGTTACCCCTTTTAAAAATGCAATCAGATACATGATTTCCAAACATGCTGTTCTGGTCAGGCCGGCCTTGCTGACGCGTTGAGGCATCCACAGGGTGATTATCAGAAATGGCAGGTGGTGGAGGTGAGAAAGATCACTCATAGCGCACATCAGGAAAGAGTAAGATCGCCCAAGATCACTCATAGCGCCCATACGGAAAGAGGGAGATTGTATTGTAATTGTATTTATATAGCGCTTATTACTGCCGACGAGGCGTCGTAGCGCTACAACATAGCGCACATCGGGAAAGAGAGGCGCAATAAGTGAGTGCATAGTGCTCACTGCTGTAGGGGCCTAAAGAGGGCATGTTGGCGCTATGTGAAAGGCATCGAGGCGCGAGGTTCATGCTGCAGCGCGGACCCCTCTCACCTTGTCTGGGTTCCTCGCCGGTGGTGGTCGCACACCCAGCCGCAGGCCCCTCTCTTCCACAGACCCCCTGTCTGTCTGTCTGTCCCACTCCAGCCCCAGACTAGCAGGCCGCCCCCGCAGCAATGCCCCTTTAAACTGCTGAACTCTGCACACATGCTCCCTGGGGGCCCCCAGCCGGCAGGGCGGGGGCAGAGCGACACATGTGGGCAACACACCCCCCTCTGCCCAACACAGGGCCCATTGACCGCAGCGCAGGCGGCAGGGTTAAAAATACCCGGGGTGGACAATGGCTGGACAGCTGCGACCCCCCCAGAGCCGGCCTGTCCCTGGGAAAGCGAGAGCCAGGACCTCCCCTCCTCCTCAAGGAAAGGGAAGGTGGTGCCAGCAGCAGCGCTCCAGGGCACAGCATCGGCCGTCCAGGCCCGGGGGTCCTCTCACTGACACTTGCATTGGACGGACGAAGACTACAACTCCCACAATGCAGCGCGAATGCAAGCCTGGGGACAGGGCGTCGGCTGGCATGGACCCCTAGGGTGGCGCGGTCCGCGTCCTCACCAGAAAGGTCTCCCCTGACAGAGAATCTCAGCCCTGGCAGCCATGCATTGCACGTGGCTCTTTGGGGCTGTCTTCAACCTTCATCCTACGGGTACCCGGGTTCAGGGCATCGGAATGGGTTTCTCTGTAGCCCTGATCACATGTGGCATACGGAATCCACTCGGATCGTCCACATACGGAGATAATATATACACGTCACCAGTGCTTAATTTGCAAATAAGAAATGTGTCAGGGCTCTGGTCAGGAGGCCACTGCTGCTTGCATGACACTGTGCCCCTGTCAGTGCTGCCAAAGATAGTAACAACGCAAAAAGACTGCGGAGATGCAAGGTGCAATCTGTGGATACGCGGAGAGGAGGCCAGAAAGACGCAGGAATTGGAGCAGGGGATTAATGAGAAGGCTAGAAGGTCGGGGTGGATGGGTAAAGTCCGCGCTATATACAAATGCATAAATAAATAAACGCTGCAAAAAGTACACCACGCAATGCTAAACAGTCAGCACACCATCGCTTATTCTTACAGACTGTCACGCAGAGGCAGAAAAAAGACACCCCGTAGCAACTTAAAACAAGAACTACAGTGTGGACGAGCATGTATGAGTCATCTTCTGTGAGCCTCGCCTGCTGCCTCTCGTCATTTAACATTGAACGCGCTCACCGCTGTGAACGCGTTCGCATCATCTGGCTTGCATTACACGGGCACTCTGACAGCTCGTAATTAAGATTAATCACTCTGCCATGCTCGCTCTCGCACACAAAATGCCACATCGGGCACGCGTACATTACTTACAGCCTATCACTTCAAGGCTACTACATACACAGCACAGGGAAGACGAATCACTGACCAGATGCCAGAAAACGCTAAGGAATGTCTGGAATTTCTCTCTCCAAGGCCCTCTTCTTCTTTTTTTTCTCCTTTAACATTAGTTCTCTAACTCCTCCCCCAGGGGGAGGAGTCCGAGCCCTAAAAACTGATGCAAAAACCGATCCGAGATGATACAGCTGTATAAAAGCAAGTGTTTATCTCTTGGCTCCTATGAGCCAGGGATGTGGGCTTATTCTGTTGCAAGAAAGTTAGATAGTAGAAAAAAGCATTACCTAAAACTACCCCGAATGTAATCACTCATGCAGAATTAGGGATACGTTTTTGGAAGATATTTTTGGGTGGCCGCTTTGTTTTTATGGGTTATATTATCTAGCACTTATTGGACCGGTTTCTCTAGGGAAGTTTTGAGGGACTGTCTCAACCTTGACAACATGAATCCCATTTCATGGTTGGCCTATGTAAAGAAGGGTTTTCACAATCTCGGTCTGAGTGTACGCTTAAACTCCCATGAAGGCATAGGCCCTCAGACTAAAAGAAGGGTCAAAGGTTTTTTTTTCTTCCTATAGAGAAGAAATCAGAATTGTAAAATCTCTTACCTCCAGTGCTATGCCAAGTTTTACTGTTCCTAGAACTGATTCCTACTTATCTTGGATAAGCAACCTGCAGCATAGATTGTATTTGACACGGCTAAGACTAAGTCTAATTCATCATTTAGTTGCCTTCCCTTTGGCCGGCTCCTGGGTTGACGTGGGCATGAAGTGTCCATGTGCCCCCGGTTCCAATCAGTCCACTGCACACTTTATGCTGTTTTTGCACATTCTACGCCTTGATAAGAGCTCGATTTGTGTGCTCCATTCTTTTTCACAGTCACTATACATCTTAAAAAGAGGGATTAAGATCTTTACAATTGATGGTCACCCCAGAAATCTGCCATGCAACACTTAGTTGTATTGTAGCTGCTATGAAAATTAGAAAATCTTATGCAATGGAAGCATTGCTATTGTGATTTTAGAAAAAACTTTTGTTTTGCAAATGACTGTACATGTCACTTTCTTTTGTAACTGATTATGAATTTGGAAATTTTTCTTATTTGCTTTTGTGATCAGTACATGATGGAATAAAGATTTTTTTGAACTTGTGTAGAGATATATATTTATGAATGGGTCTATATATAAATAAATCAGTGGATGGTAGGATTTATGAGGATCCCTTCAGATTCTGGAATATTCCTTACCATAAATGTGAGAGAAATGCATGATATTAGCCAAAGTTAAAGGTTTTCAAGGAATCCTGAGTAAGTGGGATCCTTACAAATGACATAACTGGACTTCCATAGGTGTCAAGTTTCAGCAATGTCTGGGTTTAGTAGGCTTCCCTAGGCGTCGTCTGAGCCTCGCCCAAATACATTGTAGGAACATTTAATTTTCAAGGCAAATTTTTCATGTCTCCACGTTGACTTTTAGGGCCATCCTGTCTTGGGCAATGGGCCTAACCACACAAATGGGGTACCATTCGTATTGGGAGAAGGGTATATAACAAAGAATAGTAAAACATTTAGAACCGCAGCTTCCAAGTAGCCCAGGGACCCTATCGGTCGAAGAGTACCAGGCTGAATCAGGGGGTACCTCAAGGGTCCAGCTTGAGGCCCACCCTTTTTAACCTCTACGTAACTCCGATAGCAGAGATTACTGAAAGGTTTGGGGTACAAGTGGTAACCAACGCTGACGACACCCAACTTGTGGTGTCTCTCGCTCAACCAGATGAGGCAGCAGCCAGTAACTTCTCGATGTGCCTACAAGAAATAGCGGCCTGGATGGCCAATAATTGCCTGAAATTAAACGGAAGCAAGACCAAAGTGCTGGTGGGGGGGGAACGCACAATCTGTGTGGACATCGGCATGGTGGCCGCAGGTGCTGGGGCCTCAACCTTCTCCCAGCGCACAAGTTAGAAATTTAGGTATCTGGCTAGATAATAAAATCTCTTACGAACACCATACCAGACTCGTGGCAGGACAGTGCTTTGGCATTCTGAAGGGTATGCGTAAAACACTTGATCTACTCCCTACTTCGGCCAGGAAAACCCTTGTCCATGCTCTTGTCACATCTAGGCTGGACTATGGGAACGTCCTGTACCTGGGAGCTAATGTCAAGTGGATCACTCGTTTAGAGCGTATACAAAATGCGGCTGCCCGTATAATCCTGATGCTTCCCAAAAGAGCGTCCTCTAAGAAAGCCCTTAAATCCCTTCACTGGCTGCCTATTAAAGAACGGGTGCTCTATAAAACCCTGCTGATTAGTCACCGTATCATGCGGGGGAAAGGACCTTCCTACCTCTTGGACCTACTGACCCCGTATACTCCTGTGCGCCATTTGAGATCTTCTGGGACAGTACCATGAAAAAGGAACTGGGTAAGGTGTGCACCATCCTAAAGACCAATAATACAAATATGCAATCTGATAGTCACCATTAGGTGATATATTGAATATCAATAATCAATACAGGACAAAAGAATTAGTCACAATCCCTTGTAATTTAAGAGTCTTCTTTGTCTTTTTTATTCTTCAATTCATCAAACAGAAAACAGCCTCTTCAATTCATCAAACAGAAAACAGCCGACACGTGTTTCGTAAGTACTAGATGAGTACTAAAACTTTCTCAAGGCTGTAACAAAGCATAAAAATCAGATATAAATATCGAGTAATAGATATAAATCAATACAAACATATCTCGAAGAGAAGAAGATAAAAAAATAACCAGAATCAGAAAAGTAGAAACAAAGCTGAATAAATGTAAAAAGAGAAGAAAAGAAACACCAAACCCAAGAGGAAAGAAATATATACAAGGTGCAAAGAATCCGCCTAAAGTCCCAAAGATTCAAAAGAATGAAGCATAGTTGAATAATAACTAGATATGTAGACCAAGAATCATCTAAAAACACATTGACTAGATGTCCTATATAAGGAATAAAATACCAACACCACATGTGTTAAATTGACGCAGCACGTACATAAAAGTAACAAGTCACGAACCAAGCAACAACTGACCTGAAAAGAAGTATTCAATAAATGTGAAAAGAGTCTGGCACAATGGGACGCCGATGTCGTGTAATTCCTAATAAGAAACATTGTAATAATAATAAAGATGTTGAACCCTGTATACTAATATAATAGAAAAAAATATGCATATAGGAGACAAATGTAGAGTAGTAGCGGTTGCAGAGTAAAGTACACTGCCAGATATAGTATCTCAACATCACGGCTGGTTGAACCACAGGAGTAGACCTAATAGTTGACTCTACTAGTAATTAATGTAAATGAAGTCTTTGTATACAACATGTACCAAAGGTTTCCAAATGAATAGACAGTAAAGCAACATAGGCCTAGTGTA
The DNA here is from genome assembly GCF_964261635.1 of Lissotriton helveticus. Lineage (NCBI taxonomy): Eukaryota > Metazoa > Chordata > Amphibia > Caudata > Salamandridae > Lissotriton > Lissotriton helveticus. The sequence goes on from NC_136070.1 coordinate 244,210,572, forward strand.
TGGGCCTCAGACTAAATTGATCATATCCTTATATAGAATCCGCTTACCAGAAGAAGATGAATAGATGATTCTCAGCTCTTCACACCAATCGTCCCAAATGAACACCATGTGAGTTTGCATAAAAACGATGAATCTCTGGACAGAAATTATCCAGAAGATCCAATCAGTTACTGTAAATAAACACGAAACATTAAATATTATTCTTAAATGTAGATATCATTTGTATAACCAAATAAGGGAACACAAATGAGTGAATTCGGTAATAGCCAAGAACACATCATTTAGACAAGAGCAAAAAAATTGTTATTCCGACTTGTAGTACATGCTCATATTACAAATGAGAAAACCTAAAAAGGTTTTGTCCACTGTTGAGAGTGTATATCCAAGTAATTTAAGGAGCTGCCAGTCAAGTGTATATATACTAGGTATAACTAAAAACATATTATGAGAAAAGACGAACATGGACGATATTTCTAATATGGACCATAAAAAACAGTAGGGTGTGAATCTCAATGAGAGACCTGCATGTTAAAAAGGATTAGGGTAAATATGCTCACCACGCAAGCCAAAGATGGTGTGTATTCACAATTCTTCCACAAACCGTCCGGAAGTACGTGTTGGAGCAAGGTATCAAAGAATGAAAATTCAAGATAAAGTCATCTGTAGAGTAAAAATGATGACGTAAATCAACCAGAGATAATGTTTGTGGATCTGCATGATGACTCAATTAGGTCAGTAGTCTGTAGATACCATATAGTGGTCCAGCAATTAGGTTTAACAACGCAACATTAAATATCTAAGGTAGTGCAAGTTACATACCTTGAATAAAAGACGAGAGAATGAGCTTCATCTATTCAAGAGTGACATGGAATATAGGTCCTGCTTATAACCAAAAATTGGAAAATCCCTATACAAACAAAGATTTGTGAACATAAACTCAATAACTGAAATAACACGAATTATGTGCCTAAAATGTAAATATATACAAAACAATTAAAACCCACCTGTTGTCGTGTCTTTTGGAGTCCCGAAAAAGGCAAAGTATCGGGCCACTGGAAGTATAAATGCGGGGCTCCAAACAAATCCAGGTATTCCTATCCAATACCTTAAGATTAAAAGAATATAACAACCACTAAAATATTCGGTATCCAATAATGCAGGTCTATAAATCCTAGATACTCCTACAATTTTAAAACGGGATTCGGTATCTTACCTGAGGTCAAAGAGACGGCGTCCCATATGGTAAATATCGAGCACACAACAACCGCGGGCGCCGTTTTTTAAACACACTCGTAATCTTGCGGAACGTAATCACATGGTATGCAAATATCGCGTGAGAAGTGGAGAGGAGAGCTGACGTGCCGCAATCCAATGGTGAAGACTAAAAAAGGACTAGGCGCCCGGAAGAGAAAAAGACAAATAGCCTCACTGCGTTACTAACCACAGTGATCCAAATAACTGCGACTAACCTCCATATCGGAGACTTAATTAAAAGTATGTCAATATCACTGAATATATTCAAAAACCACATAAATACATCTGTGTGGCCAAATAACACACTGCCCAGTTGGAAACGCTAAACACAAACAGTAGAGTGACTAGATATCCTACCTCGTCATCAGGTTAAACATAAAAAAAGGACCAAAAACAGAAAAAAGTTAATACTAGTAGACCGGAGAATGAATATTATCGGAAGCAGTATAGTCAGAGAAAGAAGAAGAAAAAAATATAAAATATGAGTAGACCCTAGTATCTGCAGTTTACATCTCAGTTCTAACAGACCAAAGGTTAAGACATTTGATTCTTTGTTATTCTAATTTCAATCACTCAAAAAGTAAACTATTTAACACAGTAGTGGGACTCATCACATCACTAATACATGTACTACTAAAGACAGTAAGTTCTTATGTTCCACATGTCTTATGTAAGTGACTACAAAACCAATGGTCAGCGGACATGATACAAAACATTTAACATAGTAGTGAGACTCAGCACATCACAAATGCATGGACTTCTAGAAACAGAATGTTCTTATGTTCCACATGCCTTATGTAAGTGATAACAAATCCAATGGTCAACGTACATGATACAAATCATTTCAACAGTAGGTTTTGTTCTAGTTGTGACCAATTGGTCCAAAGTAACAGTTGTATGAGCATTACATCAATGGGCAGGAAAGGCTCGTCAAAAGATAACAAACTGGGAGCATGATTCGAAACCTTCTCCCAGCGCACAAGTTAGAAATTTAGGTATCTGGCTAGATAATAAAATCTCTTACGAACACCATACCAGACGCGTGGCAGGACAGTGCTTTGGCATTCTGAAGGGTATGCGTAAAACACTTGATCTACTCCCTACTTCGGCCAGGAAAACCCTTGTCCATGCTCTTATCACATCTAGGCTGGACTATGGGAACGTCCTGTACCTGGGAGCTAATGTCAAGTGTATCACTCGTTTAGAGCGTATACAAAATGCGGCTGCCCGTATAATCCTGATGCTTCCCAAAAGAGCGTCATCTAAGAAAGCCCTTAAATCCCTTCACTGGCTGCCTATTAAAGAACGGGTGCTCTATAAAACCCTGCTGATTAGTCACTGTATCATGCGGGGGAAAGGACCTTCCTACCTCTTGGACCTACTGACCCCGTATACTCCTGTGCGCCATTTGAGATCTTCTGGGACAGGGCAGACTAAGGTCCCAAGGTTTAAATGAGCTCGGATGGGTGGGCGCTCCTTCCGAGTTCAGGCTGCTCAACACTGGAACAGACTCCCACCCGAAATGCGATCAGAGACCTCGGAATACATATTCCGGAAACAACTGAAAACCTACCTCTTCCCTCTGGCTAGAGAATGAGGAGGTCTCGCATTTGAGGACTGAATACTTGCCCATTCAATTGCTGCTAGCTACGCCACAGCGCGGGGACACACTGACCTCGGTGTAACCAGGCGCTTTATAATTTTTATTATTATTATTATTATTAATCTGATTTCTCTCCTTTTTTGGCCTCCAAATGTAAGCCAGTGTGCAAGAAAGAATAGATTTTGCAAAATATAGCACCTAACTCACGTATTAGTAACCCCAAAGTCAGAGCTGTATCAATAACCACTAAACTTAGTATCTTGTGCACTGTAAAAAAATATTTAGTTTCTTTCAAACCCAATTTTCATTTTTGAATTTTTTAATGTAATTGGCTATGTGGTCACTACACAGTGAAAATCATAAGCTTCAGCTCAGTGGTTGGCTCGGAATTTTGCATGTTTTTGAATAACCAGTTAATACTACACGTCCTTATGCGAAGGTTCTGCTGGATGTAACAGTATGTACCTTTTGTAAATAGACCATAGAGGCAAAAGCTTTTGAGATAAAAGTGTCCCCTATTTTTATTTCAAAATCCTAAATTTCATTTTCCTGATTTAATCTGTTTTGGAGAATATTTAATTTATAGATCTATTATCTTCCTTTTTCCCTCAATAAGTATTCTAGTCCACTTCCGGTCCTATTTGATGTACGTGTCTAAATCCTTAAAATATTACATTTTTTACACAGATGACATCTCTTCTGTACCTAATTTCTGAATTCTTAAGAGTGCTTATATGATCTTTCCCCATCCCTTTAAATGCAGAATAACGGGCCCTGTGTGTGTTTCTGGCAATCCCAGCCTATTTCATAAATACAGTATGTTGTTTGGTAGTTAATGATGGTAAACCTTGTGCTGTCGTTAATATCATAGCATTCTTGTGTTTTGTCTAATGTATATTTGCAGGAAATGATGGCATCTGGTAATTTAGGTTACCAAGTTTGCCATATTGCTTTTTTAGATAAATGGCATTTAATAGTGTTACTGGTACTTAAGTTTGATTTTAGAGTTTCTGCTTTTCTAAATGTAACATTAGGTATGCTTCGCAATAATCTTGAAATACCATTATCTGGTCTTAATGTGCCACTGTTTTTGTGAATACAAAATGTATAGTTGCTCTTCATACAATACTTGGTAATCAACCTAAATGTCCTGATGTTTTTTCTCCCCCTGAACTATCGCCTTTAAGTAAAATTACCCTGTCTGAAATTTGCTTTCTTTTCAAGAACAAGTCTAGGTTTTCAGGTTGATAGCTTCTTTCTGTTCTAGTATGGGCTTAACATTATTGTTGTTCCTTTTATTCTAAGAAAGTCGCCACATGGAATGTTCTGCTTTTGTATCTTAGGATGTTACGAATCTTCGAGAAATATACAAGCTGCCACTGTGCTTTTTTTGTTGAGTCGATTCTGCAGTATAGTGCAAGATATCTGAAATTCTACCGCTTATTGTATGTTTATGGTTAAAAAGAAATGTCAAATGAACTTTACACTTGTTAAGCAGATAGCTAAGGTAATCCAAAAGTTATTGCTCAGGGCCATGCCAAATCATAATGGTTTTTTTGTATTTGTAACATACACACACGACACGCTTGTGTGTGTGTGTGTGTGTGTTTGGTCTCCCTGCCTATTGTAGGTTGGTTAATTGAAACAGGTCTTCAGCTTCTTGTGAAATTCAAGAAGAGCGGCTGAGGTTCTAATGTGGAGTGGGAGGTCGTTTCATGGTTTAGGAGTGATGTAAAAGAAAACCTTTTCCCCTGATCTGGTTCTGTATGTGTGGAATGTAAACGAGTAGGAGACCTGTAGAGCGGAGATGTCTTGGTGGTTGATTGAAGGAGATGTGACTATTCAGGTAGGTGGGGCCTGATTTTTGTAGTGCTTGAATGTATGTGGGAAGTTTGAATTGATTTTGTCGATCAGTAACCAGTGTAGTTCCCGGAGGGAGGTGTGATATGATCTGAAATTAATGTAGGAGGTAAAGGATCAGTCTGGATGCCGAGATCTGCTTGGTTAGAAGTCTTATAATAAGTTGATTGTTGATTCTCATAATACAATTTGCTGGTGACTAGGGCGTGAGTGGCAGTTTTTCTAAGGGTGCTTGGGTGCCATTTGAAGCCATCTTCCTCGGCATCTTCAGGGTGTGGAAGCAGGATGCAGTGACTGCATTGGCTTGAGCGGTCCTGTCCAGTTTGCCGTTGATGGTTATTCCGAGGTTCTTGGCGTTGTTAAGTGTGGGTGTGGGTCTGAGTTCGGCCGACCACCAGTTGGAGTCCCATGGTGAGTTGTTCTTGCCAAGTCTATAGTTTGTGTAATTTAACATATGAAGCAGTTTGTATTCATTGTATATATTTTGGCACTTCATGCATTGGAGGGAGCAAATCTCAAACCTATCACGGTTTCTCGTTTCTCATAATAAATCAGTTCTCTGTTTAAAAGTCAGGGAGTGTCATTTAGAGACCGCAGTCTTGATTTAGACCACCACTACTCCCCCCATTTGCTCAAAAGTCTTCTTTATCTCGCTACTGTTTGGTTAGATTTCAAGGATATTCTCATTTATAATCTCTTTTCTGGTGGTGAAAATACGTGCAGAATAAAATCATGAAAACTTTGCCAACATTTATATTGTTTTCCGTTGGTCTACACGTGACGTCTGGTTTCATTTATAACCCTTTCTTACCTACTGAGAGTCCGCACCTAGACAGCTACGGGTAGCAGTGCGCTTTAGAAATGTACATTTTATTTCAACATTGATGTGTCCCCTTCTTTTCAAGTGTTTTGCATTTTTTCAATGTACTTTGACCTGACAAATCTCTTTAGAACTGTGTCAAAACATGCCCTAATTTTATGTTTGTCCTTCTGTCGTCCCCAGCTCTGCTCATCTTACCCAAAATGTTCATGTGATTGGGAAGCAGATGGAAAGGGATGGAGGGCTTTTAATTACAGAACGATGGAGGGTATACATATTAACGTGATATTTTCAGTTGCTTTATTTACCATCTGCCTTTCATTGTAGCTCTTAGTTTATGAGGAAGGTGAGCTTCATTGGCACAAGTAACATGAACATGTGCATTATTTTTAACTCAAGTATTATATGGATTAGATACTGTATCTGACTATTAGAAATAATGCTTTTGTAGGTTTTATATTTGAGGCTTTTGATTAATAAACGCCTTAAGGATCACCACTAGCTCTTGCTTACACAAATAGCTGCAAAGTGGTCCCCGTTTTATTTTGCCAGGCTGATGCAGGCCGTAGGTTTGCATGCCTTTTAACATTAGGGGCACTCTGTGCTTGCCAAGAGATTACAGTTCATATCTTTACCCGGTTTAACTTAGACAATGTAGTAGTATCTAGCGTATTAACCTGTGCATTCAGTTCCTAGATAGTTGGGCCATTTGTGCACAACACTATTCCCTCTGTTCATTTTGTGATATATTGAGGCCAAGGTACCACTGACCCCTGGACTGTCTATAGTGTTGATGGTTTAACCTTCACACTCCGCAGTATGTATCTGGAGAGAGTATAACTGGAGTCAGTGCAGTGCATTCGTGTGGCTCCATTTGAAAGTCTGTCAACACTCCACTGTACATTGTATGCGTCTAAAAAAGGAAATGCCTGAATATATCAAGCGATGTGATCCTTTTTCTTAAATTCATCTAATAACAGAAAACAACCCCTCTACAAAAAGCTCGCCTACAGCCCATGCTCTCCTACGGCAGCGAATCAATGCGAGGCAAAGATGCAAGTACTCTGGACAATACTATCAGTCGCGCATATAGGGCAATTTTCCACCTCCCTAAAAACTCTTCGCCCGCTCAAATCCGCCTCGAATTTGGACTGCAGAAACAAACTGTGGAGAGGAAAGGCCAATACATAAAAAGCTGGCGCAAAATTAAAGACGCCGAGGAAGGATCGCTAAACGCCAACCTATGGATTGAGCTCAACGCCAAAGGAAACTCACCTGCAAGGGCCTACCTAACAAACTCACTGGAGAGCCTAGGACTAAATACGCTCTGGGAAACAAGAACGGACTTTGGGACCTTTAAAAAAGCAGTGTCGAAAACCATCAAACTGGTCTCCTCACTTGAGGACAGAGCCACCCTAACCAAGAGAGCGCACGGATGGGTTGTGCTTGAAGGGTACAGAACCACAAAGCCACAGGAATACCTATCAACGGGCCTTATACAAAAAACAAAAAACAAGTTTCTAAACATGCGCTTGGGCAACATACCCATAGCACGTCATCTGGCATCATGGAAAAGGCCAAACCCATCAAACGCCTGCCGCCTTTGCCAATCTGCGAAGGAGGATCTCATACACATCATCTGTATCTGCAAAGCACTTATGGGCATAAGGCGCTCCATGCTTCGGCCTCTATGGAATCAGAAGGGCGTAAAAACCTGCAGGCAAGCAGTGATGCTCTGCTTCAACCCCGAAAGACACAGTTAAACTGTAGAACAGTCAAATACTTTGATCTAGTGGGCAAAAAACTAAATGAAATTACACTTGGGCGGGACAACCCTACCGCACCGGGAGAACAGTAGACCTCCTTAACGGCCCTGAAACTATAAAGATCCACAAGTAATCAACCCACAGCAATCAGAATAAAATACGAAATCACTCACAAAATTAACAGAAAAGACAGTTGGGTGATAATACGGCCTTACAACCAAAAGAACAACAATTACCAAGGCCAAGACCAATAGGAAAGACTTATAAATTTACTATGGACCCCCTGCGATTTTAACAATGTGTAACACTTTTTTGTAAAACCCTTTTTTAAACAGTCAAATGACTTTTTACCTATTGAGTAATAGTTGTGAGTTTTTATTACCTGTACAATAAACCAATTCAACCCTCTACACCCATTTTTATTCAACTGACTAAGACAATCCAGTCTGGTAGGAAGTAGCCAAGCTTTGCTAGTGCAAGAAAGATGCAAGTCATATGGCTGATCATGATCTGCAGTTCCTCTCCCCAGCCCCAACTGCCAACAGTGTTTTTTCCCGCATTCTAATGGAGACGATGAGGAAAAAGGTAACAAAATATGTAGAGAAGCAAGTTTGTGTAGTGTTAAAATGAAGTTTGAGATTTGGAACCATATGTCTATCTTCTGTGTGGCTAAGTCAGTATTAGCTAAACTATGCAAGCTTGTGAATTGTCCACACCAGTTTACTAAAATGCAAGCAATGCATTGTTAAAAAAATTCATTTTTAACTGGGAGAGAATTGTTAAGAAATAAATGCGAGGGAGCAGGATGATTTAAATCAGGGCTATTATGGCCCTATTGATGGGGGCAATTTTGTGATTGAATTTATCGGTCAACCTTAGTGATCAACTGTTATAAAGCCAGAGCCTATTTATCCCATATCTCATTATCTATCCTAAGGCGTTTGGATGCCTAAATATTTGACCGAATCAGAGAGCCAGGGCATCTGGAAGTCCATCTCTACATGTGCTGTGGATTTTGTGAGATTATTTTGGTGATTTCCCAGTTGAAATTTATGCCCAGAATATTGACCATAGGTATTGTTGGGCAATAGGAAAGAGACTATTATTTGGTCCCTTAATAAAAAGTAGTACATCATCCACTTCTATAGATAACAGGAGATAAGGCTAACTGGATGCAATGCCTCTGTGGTAGTGGCACTCCTAGAATAGCCAGGCCAGTGGTTCTATTGTAGTCACAAACAAGCATTGGCGTAGCCAACAGGTCTCGCTTTTGGGACCTTAGAAGTATTTAGTTATGCAGCACAATATCCTTGGTGCAACAACTTTAACTGTTGCATGGCTAAACACTTATAAGGTCCCAAAAGCGAGACCTATTGGCTATGCAATGCTTGTTATAAACAGGAATTATGTGCCATGAATTCGGAAGTCCACTGGTCACTGCTGAATTTACCTCCTTTGTGATGGCAGGAGTCCAAAATTCCAGATTCTTCTTACAGAGATCCTTCGGGCCCCTTCGGGACCAGGTGCCTTCCTTCCTAAAAGGGCTTGCACAGATTGCCTCAAACACCTCCATCAGATCACACCCAATAAAACAATATGTGGCTCATCGTGATCACAAAAGTATTTGGTGGGCAGTGAATAGATGGTTTTAAAAAGCTTAATCCAGCATTTAGGACTAATGTTAGTACCAGTCCCATCTGTCAAGGTCTCGGGGGGGGTTTTGAAGCGGTTAGCGATTTTTCAAACCTATAGTAACCTTAGTGTTAAGGGTTGAAACTAAGCAGTCCCACATTTCCTCTTTAATCGCTCTTTTCCTAGCCCAGATAGTCTTTTTTTATAATCGGCACGACACTCTGCAAAGTGTGTCTCATCCCTGGGAGTTGCTTTGTTAGCAGCGTGCAGTCGTTTGTTGTATTAGTCCATCACCAATGTCAGAGCATTCTAAAGTACCATGGCTGTTCTGTTGGAATACCAAAATGTATTTAACTCCATAGTCCACATCAAACGTCATTTACAAGGGTTTTTTGAGGTCTCTAAGTATAGTGGACGAGGTGAGAGGTAAGGGCTTTCCCGAAATTCATGTGCTCACATTTGTACTGGGAGGAGGAGCAGCTTCATGTTTGTGAGTCCTTTACAATGCAAGGACCCCGTAATGTGTGTCCCTCATTTTATGAGGGGAACATTGGGTGTCTGTCGGCCATGGATGTTTGGCTGGTTGGTAAGCTGATCTCACTCTGGATAGGCAGGTTGGTGCTAGGCAGGCGAGTACTTTCTGTTGCAAGCACAGGGCTTTAAATGGTCTTCATTCCTTCTTTGATAGCCAGTGTGGGGCTTTACTTACTACATTGATGTGGTCAGAGTTTGCATGCTGAAGATTAGTTGTAAAGGAATGTTTTGGCCTCTGGAGTTTTACTACAATTTGTATGGGAAATCTAATCGAGATGCTGTTGCATTATTGAAAGTACATCATTATCACCGCATGGACCCAATCAACCAACCAACCTCAAATGTGAGAGACAACCATACAGGATTAGCAGAAAATGAAAGACTTGCTTCACAGCAGGAATGACCTGTGACATAATTGATAAAGGTACATCTATTACAGTGACTGCAGGTGCACTCCTGATTCTGGGAGTGTCAGGAATCACGGGAACTTTCAATGCTATTTAGTTGAAAATATATTTTAGACACCGATTTAGTCTGCAGAATCAGGGCTAATTTTTTATCCAACTTTATTCCAAGGTTGTGCACAACCCCAAATGTATTGGGCTTGTTGTAAATTGTAAGCCTTTCTCATTTCAGACATTTATATTAGAATTGTGTGTATAAAAAAATTGTGCGCGTTGATCCGGTTCGACAGAAAGAAAATAAGTACCAGAGAGGGTGCATGATGAGAGAGGCGGGGCATCGTTGCAACTAGGACAGCAAAGAGGGAGCATAAGAGAAAGGCAGGGTATCAAGAATAACGAAGTGGGTAAAACGAGAAGCAAGTACCATGGAGGGTGGTAGGAGTAGAGATGAGGGAGGGAGGGGCAACCATGAGAGAAAGGCTAGGGCACCTAGGAAGCAGACAGAGCTAGCACGGGAGAGGAAGGCAGGGACACAGAGTTGCTGGTACGGACTTGGGGGAGGAAGGATTGGAGAGTGGCAAGGAGGAAGTGTAAGAGAAGGCAAGGTAGCAAGAAGTGAACAAGTGGGAGGGGTGGGGTAGAGCATGCATGCGTGCTAAGCAGCCAAAGGAAATTTAAAAAAAGCAGGCGAGTGGTGCCCGTGCATTAGTGATCGCGCTGGAAGGGAGGCAGATGGCGGCTGCGCGCAAAAGCACGCGAGTGGTGCGCACACATTAGTGATCGCGCTGGAAGGGAGGCAGATGGCGGCTGCGCGCGTGACCGCAAGCTTTAGGCCAGCGAGGTCTGGCAGCACTTTGAAAACCCCAATACTAAATGTCTCGCAGAGCAGTGCATGCGCTGGCTCAGGCGAGACCCAAGAAGCACTAGCAAAAATGGTCACCTCTTACTGGTGGTTCTAGATTAGGTAAGGGGCTCAAATAAAGCATTATTGATTTTAACTTTGACTGTAGGCTGTGTACATATATCTGTACCACAAGATGAATCTCGTAGATTCACAAACCAGTCCCACGCAGCATCTCAAGGTAGAAAGCACACTTCAGTGAGTCAAAGACTTCTGCCGCTTCTTGAAATGTTGCCGGGGTCTGCATGTCAGGATCTAATTTTTCATTCAGTGCAAAGATGGCACACCAGTTTCAGTGAAGGTTTGACCTGGTATGACGCCCATCTGCTCTGGATAGCATTGTTACTTTTTAGTATTTTATTATGTACATTTGAGGTGACATAGGTGGATAGGAATGTCAACCCATTGTCCTTGCCCTATCGTTAAAGTGCCAGTATGACCATATTCCCCCTCGTGGTTCTCAGCTTGACTTAAACTGTGGACTCTTGATACATTGCCAGCAACTTTAGGGCTTGGGTAACAGTATAATCTTTGTAGAACTCAATAGCACATCTACCCAAGCTTTTATTCTGTCAAGGCCTTTTATGGATCTTTGTCCTGAGCAAGTGTGATAGTCTGTCATAAGGAATACTGCAATCCTAGTCTAATCAGTGTAAGATGAACATCTAACGATGTTAGAAACTGGGCACTCTGAGTGATTGAGGCACATAGAGCTCAATAATAGTCATTAAAGGGCCAAATAATTATTTTGTCATGTATGCCCTTTTCTGTGGAGTGTCTCGCATCAGAATTCTTTGGGGGATGCTGTTTTCTGAACAAGACCAGCCACTGTCTTGCTTGCCTCCCACCTGCACCATCCATATTTCCAGGCCCTTGATGCATTCCAAGAAAACAGACCTCTGGTGGCTAGCTCAGAAAAGGTGTGTGGTGTTTGGAAGCTAGACAGCCATATTGATATCAATACTGTTGTGAAATTTCTGATGAATTATTCTCCAAGCACATTTCATACCTTTTGGATATCCCCAGGCGGTAGACTGGATACCAAAAAGTTGTAATATCTCTCAGTTGCCAGTAGGTTAAACTGGTTTCATCTCTCCATCAGATGTGAAAACGGTGGGTCCCAGACTGGGTTTAGTGCTAACCATGACTCCATTGTTGACGCCAATCCCAGTGCCTTTCCCAACATCAATACCAGCTCAATATCACCCAGGTTTTCAGTGCCAAGTGCCAATTTAGTGCAGCTCCTACCCTCCATGATTGCATTGCCAAAGCTTTTGGTGTGCCTAGGGTCCCCATGGAACCATTAATGCCTCCTGTTCGGATACTGCTGGCAGAATTTCCTTCTGCACCAGTTGGCCTCAGTGCTGTGCCATACATCACCTCGCTAACGCTGGCCAGAGTCATTCCGGCACCATATTCTGTTCAGTAGGCTCCTCAAAACAATGCAGATTCCAACACCACTGCTGTTGAACCCAGTGCCTCCCCCCTATTTGGGGACCTCCTCCACAGTCTGTCTAGCTTGCTGTGGTACAGGAGGGAGTCCCTACCCCTTCCAGAAGAGGCCCCTCTCAAGAGAGTCCTGTTTGCGAAGGAGAATAATTGACAAACCATGGAGAACCTGCTTGGTTCAGACTCTGAACTGATCCATATGCCACAAATCCACTGACAGTAGTATTGTATTGTAATTGCATTCATATAGCGCTTACTACCCCTGACGAGGCCTCTAAGCGCTTTTTCAGCGAGTAGCACGCTACTCCGGGACCCATAGAGGATTAGTGTTGAATTAGTATTGTAAACCAGCAAGTACAATTTAAGTGGTGGATAGGTTAGTCAGTTATTTGGATTTGGAATGATAGCAGAAGGATAGAGGAGCAAAAAAGGTTTGTATTTATATAGTGCTTGTTACCCCTGATGGGTTGTTGAAGCACGCTACTCCGGAAGCCCATAAAAGATTAGTGGTGAATTAGTATGGTGAAATATGAAAGTAATCTCAGTGGTGGATATTAGTCAGTTATTTGGAGTGAGAAGGATAGCGGAAGGATAAAAGGGGAAGAAAGATTTGCATTCATATAGCACTTGTTACCCCTGATGGGGTGTTGAAGCACGCCACTCCGGAACCCATAAAGGATTAGTGGTGAATTAGTATAGTTGAATATGGAATTTGAGAAGTGAACATGTTAGTCTGTTAATTTTGATTCAAAAGGATAGTGGTGGGATAAGAGTGAAGGATTTTGTTTTTGTTTTTTTTGTTTTTAGGTCTTAGCAGTAGGTGGAGGTTTTGGATGAGTAAAAAGGAGTTTTGGAGGGGAGAAGTCAGAGGGAAGAGTTTAGAAAGGTTTTTTTGGGGATTGGTATAGTAGAAAGAGGGGTCAGATGATACAAGGAGGGGTAGTGTAGGAGAGAGTCCAGAAAGGGTTATTTTGGGGATCATAGTAGTGGCATGGGATTTGGGATAAATGAGAGTGGATCTAGAGGATATATTGATAGATGTATAGGCTGAGAAATAGAGCAGTGCATTGGAAATGCTAAATTAGAAGAAAGTGATAAATATATAGATCCATATGTAACTTAAATTTGTGGATGTGGCTGGGTATTGCTAAATGGGAAAATGGCCAGCATTTCTGGCCCTGGTCAGTCTCGAACAGGCTCAAACAGGCAGCTGCCCTTGTCCTCTCCGCCCTTCAGGCAGCTGCCCTTGTCCTCTCCGCCCTTAGCCTCGACACCCGGGCTGAGATGCCCTAACCCTAGCCTTTTATAGCCCTAGTAATCAGGTGATCCATTCAGCCAATGGGCGCCCTAACACTATCCAATCACAACACTAGCCCTAAAATCTAGAACCAATAGGAAACCAGGACCTTACAACCAATCTTAGCCCTAGTCCAAGCACCCAATCAGTTCAAAAACCCTGATCTCTACTCGTAGGGCTAGGGCCTCTATTGGACGTAGTCCCAACCTAAGTCCAAGCGACCAATGGTACAGGAAGCCCTAGTCCCTTCTTCCAATAGAAAGCCTAACCCTACTCTTAGTCCCACAACTAGTCCAGCAACCAATCACACCAGAAGCCCTAATCGCTACTTCCAATTAAAGATCTAACCCCAGCCCTAGTCCCAACCCTACATTGATTGAATCTCATACCCAGAAACCAATCAGAACCCTCGAATACCCAACCAATGAGGACACTGACCCTAATCCCAATAGAAACACCAGATACAACCACCAATCAGTGTACACATGTGCCAACCACTAGCAGACCTATATAAGGTCCTGGCAACCTCAGACAAAGTTTGCTGGCCAGGGAGTTGGAAGCTGCTTCTCCTGTTCAGAATCTCCTAGGAGACAGACAGACTCAATCCACACTTTGGACTTCTGCAGGTGAAGGCCTCACTAACTTGTAATCTAACAATACTGTTTGAATTAAACTGTACCCAAAAAACGAAGTGCACAGTTTAAACAGCTCACAGAAGCACCATCTGATGTAGAATATCCCTGTTGCTGGGGGAGGGGGGGGGGGCTGGTTTCACTGGCTTGTGAACACAAAATGGTGGCAGGGGGTGCACTGTTTTAACATACAGGTCTTAGCACAGAGCTGAGGAGAAATTTGGTGGGAAAACGGAATTGTCAACAGGAATGAGAGGGATAAACTACAGAGTCTGGACTGCAAATCCCACAATTCAACACGTTAAATGGAAGAAATCATGGGCAGGGAAAACCATAAGTTTAAAACACAAAACAGGTGATAAAATATGCAATGACAGATAGGTTAAAACTATAATTTTAAATTGTAACCACCACAGGCAAAGACAGTAATCACAGGAATGGAAAATCGTTTTTTTAACAACTTTTGTTTTGGGGAAGAGACAGCACTAGTCTGTCTCCTTACCACTTCCTTGACTCTGCTCACTGCAATCTGGGGCACAGGAAGGCTGCAACTCACAAGATGGAGGAGAATGATTTTGGGTGCACCCAGCAAAGCCTTAAGAGGCCTGGGCAAGTGTGAGGAGAGGGCTCAGAGTTACCTGGTAGCTGAATAGCTAATAGTCTCCTTCTCCTGTTCAGAATCTCCTAGGAGACAGACAGTCTCAATGCACACTTTGGACTTCTGCAGGTAAAGGCCTCACTAACTTGAAATCTAATAATACTGTTTGAATAAAACTTTACTCCCTCTCCTGGCCAAAAAAACGAAGTGCACAGTCCCTAGTAAACACCGTTTAAACAGCTCACAGAAGCACCTTCTGATGTAGAATATCCACAATTGCCTGTAAATGGACTTTATTTTCAAATCTTTGTACAAAGGAAAATACCTTTAATGGACAATTGATGATCAGTTGGATGGTTGCCCAATCTGTCTTGAATCATTTCCTTGTTGATTGAGTAATTTCTTTTGTGATCAGTGTGTGACAGAGGACTATTTTGACAATCTAGTCTTATTTAATTTGACCATAATGTCTGGGACGGGGATAATTCCATCACTGCTTTTGGCCTGAACGCCCATTTCCTCAGCTCCCAAAGGCGATTCATTAGCTCTAGGACATGTGACCGCAATCTGGGACCCCATGTTTTGTCAGTCCTCTTCATACACATTCACTAATTGGTGCAAATGGATTGATACATCAAATATAAGAATTACTTGTAGTTGTGTGCATTGAGGAGCCCTGAGGCAGCTCTTTAGACAGCTCAAAAGGGGATGGTTTATATAGAATCCCAAGTGGAAGAATATGAACGTCGCCACTCGTAGTCCGAGGCTGAAAATGCCTAGACAAGATTCTTCTCGTAATCACTGGGTACCTAAAATTCACAATAACAGTCTCCTTGAATTGTCTTGTGGGAAGGACCAACCCAAGCCACACAGCACTCCATTAAAATATTCTTATGAGCATGCACATTAAACTTCTATTTTTGTGCCAACCAGTGACACACCTTGTTTTGAAGTTGCATGGGAGACTCTTAAGAGAGATTAGGCATAAGGGGGACACCTGCTAAAACTAGAACACAAGGACAACTAGCAGGTTGCAAATTATTCACTGATAACTGACGAAGCTTTCATGCCGTCTGCGAATGCCTCAATATTTTAGGCGATTTTCGAATGGAGCAGCGGTACTAGAAACACTAGGTGTCTGAGCTGAAATGTCTCAGGGCTTATCAGACTTCATATGCAATACAGGCTCCTGACAACCTTTGGCTTTTGCTGGTTCTCAATATACACACATACTGTCACCCCTAGATGAGGAAATACTGCTATGAACCTCTGTATCAGCTGTATTAACACTCTTAAGCAGGAGCATAACCCCCCTTTTGGGGGCCCTCTGTTGTTCCTGGCACACAGACATAAGTTGCCTAACTGCTTTCTCCAAGCAGGGTCCTGATTCCTTAATAACGCCTGACTCCGGCTTTGGTGATGAAAAATGCGAAACTAGATCTGTCGTTCGCCTGGACTTCCGCTTACGTTTTGTGGCTGGAGAAATACAGATGGTGAAATGACTAAAACGTTCTCACTCTACTTCGAGATATCCACTCCAACTGAGTAATTCCTCTAAATTGAGGATTCAAATACTGGTCTGTCTTTTTTTTGGTAAACAAATTTGATTGCCTTTTACATGCCATACAGCATATCCACTTTCAGGGTGTCAATGTGCAATAGGAAATAGAGCACGACCAAGCAAATGCATCTGTTGTTGCCCCTACTTGGTCCCGTTCGCAAAAGTTTGGCTATAACGGTCACATCGCTATCTAATATCAGTACGGCATTCGTACAAAAAATTCTCTTGCAGGAGTCCGGCATCAGCCCCTCCCATCCCTGGGCTCGTTCCGGCTTACCAACTCCGCGCTGTGCATTCCTAAGCAGGACCCTGCCCTCACAACACGCTCATTTCACCAGCTCTCGTTTCCATCTGTGCACGTTGGGGCCCTCCGGTTTCTTTCAGCTACTGGTTATTTCTCGTTTCGCCAGGATAAATGCCAGGTCCTGAAATCTAGCTGTGGTTTCGGTTTTGGCAGTGTGTGGGAACAAGTGGAGCAGTATGTGGGCAGGTGTGCAGGGGACCACCCTCTCTGTCACCCTCGCTGTCACCTGTGTCACTTCCTGCCAGTATTGCGATAACAGTGGCCGTGGGATATTGCAGCCAGTACTATAATTTTGAATCAATTTGTGGCTGGATTGGATGTTAAATAACACTTAAATCCTTCAATAGAATAACTAAATCAAAAATGATTTTTCCCTCAGTCAGTAGGCACTTTGTGTAAACATACCAATGACTAATTTTCACTTCAAAACGTTATTGGATTAGACACCTCACTTGATGTGAACGTTAAGTGCCCCTCTTGCCTGCACCCCTCAAGATTGCTTTGTGTAAAGCAGTCGTAAGCAAGGTGACAGAAGGGACCCCCTTCTATTGCCACTTCTAGCGGTGGAGGCTCCGCCGAAGATCCTCACTGAGATCCCAAACCCATTTCAATGATGCCTAAACTGCTTCTTCCCTTTAAAGATGTTCTCATGGAGCCCATAAAAGTGCCATGGAACAAACCTACATCTGCCACGGTAGTCAAGAGAATGATGGCAAGACTTTACAGACCATCATCGGTGATCCAAGATTCCTTTGTTTTCTTTTTACAGAAAGTCAGGTAGCAGATGCATCATTGGACTCAGAGGAAAATCCAGGGATTTTTTCCATGGCACCCTTGACAGGCACCCTTGACAGGCAGTCGAGTGGCCTGGAGGTGGTTTGGAGGAGGCATTGGCGATGGGGAGGTGTGTCTGTGGAGGGGGCAGATATTCCCTACCACAAGCCTGGCACTTATGGCTGTGAATACCAAATACCTCCTCAGCAGGTATGCTCACACACTGTGGGAGATATAGCCATAGTAGTGCTGAGTTTGCTTGACGACTTGAAGGACAACTTTGTGGAGGTGTTGAGGGGTCCCGGCACATCCTCGGGTCAGGCCTCGGCTTGATTGACTCTGTGGACAGTGCCTAGCACCGCCTGTGCACAAAAACATGCTTGTCAGCTTTCTAAGTGCTTTTCAGACTACATCCATGCCATCCTAATGGACATGCCATTTGATGGTTCCCGGCTTTTCGGGTGAAAGCAAATTTAGCCCTAGAATGATTTAACATTAAAAGAGGAACTGCCCATGATGAGGTCTGGCATCCTCTGCTCGTCAGTTTTGCAGTCAGAACCAGAGGGTTTTCACCAGCATCATCTCTCCCACTCCATTTAGCAACGTAACCAGTTCTTTAGACAGTTCAGAGGCCATTGAAAGCCAAAGGGAAGACAGGCCATGAAATGCCAAAGGGCAGACAGGCCGTGAAATGCACCTCATCATCGTCCCCCGCACCACCAGTAAAAGGAGCTTTGGTTCACATTTGAAAGAACACATGCAGCTGGTTGGAGGGAGGGTGTCCTCTTTTCTTCAAGCCTGGAGGGTCATTACGATGGACCTGTGAGTCTTGCAGGTAAGAGATTAGGGCTTCCCGTCAAACAGACTCACTCCACAGATATCTCTCTGCTCATTCCCTTTATTCGGTGGAGCACCCTTGGATCTGGCAACAGCAGGTGGTGGCCGTGTTGCATAAAAAAGTGATGGAGTTCGTCCCAGAGCAGGACATTGTGTTGAGGTGCTACTTCTGGTGCTTTCTTGATCCCAAGAAGGACAGTGGTTTCCATTCAATCCTAGACCGTAGGCTCTTTAACTTTTACCTTTGCAAAGAAAAGTTCAAGACTCTGCCCCTGGCTCAAGTACCTTTGACTTATGTACCTTTGGCACAGGAAGCAAAAGACTGGATGTTTTCCCTTGACTTTTAAGATGTGTGTTTTCACATAGCGATCCTTGCAGTTGCGCGGAAAATACTTGTAATTCATGATAGGTTCCACCCAGTTTCTGCTTGGTCTGACTTCAGCACCCCGCGTCTTCACCATGATGATGATGGTGTTTATGGCACATCTGCAGAGATTGGAGATCTTGGTGTTCCTGTATGTGAATGATTCCCTGCTCAAGGTGAGTTTGCTGCTGCTCATGTCAGACCACCTGCAGGCAACAGCATCTCCGCTGTTCTTCTTTGGCTTTACCGTTAACCTCACCAAGTCTCACCTAGAGCCCTCGCTGTGCTTCATTTTCATGGAGGTAGTACTCTTTGAGCTTTCCCTCTTCCTCCAGAGGACCGACAACATTCAAGGTAGGATTTTAATGTTTCTGGAGGGAGCTCATATTCCAGTATTTTTATAGTTCTTCTTCTGTTGGTCTTCTGGCTTCCTGCGTTCTACTGGTCATGCATGTATGGTGGCACATGAGGGCTGTCCAGTGGAGCTTCCGCATGCATTGGTTTCAACATAGGAATAATCTGTCTGACATTGTCAGAATCCCTCGTGCTTCAGCATCAGATTTGCTAAGGTGGTCTAAGGAGAATCTGGTGCAAGGGAAATACTTTTGCTCACCTCCAGCAATTTGGCCACAGTAGTGATGGACGTATAGACACTGGGTGGGGGTGCTCATCTAGAAGAACTGAAGACCAGAGGAGGAGCAGGTATTGCACCTTAACCTGCTAGAGCTATGAGCAAATCGCTTAGCCCGAAAGCCTTCCTGCTGTTCCTTTGTAGTTGGTCTGTCCAAATCTCGACAGACAACAGGATTGTAATGTGGTATATTATCAAGCAGGGAGATGTGGGTTATCATCTTCTCGGCCAAGAAATTCAGGGTCTCTGACCTCAGTGTAGGTGCATGGCATTTGTCTGGTTCGCAACCATAATGGCAGACTTGCTAATCACAGGAGCTGCCAACAGCCTCAGTTGTTGTCATCTTGCCAACTGCAAGTGGCGTATCCACACGGCGGTGATCCTGTACCTATTTTCCCTGTCTGGCACTCCTCAGGTTAACCTCTTAGTCCCTTACGTGAATGTGCACTGCCCAGAATTCTGTGTTCTCCAGTTTCCATTGCCGGGAGCCTTAGGAGATGTGTTTCCGTTGATGTGGAATTTTCCACTTCACTGAGCACTGCTTTATATCCTTAGGGGTCTGGTGCCTTAGTAGACTAATGCGTCCAGTATAGGGGCCTGTGTTCGACCTCACGGTCACAGGTTCAAATCTCAGCAGGTCCACTCTGCCTTTTCATCCTTCTGAGGTCAATAGAATGAGTACCCTTGAGTTGGGTAACTATAAACTTCTGTTATTCAGATACCCTTGGGTGAACATGCATTTTATAAATACACATGTTTGTATGTTAATTCCTCAATTATTAATGAAGCTACACTAGGCCCAGGCCCAAATCACTCTGATCTCTCTGGAGAGACCAAGGATTATGGTATGCAGACAGTCTGTGACTGTCCCTCTATTTCCTGCTCACCGACTGTCACAGCAGATCATAGGGGAAGTTTGTTCATCACAGCCTCCACCCTCATGTCTGGAGCATTAGTGGGGGCATCTGAGCTCCTTTAGACTGTCACTAGAGGTGGTTGATAATATATTATCAGCTTGTCGCGCTGCGAAGTCTTGCACTCTGGAACGTGGAACTGCGTTGTTGCCCGGTCTGCTAATGAAAACGTAGAGACCTTAAATGCACACTTCTCAAATGTATTGTTTTTCCCTTTCTCTAGCCCAGCAAGTTTCTTCAGTGTGCATAGTTGAAGGACCCATTAGTCAGTCCACGACGCAGTCCCTCTGCCTTCCTGATCAACGTTCCTTGTTTAACTCCGCAACTGTTTTACATTTTATGAGGGGGCTTATATATACACCCTATCCATTGCACCATGTGTCATGCCCCAGTGGGACTTACATCAGGTTTTGACTTTATTGATGAGGGCCTAGTTTGAACCCTACATATTTACCAGTTGCTACCGTTGTCCATGAAAACTATGTTTTTGGTGGCCATCGCTTCCATACATCATGTCATGGAGTTGCAGATGATGTGCCCGCCCACCATTTATTTGTTTCTAACTGGCCAAACTAAGGAGTAAAATCAGCTTTCCTCCCCAAGTTGTTTACTATATTCCATATGAGGCAGTTCATTACCCTATCCAACTTATTATCTCAGTCTCATCTCAGCAAGGAGAAGACGAGGCAATATCTGCTGGACCCTTGTAGGGCAGTCAGTTTTTCCTTCGTACGAATGAGATCAGGTCTGATGACCAGCTCTTTGGTGGGTATGTAGGCAGCAAAAAGTGCAAGGCAGTCCAGAAGAAGGCCTTTTCGTAATGCAACATCCGCTGCATTAAAATCTGTCTTTCCTTTGCTAAGGAGAAATCACTAGAGGGGCATACATACATACATACATGCTCATGCCATCAGAGTGAAGGCTTTAACATCTGTACTAGTCAAGGGTGTTCTTGTGTCAGGTATTTGTTGTGTGGTGACATAGGCATCCATTACCTTACCCACTTTCTACCCTCCGCCCAAGGAATAGGAGAGACTACATCAACTTTATTGCGGTCAGTTTTTACTTTGAACGGATGAATATCAGATCTGATCACCTGCTTATGGGTAAATAGGCAGTGAAAAGTGCAAGGCGGTTCAGAAGAGGACCTGGTCATGCTGGTTTCTCCACTGCAATAACATCTGTAATGCCCTTGCTAGGAAGGAACCACTGTAGGGATCCCTTGCTCATTCTACTAGAGCAAAGGATTCAACCTCTGCACTAGCCAGGAGTGTTCTTGTGGCAGAGATGTGTTTTGCGGCGACATGAGCTTCCCTTCCCACTTTTGCAAGGTACTATTGCTAGAGGTCAAAAGTGAGAAGGGATGACCATTTTTCTCATACCTTCCTGCAGGGTTTTCTTATCAGACTCCTCCTTCAGACCCACCACCTAGGAGAGAGTACTGCTGTAGCATCTGTTCAAAAGATGAGGAATCTACAAGGTGAACTATCCATCAGAAGAAAGTTACTTACCCTCAAACACTCTTTCTGGTGGATACTCCATCTACTTGCGGATTTCTCTGTGATACTACTTACCTGATCTGAAGGATGGTCATACCACCGATACATAAGGTTCCAATCAAATTTTGTTGCACCTCACATCCACGTTCAGTTTTAGGATTCCTTCAAGGACTGCCTCTCGGAACGGAATAAAATGAAGAGGGACCGACGTTAGGACGCTGGGATGGGGTGGTTCTGTATGGCTCAGGAGATCTCACCCCTGATTCTCATCCAGCGCCAAGGTGAAGCTAGAGCCACCTACCTACAAAGGAGAGCTATTCTAAGTTTCCAGACCCAGTTTGGCACTTAGGAATTTTGAAAAGGTGAGTAATCTGCTGGTAGAAAGAGTACTTTCCAAAAGGATCATTTTCAAAGGTAAGTGTCCTTTTAATTTTTCTACATGCATTGAACAGCTCTTACTCTTCTATGGTTATTCAGGCCTTTGATATTGCAGCTAAATTAGCCAGACTACTAGATAATTAGAGTGCTTAACTAATTGTAGAATGTGGGAGGTGCGTCACCTCCTACAAACTCTGCACCACTCCAGTACCCAATACTGCCACCAAAAACAATGAACAAACCATTTGTCTGATACTCGGCCATGTTGGTGATCAGAGTCGTCAATGTCTCCTCTAAAACCAGTACCACTGTGAGACAAATGCTATGGTCATTTAGTTGGCACCATTCACCTGGGTAATCAGATGCTTTCTCAAAAGCTCGTCCTGTAAAATACGATCTGTGCAGTACCTGAGAAAACCGGAATTGTATAAGCACATCAGCTTTACCTAGCTTTGTAATCTCCTTTCTTCATCTTTGTTTGCTGCTTTGAATCAGATGGGGCTTTTCCTGATTGTAGTGGTTTGTGGCCTTTTTTCCCAATGGATTAATGATGTGCTCTTCTTGTGAACTATAGGTCCTTTAAATGGTATGGACCTGCTAGAAGGCCTGTTCATATAAATGTTTCAAGCCCCCCGTGCCTACTATGTCTTGTCGCTGCCAGATTGCACCCAAGTACTGCACTTTTCTTAGAGCCCAAGCCAGTGCATTAATCCAGTTCTTTCCTTCTTTGTGCACCTAATAAGCTAGCATCAGTGCTGCAGCAAGCCAAATGTATCAATCCTTGAGGCGCAAAGCAAAATGCAGTGGATCTTAGGTGTGCCAGAAGAAAACCAGTGGCCTCAGGGTAACAGCTCACTTGAATCAATTTTTGGGGTGAGGAGACTGTGAGTAAACATCCTAGGTAAAAGTCATCATGGAGGGAACACCCCTGATCTGTCTCCTTGCTTCAAAGGGCATCATAAAGTAGAGATTATAGTCCCACTAGCATTGGATCTTTAATAGATTCTCATCTAAATTCACATTCTTGAATCCTTCCCCATCAACGGACAAAGAATCCCCTACACTTTCGCAATAGTAATAATTTGGTTTAAAATGGCCACAGGTCCAACAGCAGTGTATGCTTAGTAGCCCGTTCACTTTGTTGAAACAACCCAAACTTATTCATGGGAGATGTTTATAACGGGGAGACCTATTCAACTTCTACCATTACTATAAAGGAAAATAGATTTGTCTTAAACTGTTCAGGAAAAGTCCAATGAAACGTTGTTTCAGGTGATCCACCCTCATCCAAACCACGAGGCTTCATACTGCAACATTTGAAAGACCTTTCCTTCCAGGATATTGAATGACATGAAGAAGAAAAGCATTTTCACCTCTAAAGGGGATTCCTCTTTTGCTTGGGTTGATTCTACACAAACTGCCCCATCAAACACTTTCAAGAACCAGAACCAAAGAGTAAGCATGTGAAGCTCCAAAACTGGAGTTCTCCAATGAAGCACTCATTCCAGTGTCCACTAAAGAAAGTCATATGTTTCCTTGGAAGAGACATTCCAAAAAAAGGCTTCCAATGAGCCTATGCACAACATGATCCAAAAACCCAGTTTTGCTGAGGTGTTGACAGATTTTCGGCCTAAATAATTGGTACGGGGGCTCTCATCGATTGCTCAACGTCAATGACCATGCCACCAACGGTCATCCCACTGTTGAACAGGAGAAATCTGACGACGATAAATTCACTGATGCTGAGGATCCTGTTGTCCACAACACCAAACACTGTACACAGTACCTGCAAAGGTACTCTACGACCCAATAAGTTACTTTTTGCTGCCAGTGGGAAGCCCATTGTTCTACAGTAGCCATTGAATCTGTTAAATCTCCCACCAGTCCATATCCTGCTTTCAGAGGTGGAAGTCTGCTTCAGTAACCAGGAAAATGATGGTTACAGCTTACAACCCAATCCAAATTATGTTAATGGCATTCTGGTGTATTACAAGGAAGAATATGGAAGGCCTCAATGCGGAATAGGCATTGGAGACCGTTTTCAAGATACACAAAGTTATAATTATAACCACCAGATGGTTGCCGAAAAGACCCCTATGGCCCTAAGTATCATCGCAAAGTCCTCTACATGATGCAAATTTCATTGCTTCTTAAATGCCCTCCAACAGATGGAGACAGAAATTCGTTCCACAGCCTCACCATGATCTGCAGGCTCCGTTCCTACCATCACTCCAGCAGCATACCAGCATACTTCCCAGCACCAGCCTCAACCTCTGAAACTGCTTCCTCGGGAGCCACCTGCCCCACCCAGTAACTGCACACTGTCTCCTACTCCCAAGGACATAGGAGATGATGTATTTCGGGAATCGGAAACGTTCAGGTTAATAGGTCCCAAGGGAGTGAGGAAAGAGGAATTTTGAAATACCCAAGTAGAGCGATAAAATACCACCACAACTGGATTCTTCCATGCACATCTCAAAAGTTCACACCTTAATGAAAAGAGACGTCAGAAAATCAGTGCTCCCTTTATGATTTTAAAGAACAAATGTGAAAGTCTGTTAAGTCAATTCCCTTATGGGCTTCTGTGTGGTATACAGGATAAAACTGATAAAAACAGCAGCTCCAGTTCAAAGCCCAATTCATTGCACCAAAAAAACAACGACCCAAGGTTATTCTTTAATCAAGAACCGAGGCTGTGAAAATTGCCAGAGATCAATGGGGGGGGGGGGGCACTAAGTTGTTGCCTCAAAATACCTGCTGCCTTCCTTGTGCTGCTCTCCTTTCCAACTCCCGTACAGACCTTAGGTGGAAGCATATCTGCCTTCGCAGTTGAAAGTTGGGCATTTCATATTGTGCAGTCTAGGCACAACCTGGAATTCATATTGAAACCGTAGTCACATATCCAGAAAGGGACAGGACACCACATGCATCTATGGAAACTATAGCAGTAAATTATTATTCTTCTGCTCAAGGGACCAATCGAGGAGGCTCAACACAACTTGGGCTTCTACTTCAGATTCTCTATAGTGCGGAAACAATGGAGCGCAGTTTTGGATCTCCAAAAACTTCCCAAGGCTTAAAGGATCAATCATTTTGGATGGTCAGCCTGCAAAAGATGCTTTTATGGTTGAACGCAAGAGTTCCTCGCCTCCCAGGATCTATACAACCCCTATTTCCACCCCGCATATGACCAAATACGGAGTTTCTGTGGTTCTCTATTTCAGGGCAGTACTACTAGCTCAAGACCCTCCCTTGCTGCATGAAATCATCCCTCCTTGTATCACTCACCCCCCAGATATTCAAAAAATATCTGGATCCTCTGGCAGCCTTTTCTCAAAATAAAGACACCAGGTATTGTTGAACTTGTTTTTTTTTGTCCTCATCTCACCACAGACACCAGCAGTTTTGACAAGTCGCTTTATACTAACTGTGTACCACCCGACTCACTGCTTTCGTCTGGCCATCCGCAGCCTGCCTCTTTATACCGAGGACTAGGTGTAATCATTGGACAAGCATGGCAATTAATTATCTACCATGTGCAGGCGGCGTCCCCATATCAACAGAGGGGACCAGCTGTTAACAGGCAATTCTTCTTGATTTAAATTTGCCTTATGTAGGGCAGCTTTAATCCAGCTTTCTCTGGTTGGGGGGGGGGGGGCAGGGTCTTTCCATCTAATACAAATCTCTCTTATAGCCAAAATCACAAGGTAGAAAAGTAAGCCCATCTGGGTTGTAGGGATGACTTAGTTCCATGTTTATTCAGGCCAAAAAACACCAAAGAGTGATCCACCACTATACGTACTTGTAAAATGTCTGCCAAAGTATCCCCCACCTCTTTCCAGAAACCACCCAATTCTGCACATTCAAAAAACACATGGATATCATCCACCTTGGTGATAGAACACCTCGGGCAGGCTGGGAGTGAGGTAGTAGGAGCCACAAATTTGGCGATCTTGGCGATCTTAGTACAAAAAAGTGATTTTTCTTTAAGCACGCAGGCTTAATATATTTATACATTAATTTTATAGAAAAATCGAAAAGGTTTTCGGTATCTTGGGGGAGTGGGATGGAATTCCATACAGATGACTGTGGGGGGGCCTCATGATCTACTGCTTCTAAGAGGCTTAAGTACCACAATGATACCTCTTTTATCCTGGGTAGTGCATTTTGAAAGAGCTGCTCAAGCTCCCAATTCCTGACTGTATCTCGAGCCTCTGCCTCAAACCAAGACCTTAACTGAAGGTACTTAAATCTTGAAAACGCAGGACCAATCTTGTCTAACAAAATCTCCCAAGGACTAAGCTATCACCCAGACGGGGAGGAACATGGCGGCCGCCGTGTAAACGGCCGCGGACGCACCTCTCTAGGGCTCTGTATGGCGATGGATTTGTGAAGCTCGGATGACCCTGCACCCCCCGTGACCTCCGACCCTCCGACTCTGATTCTATTTCTGCTGATGTGATCGGATGTGTACTTTTTTGCCGTTTCGGTGTATTTGTTGCTGTTTTCTGAGGTTCTTCTGATTTTTTTTTCCCCCTCCGCCGTCTCTGCGCCTCACCGATTTCGAGTCTGGTGGCGGTTATGCGGGAGGAGTCTATGGTGAGCTCGACGGTGAGCTTGGCAGTTGTAGAGGTTGATGCCCTAGTTTTTTCTGTCCCAGTGAGCTATTCCAGAGCGGACGCCTGTTTTGGTTTTTGCCCGGATGCCCTGAGATCGTGTTGGCGGTGGAAGGTCGCCACCAGTGAGTGGAGGCGGAGTGGCTCCCTTTTCTGGTTATTGGGCAGCGGCAACGAGAGAGCAGTCTTATGCCCAGGCCAGGGTGACCTTTAATCAGTTTCCCGCCCACTTGAAGACTTCAGGGCTCACATGGCAGGGTTAACAAGTGCCAACAGGGCCCAACTGCAGACTCCTGAGTGGAGGGGCGATTCCACTTCGGAGGCTCTCACACGACCAAGGCCCCACTCCGTGCAGTTCCCCTTGACCCCTACACGAACACTGGTCCTGGGGGTGGGCACCAACTCTGTGCCCCAACACACCCCCAGCCACGTGTGGACCGTGCCCCACTCACCGGGACTCCTCTTCGCTCTGCTGCAGGTGGGACGGCAGGTGCGGAGCTTCCCTTTGCAACACGGGAGCCCCGCCAGCGGCAGCACCTTCCAGGCGGCCTTCCTCGATGTTGGCCGCGCTTCCGCTTCTCCTCTAGGTCGGGGGCAGATCGAGGGGGCTCTCGCTCTCCTGGAGCTCCCCTCGGCGATGTCCGGGTTGCTCCGGGTCTTCTGGCTGCCTGCAGGCTCAGCAGCCAATCCGTGCACGGCTCTCACGGGGGAGCGGCAGTCTCCGCCAATGGCTGCGCAGCTCCCAGAGGGGCCAGGCACGGGAGCCAATGAGGTGGCGGCTTCCGGTGAGCACAGCCGCAGGAACCAATGGGGCCGCGCCTGCCACCAGACGCGGCCTTGAGGAACGCTCCAGGCCTCCTACGGCCTTCCCTCTACCGCGGCGGTGATCCCCAGCGGTGCCTCTTCATCTCCTGGCGGGGCGAGGCCCGCGCACCTTCCCAGCAGCACAGGGGTTTTAGTTGGGCGCAGGGTCCAGCACACAGGCCCAAGTGGCGGTACCCCCTGGCAGCAGGTCCCCTCACGTTCAGGTCCCTGCTCTGTCTGAGTACATGGTGGCACAGCCCCCTTATTTATGTGCCCCTCACCCCACCTCCCAGACAGTGCCAGAAGCTTCTAGAAGCCTCTGGGGAACTGGTTCTAACTGGCTTAGGGGGAGGAGTAGAGCACCCTGGGTGTCAGGCTTTCCCTCCAAAAGCTGGGATGGCTGGGAACCAAACATCTAGACCGCTAACCCACCACAGTCAGATGGCACAACACACCGCCATGGCATCCATTTTAAGAGCGACATTTCACCAGGGTGCTTTTTTACAATGGGGGGTTAACAAGTGTGCACACCATTGCAGTACATTTACTAGGGCATCTCACACCGCACATGGCCTATACACCTTTCTACCATGGGGGAGACATCCTAAAATAGGGGGATGAAAGGCGAAAAATTCTGGGAAAATGGGCCAAGTCCAACACCCTGATAATAGGGAAGAATTGGGATTCATTCAGGTCGGTGAAAGTGAAGGTGGCAGAGACAAAGAGTGCCAAAAGACTCTGACGGAAGGTAGTTTGTACTGCCGGGTTGTAAAATTCTTCTCCCCCCTATCTTTGAAGGCTCAAGAAACCCTGATATTAAGCTCAAACTCTAGTTCGGATTCATGCTCTCATTCTCTGGTGGACATTCTTCTTGCTCTGAAAGAGGAAATGGCAAATAGATTCACAGTTTTAGAGGCAAATCAAGCTGAGTTGGTAAATAGGTTTCTAGTCTCAAGGGCAAATCAGGCTGCCATTAAGTCTTCATGTGAGATCTTAGCTGAGAAGCCTGAAGAAGTCACCGCAAGGACAGAGGCAAACATCTTTACTCATGCTTTTCCTTCACTTCCTCTTCTTTTCAGAGTACTGAGGAAAGCCAAGAGTGAGTCATAAGTCATGATATTGATTGCCTCAACATAGCCAACCCATTTTTGTTACACCACTGGAAAGCTGGAGTTACAAGTAAAGAATTTCATCCTGAATGTCATACAGTGCATGATCCCGTTAAAGGCAGTTACGTTATATCGATCTGCTCAAAAGAACAGTCCCAGACAAACTTTTTGAAAAGATTTTGGCCCATAACTTGGCTACCGTTTTTCATGAAGACCTTAAATAATTGAAGGAATTTTAATAACTTTGAATCACGTTTTTGCTTGGGCCACAGCACAAATTTATACGGTCACTGGTGGATGACTCTCTACACCTCTGATAATGAGATCTGACACACAGTTCTATTTGGTTTCTCCTCTAGTTTTTACCTGTGAATCACAGAATCTCTTTACATACTCATGAGGAGTACTGGAGCTCATGATATTGAAATAAGTTTGTTTGAATCTTATTTTTCAAACCAGTTTTAATCTGTAAAAATTAGCAAAGCTCTTTCCAAACCTTGTCCTTCTAACTTGTGGTGCACCACCAGGCTCAAAAGTGGCATTGTCAAAACCCATACACAACAGAACTGGGGACACACTCGCATCTCTGTGCAGATGATTCACAATCGTATTTCGCAGCTAACGCTAACTAAGACTATTAAATATTACCTTAATACATGACCATAAATAGACATGGCTGGAAAGTGACACCTGCAACACAATGAATTTCTTCTTCTGTCACCAAGCCGCCATACGATGGAAACCGGACACATGCCATCTAGGCAGAATTGTGCTATCAGCCAAATACCCAGGCTTTATATAACACAATGATCTTCATCTTAAAGCTCATGTTAAAAACCTGCCAAGGGATCATTTTTCAATCTGACTACTTCGAAACCATAAACCCTTCCTTAACATAGATAAACTTAAATGTGCAGTTCAACCACTTGATCTTTTGCATAAGACCACAGAAGTGCCTTTTTTCACAGGACTATCGAAAAAGAGCCTTGCGCCTTTTAAAGACTCTCCCCAATGCTGCAGTGCAGTTAATCACAGCCTTGTGCAAATATGTTTAGATCACACTTGTTCTCTCACTCCTAAACCGGGTCCGGATTAATGTGAGATGTCAAAAAAAAATGTAAAAAAAAGTTTAACTTACGCTTTACACTGACATACTTCTATATACCTTACTGTTAAATGTATTTTCTCTGTGTGCTCCTGCTGTGTTAGTTGCCAAGCAAATTTTCGTCTGCTGTCCAGCACTTCAATAGAACATACTCCGACGCCCAAGCCGTCTAAGGTCATGTGCCTCAGTTATGAAATTCTACCTGAATAATCGAGACTAGGTAACTTTCACTCAGTTGAAACGCATCCTGAAATTCTTACCTCTTGAAAAATACCTTTTTCACTTACTCCGTTACCCCTTCTTGTCTAGTGTTGCGTGAGAACATTGCAATTCCCAAAACTGACTCGGAACCCTCTATAATCCATGAGAACACCAAGATGGAAGATTTGTTTGAAAATTATAATTTTTTTGTAATATAAGTTTTTGTAATGCAATTTGTGAGCTTGACACAAAGAAAAATATGGAAAATATTATGCAATTACTCTGTTAAAGGTTTTGGCATCCTTTTAACCTGAAACGACAGTATTCACGCTACTGGTAAATTCTACCCCATCCATTACATGACCTCAATTCCCTGGTTGCCCGACTTCGTAAAAATATGCCCTTGTCCAGCTATTTTCAAAATAAATCCTCCTTTGAAGATGTGCAAGGAAACCTAGTTACCAACTGTGATGCTATCCATTTTCCGAGTACTCTGGACATTTACCAAGACCATTTGAGTTACTGGTTCCATTGAATGGTATGTGTTAGATATTCGTTTCATAGACACCAGAGTCAGAAGACCTCTACAATGGACACCAGTTGATCAAAGACTTTTGTTAATTACCTGTGCCATTCTAACGGTCTCCATGGTTGTGGTTCTAATTAAGCCTTTCATGTGGCAAACATTTGGCTTTGGGTGCAGTTTTGTTTGAAACCCACCGAACTATCTTCCCTCAGACCTTAGAGCAGGGTGTGCCTTCTTCAATAGTAAATGGACACCTAATTTTACAGAGTTTAACAATGGCTGAATACTAATACTAATACTGAATACAGATTTTTTTTTTCTATGTGATTGATTCATGACGTTGCCGAGTTCCAGACCTACATCTCAACTTTGACTAAGCCTTGCCTGCTGGAGCATACTGCCTCGAGTCAAATTTCTAAAAGGGAGTCTGGGCAGGTTCAGTTTCAGTGCAGCACTACCCAGTGTGCAAGGACACCAGCCGTAAGGGTCAGTGACCAGCAAGGAAACTGCCTAGTAACCATTAGTGTAATTATTGGCCTATCTCACTGCGGTTATCATTTTTTGTTTAATGTGGAGAGATTTTTGGTGATGCCGATTCAGTGTCCGCCGATGTGGCCTTTTTAACATGCTTGGTATTAAGCAGTGTACAGCTGAATACTTAATTACAGTAGTGCATACTGGCCTGCACGTTTGTAACCTCTTTTAAAAAAAATCAACTATTTCTTCAGCAATTGAGTCATCCGTCATTTGTTTTGTGCAGCTGGTTAAATGTTATGGTTTATTCATGTGGAAATATTCAGCTTTCTAGAATTGCTTTGTTTTAAGACTCAATCTCTGCGATCAAGGCACATTTATGACCATTATCTGTATGCATTCTTAAAAAATTAAAATACATCATGAATTGTATATTGTTACTTTGTTTTTTAAAATGCTAATATTTAGAAGTTAATCAAATTAGAACCCTTTTCGAAATGTACAGTTAAGTTCATTGTCTTTACTTTGTCAGTTATCTACCACCTCCCTTCCCTCTCCCTCCCATTCTTGTTCAGTTGGAGAGGAGGTGCAGAGAGTGCAGAAGCCCCATGTCTTAAACGAAAGCGCTGTGAAGGTATGATAATCCTGGATTATTATTTGCTAATAGATTTCATGCTGGCTTGGGTCGCTCTCCTAGGTAGCTTCCATACCGTAGCAACCTAAAATTAATCTGCTTGCAACAAGGCTTTTACTAATATTTTCTAAAATGTTTGCGCTTTTTAATTTTAACAGTATGTTGTATTATAGTTCTGTAGCAGCATTTATATACATTAGACAACTTCTTCATGTGTTTTTTGATCATTTGACTATTCTGAAAAGAAAATATATATTTTTTTAGTTGTGGGCAATGTAAAGCATCACTTGGATCTCTCCACATTTCACTTATGGTCCAATATGAAGTGTTTGCATAAGGTGATCTTGTGAAGCAATTGTCCAGTGTTTCTGTTCAGTGCCAATTCTGTCAGGACTGAACATGAGGACCATGATTTACTGTCTTCATTGATCAACTAAGCAGCCTTAATATATCATCTAAAAACAAAAAGTTTCCAAAACTCTGCTAACGGAAACTGTTAAAACACACTTAAAGGGTCCAATCCCATAATACCTTAATTGAATCAGCCTAAGGAGTGTTCATTTTATTCCATAATTATAGTTTTGTGTAGTTGCACATTGATTGTGATAACTGGTATGCAATGGTTTAGAGGGAAGAAGTGTGTTAATACACTGCTACGCAGGTTGTTCTTGTTATTCTTGTTTTTAGTACATGTAATCCCCCACTAGTGCTAAAAACGGATCCAGCACTGTAGTTTGAGAAGCCCATCAGTCAGAGTACTGGGGCCAGGGAGCTGAAGCTACTGACTAGAGAGGGCAGCATTAATTGCAGGTTAAGACATTCCACTTGTTGGGTCCGTTAATGAAGCTGGAGTGATGTAGGCCTTAAGGCTGTCTGTTTGTTCTGGGAGACTAACGCCAGATGTAGTGAATGGAAGACACTGGAGAAGGCAGCAGGTTTCTTGGATCACTCCTCTCTGTCATTTTGCTGCTGTGAGCAGGGGCTTATGCAAAACTAAATATTTGGGGGTGGGGGGGGGAGAAGGATAACCTTTTGGACTTTGCAGTGACCCTGATACGAATCGCCCACTGTCTGAGAGCCAGACGCTTTATTAATCTAATATAATCGCATAGTTCTGTATTGAAACCCGGATAAAGGCAGGCATGTAGTCACATTTTGCAAGTATGCTGTAATTGTTATTTACATTCACAAAGTAATTAGACCAAATGTGAAAAAGCATGTTTTGAATCTTACATGGTCATGAATTATTTATTTATTTATAACCAAGAAAGGTAGGTAAAAATAGTAAGAATAAACTGCATGTTCTTCGTGACATTCCTAAACCTCAAAATGCAGTTGGACTAATTTTTAAGTGTATTGGAGACAGGCTGCAGGTACCCAGAGCTGTAAGATTAGAGAAACGGCCACTTTCTAAAAGTGGCATATCTAAAATAGTAATATGAAATCCATCCTTACCAGGAAAGAGGATTTAACATAGTCATACCAAGATGTAATTAATGAGACAGCTACTCCTTTCTAACCAGGAATTACAGCGTAAAAGTGGGTATTAAGGCAGTATCAATCTTAATCTTTGAGTGGAGTAGTCCTCACAGTAGTGATAAACTGTGTTTTTCACTACAAGGACATGCAAAACTTAAAAGTACGCTTGGCCTACCTTTTAGTACCCTACCTTATGGGCTACCTAGGGTCTACCTTAGGGATGACGTATGTTTAATAAAAGGGATGTTTAAGGCTTGGCAAAGGGTTTTTAATGCCAAGTCGACATGGCAGTAAAACTGCTCCCACAGGCTCTGCAGTAGCAGGCCTAAGACATGTTTAAAGGGCGACTTGTGCGGGTGGCACAATCCGTGCTGCAGACCCACTATTAGCATTTAATTTACAGGGCATGGGCATATGGTATACCACTGTACAAGGTGCGTACAAGTAAAGTAAATATGAGTAAAGTAAATATGCCAGTTGTGAATACACCAATGTTACAATGTTTATGGGAGAAGCACATGCACTTTAGCACTGGTCAGCAGTGGTAAAGTGCTCAGAGCCCAAAGGCCAACAAAAAGAATCCGCAAAAAGAGGAGGTAGGCAGGCACCAAGTTTGTGGCATGACCACCCTAAGCTGGCAGGTCTAATAGTATGATATAGGATTCTGTGTGTCTGTTTGAGTTTTTAAGTCATTCGAATCCCTTTTGAAAACCCCTAGTTTAGCAGGGCACAATAAGGAGAGGGAGAATAGTTTCCGAAACACTTGAAGTTTGTCGCCTGCATTCCTGTTACTGGAGAGTGGAGAAACACTTAATGCATCACATAGTATATAACACAATAAATACACTTTTTTATTATCTAATACATGAGAAGCATTATTGCAGATGATGATATGAGTGTAGAGGGCATTCAAACCGCATTATCTTGCACAAAAATAAAAGAAGCCCTATGGGATAAATTTGCAATAGGAATTAGCTTTCTGTGGGATGCTCCCAAAAATGAGATGTACAGTGTTTGTGTGGAAGAGAGATGCTTACCAATGTAAAAAATGCCTGCTGTGAGAGACCCATATGGGATGCTCAATGAAGATGGGTATAGTGAGATGTGCAGATATGAGGTCTTGGTGATGAACATCAGAAACAGTGTTTGTCTGTGAAGCTTACAAATTAATACAGATGCTGGAAGGTCACAAATGAGTTGTGCGTGGGATGCACTAGAGCAAAAAACGTTGTAATATGGGAAGCTCACATAAACTATAAAATGCTCAAAACTAGCAAATATGCCTTGTGCTAGGATTATTTGAGCCTAAATATTGAGCATTTAATTGAAACAATGATTAAAGGCGTGGAGGCCTTGCTCAAGACTATGATGATTTATTTACAAGTGACATTTGGAGAGTTGAGCATTGACAGTGAAGTCATCTTTGGGGAATAGTTATTGCTACCAAGAACAAAGGTCAGATCGGCAGGTTGACTTGGAAATGGGTTGTGATGGTCAAGAAGGTGAGACAGGGGTGTCCAACACCCATTACTCTGCTTCTGAGCATGTCCAGGCGGAGTCTGAAGACCCCTTACTGGAGAATTCTAGCCCCCTAGGCAATAGTTCAAGTGACACAGAGGGAGGCCCCAAATGTAGGACACCCTTTATTCCTTCAGGGAGGGTATAAAGGGTTCTGGTGAGGTCCAGGTCCTCTTCAGTTAATTTAACCTCCTCTGCCACTACAATAGTCTAAGAGCAAGGATTCTTTAGAAAGGGAATATCACCTGCTCAAATATGAGAGAGACAAGCTCAGAATCAAGATGGAACAGTTGGCCCTAGATAAGGAAACCCTAGAAGTCTAGAGAGCTATGAAGAATTTGGGATTAGAATCCCATGGTGGCAGCACTAGTGAACCTAGAGTTGGAGAACACTCCTTGGACACCAGGAACCTGAGCAGAATTAGTCCCTCCTTACCAGGAGGGTGATGACATACATAGGTAAATTGCTGCTTTCGATAGAGCCTGTAAAGTTCAGAAGGTTCCTCAAGGGCAGTGGGCAGCTATCCTGTGTCTCTCCTTTGCTAACAAAGATAGAGACAAACTCTTGACTGAATTGGGAAAGAAGGTAGACTACTGGGTCCGCACCAGGGTGAAACAAACGTTTCATGGTGGTGGTGAATATAAGAAGCCAGATTCTTCTAAGGCACGAGAGAAAGGTGGTGAGAAATCTAAAGAGTCTTTTGAAGGTCCCCAAAAATCTTCCCCTGCGGATGGATCCTCTTCCCCCTCTAACAAGAAACCTTGGTGCTATTTGTGTAATGAAAAAGGCCATAAGGCAAAGGATGCCAGTTGCTCGAATTGTAGCACCAATGATACTACTATTACACCTTCTACTGCCCCTAGCAATAGGACTGGTACTAATAGTGCCCCCAAGAGTTTAGCTGGGTTAACCTTGGGTACTGAAGTGGGATCTGGCCTCGTTAGGACACCCAATCTCAGGCTGTTGTAGTCTGTGATGGTGGCACTAAGCTTGCCACCTTTATGGTAAGTCCAGCTAACATGTTTAAATACAGACAATAGCCTCTCATTAATGGCCAGGAAGCTGAAGCTTACAGGGACACAGGTGCCAGTGTCACTATGGTGACAGAGAAACCTGTGTCTCCTGAGCAGACTCCACTTGGTCAGATTTACCAAGTGACCAATGCTAGCAATGTCGAGACATATCATTCCATGGCAGTTGTCAGTCTCAACTGGGGAAGGGAAGCTGGCCCAAAGAGAGTTGTGGTATCCTCAGACCTACCTGTGGACTGTCTACTGGGTAATGATTTAGAAACTTCATCCAGGTCTGAGTGGAATTCACGATTCATTCAGAAATTATGGGAATTTCAGCCTGTCTCTACTGTCACTAAGGCTCAGGCCAAGACGTTAGGCACTGAGGGAGCTCTCCTGTATCTCGAAATACCGGCTCAGCCTGCGCACAAAAGATGCAGGAAGGTTAAAGATTTATCATCCTCTCAGACTTCCAGTGAGAATCAGCCTCCTGAGGGAGATGATCTCCATTCCTGTGAAGGAACTGTCCCAGAGGAGCTTTGGCCTGACCAGGCAGAGCTACTGGGGGCAGAGGGACCTTTCAAGGAAGACTTGAGTGTGGAGCAGAAGGCCTGCCCCTCTCTTGAGCAACTCAGGCAGGAAGCTAATTCTGAGGAAACTGGGAATGTCAGGAAGTCCCACAGACTTATTGGGACAAACTACTCCTGGTTTCTGAAAGTATAGACCCCAAGCTTGGTGCCACCAGGAGGTTAGTCATAGCTCAGAAGTTCAGGGGTTTCCTTTTGCCTGAGAAACGTGACATTTCCCTTGTAGGACATCTTGCGCAAAGCAAGACTTGGGACAGGATTGTCCCCCACTTTCATTGGCCCCACATGTCTGAAAACACCAATGAATTTTGTCGCTCCTCTGTCACCTGCCAAATGAGTGGTAAGTCAGGTGGCACTACAAAGGCCCCCTTAATCCCACTACCAGTGGTTGGGGTTCCCTTTGAGAGGGTCGGGATAGATGTTGTAGATCCCTTACACCCTCCAACAGCAACTGGTCATAGTTTTATCTTAGTGGTGATGGGCCATGCCACTAGATATCCAGAAGCTATTCCCCTTTGGACCTTTCCAGCCCCTATAGTGGCCGGGGCCGTCCTGGGAATCTTTTCCAGGGCTGGGTTCCCTAAAGAGGTCTTGGGCTAGTCCTGTATTCCTTGTACCAAAACCTCACAACCAGGATGGTAAGAGAGATGAGGTTTTGTGTTGACTATAGAGGCCGCCATGCAGACTATAGGATGAGCTGATTAATACTTTAGCCTCTGCCAAATATCTCAATACAATTGACCTGTGTTAGACCTGGCACCATTGGGGTGGGTCTCCCTTCCATTTTTTGCTGTTGCCTCTTGTATTTTTGCTGGTATTAGATGCTTTGGGCACTGTGCCACTGCTATCCAGTGCCACAGTGCAAGAGCTCCCTATTGTAAATTGATGTATTAATCAGTGGTTCCATGTTTGGCTATTTGGTTTACTTTTCAGACCCCCGGGCGTGTAAATCCAAATGCTGCTGATGGGCCTGCAGCACTGGTTGTGCCACCAACAGAAGCAGCTTTGTAAAATATGTATAAGGCCTGCCATTGCAGAGCCTGCGTGCAGTCTGGTACTGTCATGCTGACTGGGCAAGTGCACCCACTTGCCAGTCCCTCAACCTTCCCTATTTTTCATATTACTTACCCCTATGGTAAGCCCAAGGGCAGGGTGCATTGTAAGCATAAGGTAGGACAAGCCCTGATGTGTGTGGCATGTCCTAATAGTGAATTACAGCCATTTTCGTTGTTCACTATTGCAAGGCTACCTGTTCTCTATAGGCCAGAATGGCTGTTAGATTTATTACATTTTATTATCTTAACTGTCTCAGAGAACATGGTTTCAGAATAATAAAATACATCTTTTAGTGAAGTTGGTTTTAATATTCTGTGTTTGCAAATACCACTTTTAGAAAGTAGGTATTTGCTTGTCTAACCATTCATACCTGCCTCTGCTAGGTTGTGTATTCCTTTGTCTGGTTTTGTGAGTGACAGGGCTGGGGAATTCCAGGAGACCGGCTGAGTCACCCAGTAGTGAATAGAGAGATCTGCATCTAGATGGGAGGGAGGAGTTGCACCTGAACCTTGAAGAGGGCTGTGCCTGCCTTCCACAATGCTGGCTCCACCCCCTGGGGAGCGGCCTTGCACACTGAAAGAAGAGAAAGAGTCCTGTAAACAAAGTGCTCCAGGACTGTACTTGACTTCTACAATGTTGGCTCCACCTCCTGTGGGGCGTCTGATGTGCATGCCCTGCACTGTGAAAGGAAAAGAGAAGTCTGGTAAACAGAGTGCTTCAGAACTGGTTTGGACTGGGCAAAGCCCCATCTCCCCTCAGAGAACAAAGGATTTTGGGGTATAAATATTAGGACCCTGATCCCATGAAATTAGATCACTTTGGACTACAAGAAGAAACCTTTACTGAGGAGAGGAAACTGAGGAGAGATTATTCCCAAGCTGAAGTGCTGCTTGGGGGATTGGCCTGCAGTGGTTGCCTTACTGCCAAAGGAAGGAGAAAGGAACTTTGTGTACTTTGCTTTCAACTTGTGAAGGATCTCCAAGGGCTTGGAAAAGAGCTTGCCTCCTGCTAAAGACTCAGGGACAACAGACACCCCAGCTCCCCAGAGTTCTTTGGAAGTGCCTGCTGCTGTTTTGGGCCTTCTGAGGGACTGCGTGTTGCAAGGAGCTGGAAGCGCGACTGAACGAGAAGAAGCGTGTCACCGCCGCTGTGCCTGCCGTAGCAACTCCGAAGGAGGGTGTCGCCACTGGATCTGTCGCACTGCACTGCATCGGAGAGAAGCGTGCCGCAACGAAGAGGAAGCGTGTCACCGTCGCTGCTGCTGCCATCGCAACTCCGAAGGAGGGTGTCGCCGTTGTAGTTGCCGCACTGCATCAGGAGAAGAATCTTGCAACGAGGTCGGAGCGTGTCGCCGTCGCTGTGCCTGCCGTTTCAACGCCGAAGGAGGGTGTCGCCGCTGGAACTGTCGCATTGCACCGCATCGACCAAGAGCACCTCGCATCCCTGAGAAGCGCGCCGCTGTCAGAGATGCTGCCGTCGCATCTTGGATGTTGCCGCTGTAGTTGTCGCATCGAGCGAAGCTTCATGCATCGTGGGAGAAGAGCGTCGCCGCTGGAGCTGTTGCCTTCGCATCGTAAGGCTGTCGCCCCTGCAGTCCACACTTCGAACCGAGAACTTCTCGCATCCCCGAGAAGCGTGCCGCATCTGGAAGATCTTCACGTCTTTATTTCTTTGCAATTGAACTTTGCCGCATTTCCTATCGCTGCGACATTGCTTGTCGTGGAAGCGCAACGCAACCTAAGGTACATTGACGCAGTGTCTCATCTAAGAACTGAATTGAACTAAGCTTAAATCTACCATCTTAAAGTAATCTTATTGTGTATTTTTGTTGTTTATGGTCTTGTGGTAACTCTATATAAAGTCTACTTATTTTTTTATATAAAACCTGTGTGGTGTCCATTTGTAGTGTTGCCACTGGGTTACTGTATGTGGTCACAACTGCTTAACTTACAACACCTCTGTAAAGTAAAGCCCTTCTGCTCGTGCCACGCTACCAAGGGGGTGAGCAGAGGTTATTTTAGGAGTGTAATCCCCTTATCCTGACTAGAGGAGAGGGTCCCTATTTGTCACACGTACCTACCTGTGCCAACTAGAGACCCCTTAATCTAACAACCTGACTGCTGGTTTTTGGCAAATCAGATTTTATTAGGATGCCAAACCAAAACCAGCATTTCAACCCCCAGTGGGCATTATCAATTGATTGTGATGTCTTTTGATTTGAAAAATGCAAATGCCACATTTCAGAGGCTGGTGAATAAAGTCTTAATAGGTGTGGAAGCCTATTTTGCAGCATATCTAGAAGATATTGCTGTCTTTAGCTCCACCTACGAGGAACACCTGCTCCAGCTCAGAGATGTACTTGAGGCCCTCAACAAGACAGGCCTTAGTATCAAGGCCACAAATTGCCAGATAGGACAGAGCAAGGTTGTGTACTTGGGCCACTTTGTAGGTGGAGGCCAAGTTCAACCACTGGAGTACAAAAATTAGACCATCATGGACTGGATTTCTCCTACTAATCAGACTCCGGTCAGAGCTTTCTTGGGCCTGACTGGGTGCTACAGAAGATTCGTTAAGGGTTATGGATCCATTGCAACATCCCTTAATGATCTCACCTCCAAAAGAATGCCTAAGAAAGTTCAGTGGACATTTAGCTGTCAGAATGCATTTGATGAACTGAAGCAAGCCATGTGCTTTGCTCCAATTCTGCATAGTCCCGACTACTCCAAACCATTCATTGTCCAGACAGATTCTTCTGAGATAGGGATATGTGCAGTATAGTCACCGCTTAATGCAGAGGGCCAGGATCAACCAGTAGCTTTTATAAGCAGAAAGCTGACCGCCAGGGAGATGTGCTGGTCAGCACCTGAGAGGAGGCCTTAGCTGTGGTCTGGAACTTGAAGAAGTTGAGGCAATACCTGTTTGACACTCACTACATTTATCACACAGACAATAAGCCCTCTTATGGCTTAAACAGATGAAGGGTGAAAATCCCAAACTTTTCAGTACAGGGGGTATACATTTAGTGGAACATAGAACTGGGAGTAACCATGCCAACGCAGATGGACTTTCCAAATATAACCACTTAGAAAATGAAGACTCAACTGGGCAAGGTTATTCTCATGTCCTTATGTTTCGGGGGGAGGGGTGTTTGTAGGAAAGTAGGATCTGCTTTCATGTTTGCCCCCATTTTTTGCCTGGTGTCAGTGTGTTTTGACTGTAATCTGCTTGGATCCCGCTAATCAGAACCCCAGCAACTGTACTCTCTCCCCTGAATAGGGTATGCTAAGTACCTTGGTACATCCACAGTTGGCTACTGAGGTACCCTTGTAAGTCCCTGGTACATCAGGGGTCTTCCATGGCCGCAGGCAGCATGTATTGTTCTACCCATGGGAGTCCACTTAACTCTGACTACAGGCCTGCCATTGCAGTTGCGGTTCTTGTGCATCTCATGACAGATATAAGCTTCCTTATATCTGAGGTCACTGCACGTAAAACCTAAAGGTCACCCCTATGGTAAGCAGGCTGCTTGGTTACAAGTGTGGGGGTTCCCCTGCATGAGCAGGACACCCATCCAAACTCCGGAGTCGATTCTTCAGGCTTTGTAAGCGCATTCAGCCATTTTAAGGTATATATTGGACATCAGTCATTACGAGATGTCTAACTATATAATGGCTGCATCGAACCTGGTCATGTTTGGTATCCTTCATGTTGGAATCACACCCCAACACTGATTCCGGTGCTTGAAGTATCATCCCATGTATTGGGGGGGCTCCTTAGGGGACCCCCGCTGTACTCCCGGTAACAGCCTTTCAGGGTCTTCCAGCAAGCTAGTGCTGCTGCCTAACACAGACCCGATTCAGCCCTCCTGCTGCGGAGCTGAACTTGGGCATGGGAAGGTAGAACAATAGGTTTCCCGTCACAGGGAGCTGTGATCACCTTCCAGACAGGACTTAGTGTATTGGGCGGGGTGGGAGTGCTTTCCAGTTCCACCAGACTACTTTGAAGGGCAAATTTGGTGCCCTGCTTGCATACTCCAGTTTGAGCCAGTCAGGTATCCTTGGTTCCTGCTCTGGTTCAAAACTGGACAAAAGACAGGGGAGCTCCCTTCCCTCTGTCCAGCCCCTCCTCTAGGAGAGACCCCCGAGAAGTTCAACCCTTTTCCTAAGGTACTTGGGGGGTATTCCTATGGGTGCGTCCTCGGATTCATTGTGGAACAAGACTATCCTCAAGACACTATTTGATCGTCTCGACACTTGGACTTCGTTGGACTTGGACTGAAACGAAGGCTGCATCAAGGAAGATTCCTGCTGGTCCTGATCTCGCTGTTCTTAAAGTCTTCTGTGTCCTCAGTATTTGTGCTTCATCTAGGTTCTCCAGAAGGCCTGTGGGCATCAAAGACATCCAAAGTAAACTCCCTTGGAGTGAAAAAGTCACTCCCCTGCATTTGCAGGCAACTCAAGAAAGCTTGCCGATCTGCGTCTCATGTCATCCTACGGACCTCCCGAGGCCCAGCAACACAGGTGGTGGTTCTGCAGCTCCCTAGAGGCCTGCTGTCTTGTTTGCAAT
This sequence comes from Lissotriton helveticus, assembly GCF_964261635.1. NCBI lineage: Eukaryota > Metazoa > Chordata > Amphibia > Caudata > Salamandridae > Lissotriton > Lissotriton helveticus. Next base: position 244,252,269 of record NC_136070.1, read on the forward strand.
TTTAGGGACCGTATTACTCGTTGGAGCCGCTGGAACCAAACCCCTGTGCACTACACCGACTTGCCATTGCCAAGGCTTGTTGGTTCTGCACTCCAGAGATCTTCGGGCCACAAGAAGCTCCAGCGTCTATCACCTCTTCCCTTGAAGATCAGCGTCCTCCTGCATCTGCTGCACTGTGGGGCTCCATCTTTTACTGTGGGTCTCCATCTTTGGCAAGCTGCCTGAGGTCCTCTTGGGGCTCCTGTTCCTTCAGCCTGTGGGCCCTCCCGAGGTTTGTACTTTGCATCAGTTGGCTCCCCTGCTTGCCTGGGGCCTCTTCTGACTCTCCTGCACTTGGTGAGTCCCTCTGACCTTGCTGGTCCCAACATTTGCATCTTTTCGCTTTCCATGCCAATTGCGGCTACCAAGGCTGGTTAGTGCTCCTGCTAGAAACCGACCACCTGGACACTGATACCCGATATGGGACAGCTTGTGCATGGCTCCTGGTCCTCCTCCTCCTCCTCATCACCTGGTTCTCACAGCTGCAGCGACAAGGTCTCAGTCTTCAATCTTGAATCTCCTAACGTCGGTGGGCATTGTGCTTTTGTGCTTCCTTGTCTCTTCAGAGTGGCATAGACTCTTCCACTCTGCTTGCAGTTTCTCCTCTTCAAGAAACCGCTCTTGGATTCCACCGTACTCCTTCACCGACCTCTCCAGAGGCATCTTCATCGAGGTCTAACATTGTCGTCTACGGCAGATTCAGATGCCTCTTCACCCCAGTGCACCCGAATTCCCTGGTGCATGTATTCTTGTACCTGGGGCATCCATGGGTGGTATGGCTTTCCAACCTCCTGTCTTCTAAAGGGTTTCTACGGGATCTTCTGGGAAGGGTCCTTTTGCTTTAAAACTGCAACTTCTCCGTTGACTTACATTGGGCATGCAGCTGTATTTCCACTCTGCACACAGCCTCTGTGGGGTTCCTGGGTACATACCATGGGTGGTTACTTGTGCCCCCGGCTCCTCTGAGTCTTCTGGTCCAAGTCTTGTTCTCCTTTGCAGGTCGCATTCCACTTTCTTAGTATATGGTTTGGTCTCCCATTGGAGGCTTGGGTTTATTTGTGCTACTTACCTGATTATTTTGAAGTAGTCTTGTGTGTATTATTGATATCTCCGGATTGGAGATATACCAATGTGTTAGTGATTGTGTTGCATAATAAATAGACTTATTTTTATAAACACTGAGAGGTTCTTATTCATCTTATCTGCACTGTCAATCTAATCTACACTGTCAATTAAATGTGGTAATACAAGCTGCTTTACATTCCTTCAAGATAAGCCTGAAGGCTCCACCCCACAGCTACCACTTTGAGAGCTTTCTATGGTTATTAAAGACCACTAACACCACCATAAGCGTTGCCTGGATTAGTGCAAGGTGCATCACTTCTGCCTCATACAACCAGCAACACCAGTTCTCCATTATACTTCTCCAACCAGGGTACAAGTCCTAAAAAATGAAGTGGGGCACTAACCAAGTTAGTCAGTATGTAACACCGCGTGTGACATCGCACATGACCTTACACGAAGAGATATCACAAAAAATGACGCCAGATTCTCAGACCTCACATATGTTACGCAGGACTATCCTGAGAATATTTGAGCGCATTAACAATATTTAACAAATTAGATTTTGCATCCAAGTTGTGCCAAAAAAGTGATGCTACACCGGTGCAAGAACTAGGCCTCCAGTTATACATTTATTTATTAAAACTCTGCATGAAAGAAATTGGCAACAAGGCAAAACGTATCTGTTCTGCTTAATTGGTTGCAAAGTCTGCATTTTAAAATATCTTAAAGCACCTGCGGCATAGATTTTTATGTACCCAGTCAATCTCAGGAAATAAAATTAATGGTAAGATAACTGGAAGTTAATGCACTTGCTGGACGGACAGGTGTTTTGTCTAGTGCCAGTTTTGAATCAAAGTATTATAGAGGGTTAATATGTCTTCCACAAAGAACATCATGTGACGCACAGATTATAGCTTTTTATATTATGGAGATGGGTAAGTGGGTTATTGCTTTCAACCCAGAAATCCTTTAGTTACTTGCAGTTCATAAATTATAATCCATCTACTATAGCACAGAGAAGGAAACATGTGACTACTACACCTTGTAACCCTCACTATCTTATATAGCACATCCTGTAAATTGATTTACCCACACATGATTTATTGTCAGTGTATAATGTGTATGTGTAATGTAAAGCGTTCCGACACCCTGGATTGGGTTGAATAGCGCTATGAAAGAAATAAGACAAAACAGTGGTATTTAAATTATTTGCGTAAATATTAGAACAGATTAATAAATCTGACAAGATGTGTGCTTAAACATATCTGATGCTAATTGTTCTCATGTTCCAAGACTAGGTTCAGCTGCTCAAAAACATTTCAACAAAACGGCCTTTGAGTGGCTGAATTAGTTAATAGTCAAATAAGGTAGGGTCCTGGCTGAGGAGGGGCAGAATGCAGTCAGCAATCAATAAACTACCTCTGTTTCTTTGTCCTGGAAGTGCAGACTGCAGGCAGCCATGGCTGGCAGTGCAGAGAGAAAAGATTCCTGGACGTTTGCTTCACAACAAAAGGGAAGTTCACAGGTCCAGGGCAGCGCCATTGGCACATCAAATCACTAGTGCTTTGAGTCCATGGCGCTGCGACTGACAAAAGAGAGGGTACATTCTTTTGCCTCTCGTCCTCCCCAACTTTGTCCCCCGCGTTCCTCCCCACTACAAAATATGGGGGGGAGGGAGCACACTTCCATGCATCCTGGTAAAAGCAGTACGCTTACTTAAAAGTTGCTGTAGTCTTTCACCAAAGTTGGTGCAGGTAGTGCTGTTTTTCTAGACACATGTTTCTGGGTTTAGCCCGTCATCAGTGGAGAGCAAAAAGTAGCAAGGAGCAGAGAAAAGCCTGTGGACAGGTACTGTGACCTGTGATGACTTGGGCACCATTTCAGCAACCCCTGATGACTTTTCTCTGCTCCTTACTACATCTACTGATGACGGGCTAAACCCAGAAATACGTGTCTAGAGATAGCAGCACTACCTGCACCAACTTTGGTGAAAGACTACAGCAACTTTGAAAGTAAGCGTACTGCATTTACCAGGATGCAATGGGGGAAACTGTGCTGGGATGAGAGGCAGTGTGCTCCCCCCCCCCTGTGTTTATAGAAGTAGGTCTGCAACCATTGTTGACACCATTTTTGCAAGAGCAAATTCACAAGTATATATTTGCTCAAACAAGAGAGTGCATAAATAGTGCAAATTAACTTGTTAAAACATTTGTTTTTTTCTCCTGGGGGAAGTATTTTCCCACATGGTAAAACGTCTTTCTCTGCACTCCCATTTTTATTTATTGGATTCGGGGGGTGGGGGGGTGTATCCTGTCCCACCCTATACAATAATTTTACTCCTTCCCTTGTTGTTAATTTCGTAATTTTTCCATGGTGTGGGAATGTATTGCTGAGGGGGTGTTGATTTTCTTAAACATCAAAGTTTGTGTCACAAACTCACATGGATTTCTGTCCCTAAAATTCTATTCAAGTATATTCTATTCAGCCTTATGGGAGTGAGATAGGTGAATGTTGGAAATTACATTTTTTTACTTGAACCTGGTGTTGCTAGTTTTCTGTGCCTGTGCTGCAGACTACCCACCAGGGTCACTTGTATGTAACTGTTCTATGCTTGTCATGCCTTCAGGGGTGTATTCCTTATATCTTTCTTCAAAGCAAAATATAGTTGAGGCCAGCCTACTTCCAGATCCTGTTTTAACTAATACTTCCACTGTCTCAGAGGTTGCCGGAGTAGCAGAAAAGTCACACAAGGTCCCCCTGATTGTCTTGGTTAATTTAGCTAATTGAGGAAATTGTTCTGGCCCTGTTCCAAATGTTTTGTGTGCCTCCTTAAAAGTTATAAACGCCTTGGCTGTGTACATGTTGCCCAGGGGCTTGCAACCTCCGACTTGCCATTGGGACATAGTAACATGTCCCAATTTATTTGTCCAGATGGCTGCAATCACCTAACTTGCAGGGACCGAGCGAACAGTAGGCGTCCCATAACTCTCCTGGCTGCCATTTCAATGCGACTTCTACTTGCTGCCCAACATGTGGTCATCCGTCAGGTGGATGGCCGCCCCTCATCAGACACTGGGAGTTTCTCTTTCCCAGCGATCCTGCAAGTAATGGCATCTGCCTATTATTTTTCTCAGTGCACCATCTAGCAGCACTGCTATTTAGTATAATTGTAGGTCTCATAAACCAATGCCTTCATCATGTGTGTTGCAGAATAGGGCTGACGAAGCAGGGTTTTACAGGTCTGTTCTCCAGGTTATAAGATTATTGCTTGTCAGTTGTATGGCGCTATCTGAATTAACAAATTACTGAACTTGTCTACTTTTCACAGTAGGCCCACTGCAGGCAGCTCATTTAGAGTGTTCCTTACCAAACTTGAACTGTCTTGTCTTTGTTAATCCAAACACATTTCGGAGACTCTCAGACTCATAAAACAGCCTAATGACTGAGACTTAATTTTGTCCCAGATATAGCAGAGTATTGGTTTTTTTAAACTCTTTTTATTGCAGTGAATAAACACAACACAGCAATGACTGCACTTCACGGCGCACGATATAGACATATACATTATATCAATAAATAAATCTGATACAGCACTGTGAGAAGGACCTGACACTCACCGGAGTAGCGTCGAGGGGGGACCTACGGTTACGATTGCAATGTCAAACGCCCCAATGGACTACAACGTCTAGGTTAATCTGCCGTGTTTCCACAGGAGGAAGACAACTACAGGCATGACCCGGAAGTTCCGCCCCCGCACACCGGAAGAGACGAACGCGAGCCAATGAAAGAGGGGCAGGTTCAAAGGGTGAAGTGAGCGAGAGTTGGCGCGGAAGGAGGAAGAGATCGCCGGAGTGGAGAGGACGACCGAGATGACGCGGGACCCGAGGGAGACAGAGAAGACGCGGGACCCGAGGGAGACAGAAAAGAAGCGGGAGGGGCACAGGGTGCAAATTGTTGCCGGAAGGTCCTTGCTTGTTAAACAAAGCGGGAGGGGCACAACGTGTGTATTGCTGGCAGAAGGTTCTTACTAAATACATTTCATACCAGTCTATGGTGAATACTGAATACTACTTGTCGTCGGTCTCTACTATACGGTTGTGCACTCTGTATCACCTTTCTTAGGCACGTAATACCTCAAAACCCCTTGAACCTCTCATTCTGAACTACTTTTGTTTAGGCTCTTTTCTTCATAATCCTTCTACACTGAACGGTCGACCTAGACATAGCACAAAGGTGTTATGAAGGGAGAACAAACCCTAACCTTAGAACCCCATTCTTACGGTTCCTCTATTGTTTCTTTTATCCTCCTATGAGCCTCCGGGGAGACCATCTCGGTCCAGAGGAGCCAGAGAGCAAGACAACAGCTTTGCCCATATCAACTCCCTCCAGCTCATCACAGGAATCCTCAGTTTCGGAAATCCTTAAAGACTTTACTTTTCCCACCAGGAATATGAGTTCCGTTGTCCGAGGATCTTGGAAGCTAGCTGGGTGTATCAGCGCTGGGACGCTCTTGGGCAGCCATGCGCTTAAGAAATTTAATTTCATTTCATTTCATTTCAGAAGAAGAACAACAACAATTGGGACAATCTTCACAACACTTTACATCTCACCCTATTATTAATAAACCACTTTCTGTTAACCCCTTCGACGCTCATGACGAGCTCAGCTCGTCATGAGATATGCTTGTCGTACGCTCATGACGAGCTGAGCTCGTCATGAACCGCGGGTTTAAAAAAAACTCAGCATACGGCGGGAAAATGCGCCGCACGCATGAGGTTAAACCTCTACTGCAGCCTCCACGCCTGTTTATCAAGCCTGCGCTCCCACAAGCACTTATAACTTTCAGCCCAACAGACCCATCCAGCAATGCCACAGCAGCAGGGTCTGTCGTATAACAGTCACTCTAAGTCTATTGGATTGACCCTACTAACAGATGAGCACAAAAGTCCAGTTTCTTTCCACCTCCCCCAGATCTTGTTCCATTTATGGGGACATCCCCTGCCCTCATAGAGCACCCTTTCTGCCTGCATACACCGGTCCATGTCTGCCTTCCCCTCACCTTGCATCAGGCGGATGTATCTCTCCACATTCTAGTTATATTTTATTTGGCCATAAAGCCTATCGCAACTAAGAGCCGATCCGTAGTGGTCAGGTCCATCACCTCCCGTGTATTCAATAGGCTCCATTTTGCGGAGGACGTCCTATTCCTGTTATACAGTTCCATGATACAGTATACCACTGCAGCCCCAGTAAGCCTGGAGTACCGGACAGTCCCACACTATGTGGAAAAATGTGCCCTGGCTAGCACACCCTCTAGGGCACAATGGCGACTCAGCTCTTCCCATCCTGACCAGTGTGGTACATTATGATAGGACCTGTGGAGAATCTTAAATTGCACTAATCTGAAGTGAGAGCGGATGGCTACTTCTCTGGGGGATGCCAATGCCTCCTGCCATTCATCGTCTTCTAGCTGTCTCAAGTCTTCCACCCACCTTTCACAGAGCCTAACTAGGGGATCAGGGAAGTTATTTATGAGTTTGCGATAGTTCAAGGAAATCGCCTTTTTATGCATATAATCCTCAAGCAGTCTATCTTCCAATGGGAAGGCCTCGGGGAGTTCCTCCCCTCTCTATCGCCCCCAGCAGGGCATGTCTAATCTGAAGGTAACAGTAGGTCTCCTGGAGTGCCAATTGATATTCTTGTTGTAAGTCACCTCCTCATAAATCCCCTACTTGTGAAAGGCCAGTTAGTGCCCATTTTGCTAAGTCCTGGTGTTTACCTAGTAGGCCCAAATGTGCTGTGTCCCACAGCGGTGTTGCCTGGGTGATTCTGTACCGCCATCCCAGCGCTGTAAATGTGGTGTGCCAAAGTTTAATTGTCAATGAGGTTGGAGTGAGCAACACTATATTATGTTTACCTCCATAGATGGCTTAGAGGTAACCCACTGGTTTCATATTTCGCCTATCCATTCTATACGCGGGTTCATCATTTTTAATTTTTTTTGTAAGACGTTTATTAGTAATCAGCCGAGCAGTACACATAGCGCAGCCTACAACCCTTGGGGCCGGCCGCAACATTACGATGTATTGTAAGAATAGAGAGGTGCAAAAGATAAGTATACATTCCCACATCTATGACCACGGAACATAGGTCATTAATGGTATCCTTCGTAGCACGGGTGCTCATAGTTCAATTGTACATTTAAAGGACTTCTTATTTTACCAGGTTATAAGGAAACAATTTAACTCTATAAGCTGAACAGTTCTCATCGGTGTGTCCCACATTGTTGGCCGTGTCGTCAAGTAACATTCCAGTGTCTACAGTACTGAAACCCATAAAGGTCACGGATAGACCTCTGCCGCGTGTCAACGGAATAAATGTATCTGTTACACGTGTGCGGTCTATCCTCGCCGCGAGTCACTCCATCCATTAAGGACGGCAGAGCTCCACGGACTATCAATGCAGTGTGTGATGCGTCTTACGGATAACTGTTATAGCCTAACTGTAAGTTGGGGAGACACGACCCGCGCCAGACCTCGTGGCCGGTCGGGTGTCCAAGTGTGCCTCCTGGGTGAGGTGTGTGAGGAAAATGGGGGCTATATACGGGAGACAAGAATCCAAAACAGATAAACGGGGGGGGTTATGTGGGAGGGGGGGTGGGATGGGAGAGTGTACCTAAGGGAGCGATGCCATGAAAGGGGGCCAGGAAGATAATCGTAACATGACATGCTCTGATGTCTTTGCGTGGGTGGCTGTCCGGACCTCCGGTCAGCGCGTCGGACGTGTGGTATGGTCGTTTGTCAGTTGTCAGGGCGGCTGGGGAGGAGGCAAGTCTCCACCCGTCTGTAAGCACCACATCCCCCAGCGCTCCGAGTGTGTGAGTGTCGCGAGGGGGAAGCACTATCTGCGTCCGTGGCGTCTCCACATCTGTCCCATCTGCGTCACCTCGCTGGTGGCGATCCCTATATGAATCCTCTGGTCGCGCCCTCCTTCTGGAGGGATCTCATGATATCATCCCAGAGTTGTGCGATTGGGAATTGCCTTAAGCCTGCTATCTCCTCTCGATGTAGTGCCACGCTTTCTGCCCTAGCCCAGTTAGTGAAGGAAGCATACCAGTATTTAGGGATCGGTGGCTCCCTCCGTTTCCAGTGTTTGGTGAGTAGCCGCTTGGCTGTGATGAGGCCTAGATCCCAGAACCTGGCTTGTGTCTATACGCGGGTTCATCATGTGTGAGGTGGACTCAGTCATTCACTGCCGTAAATTGGGCGTCTCAGTAATATGGAAGGGCCGGGAATGCTATTCCTCCACCATACCATCCCCTTGTCAATTTTAGTAATGATATCCTATCCCAGAGGAGCCTTTGGACAACTGCATAAACGTCAAGGAAGTATTGGGTGGGGGTCCAGGTATGGAGCGTTTGTGGAGAATATAAAGAAAACGAGGCAGTGTCATAATTTTGAACAATGAGGTCTTTCCCAGCATGGACAGGGGCAGGTCTGACCAGTGTTGTACATACCCTTTCAGGCACCACAGTGGGAGCTCCGAGTTACCTTCATAAAATATATTTGGCTCCATTTTGATGTAAATTCCCAGAAATCTAAACCCATCTGTCACCACCTGAGCGGCACATATCCTGGGGAGGTGTGGGCCTTCACCATGGAGCACATATATGAGAGACTTGTCCCAGTTATTGTGTACCCTTAGTATTTACGGTAGAAGTCAAATATGTGGAGTATTCTATGCAGCATCAGCAGAGTATTGTTGGCATACAAGGATACTGTGTGTGTTTATATCCAATATCTTAATTGCTCAATCTTGCATCTCCTTTCTGAAATATTTTGCCAGTGCCTGAACGATCAGGGGTGAATAGCAATGGTGACAGCAACAGCCTAGCTTACTTTCTCTTTCTGCGGTCCACCTGATATATCTGGCCTCTAGAATACACTCATATGGTAAGTTAGTTGTCTTAATATTTTACCCAGCTAAGATAATTGGGACTGAAACCCATCCTGTTCAGGACTACCAACATATATTTTCAGTTTCCTATGTAAAATGCTTTTTCGTTAATCTGAATGTATTGGGTACTGGCCACTTGTTGTTCTTCATTCTGGAGATGTAAATCCAGTTCAGTAGTCTGACCATTGCTAAGTTTTGGTATCTGTTCAAACCCCAGAAAACTCCCACAGCACCACCTCATTGTTTGACGCCTGTCTTTCATACAAGTTTGTTTCATATTGAGAGTTGGTATCAATAATCCCCTTTGTGTCACTGCTAGTATTTAATCCAGGTTTTCCAGGATCAGTATCCAAGCTGAAGGTCGTTCTCTTTTCAAAAACCAAACAAGAAGTCTCCCAGACCTTTATCCATCCCCATGCAGTTTGTCTATATTCACTGTGAGCAAATTTGCCTGGTGCATCCCAAGACCCCCCAGCTCCCCTTCACTCTGGTATTAATACCCCCTTTGTAATGAGTCCCCAACGTGTGTAAATGTGTAAATGTGTGGTATACTTGTAAAGCGCACTGCGACTCCAAGGAGTATCCTGGTGCTGAAGACCGCTGGGGAACCCGTCCTGGTTTTCCCTGTGAGATGGTCCCTTTCTGGGTATCTCCAAGGTGAAACCAGGCATCCCCAGCGTCTGTGTGGGGCCGTTGTAGAGATGAGGCAAGCTTAATGCCCGGAGTTGCCGAGTGTGTTCCCTGGTTAAAGTAGGCACCCAGGCGAGAATTATCGAGTCCGTTTTGACCCTGGTCCACGACCCTGCCGTGTCGGGAATTGTCCCCGGGCCTTTCTCTGCTTACGTGTCTGCCGCCTCTAACCAGTGAGCCACACCACTCCACAAGATCTTGTCTCTGTAGTTGCGCCAGCCGTTGTTCTTGTTGCATTATGTTTTAATTGTCACCTGTATAGCTTATTCGTACATTCTCTCCTTAAACCCACCTTCAAATATCCCAACTCATTTGCTCTGTTACCTGTTGATCCCCAGTTATTTTCCAAGTAAGTCTCTATTGTAGCATGAATATCTGACACAGACGGTGTATCCTGCAGAGTCTCTGGATTTAGTCCTAGTTGGGACAAGGACTTTTCCCAGATAGTAGTTATTTGTCACATCCATGTAATACTGTTTATAGTAGAGCAGTGCTAAAGTAAAGCATTTCATTAGTAGGTTTGGTGAGGTGCTCTTGTGCTTTCTGCTGTGCTGACAGCTGTTGTTACTTTTATTGTTCTATTTTATTACTGGTATTCTCTTTCTAAATGGCAACTCGGGTCTTCGCTGTGGTAAAAGTGGAGGTTGCTGCTGATATCCCTATCGTTGTGCTAGCTGTAGTTACAGCTGTTTTGTAAGCGGTCATAGATGTAGCCCCTGCTGTGCTTCCAGCTATTGTTAAAGCTGTTCTTTAATTATTCACTTCTTACAGAGGAAAAACAGTATCGTGATTCTACATCATTAGTGTAGAAAGAGCCAGGTCTTCGTTCCTGAACTTTTCATACTTTTGAAGTTTTTTTGTCATTGATGTGTGATAGATTCATAACGTTGCCGCTTGTACAGGAAATACAATTGCTTCAGTGCCGTTCTTGTTGCTGGAATTGTTGTACTAGTCTAATAAGCATCCTTTTCTGTGAGTAGCTTTTGACCTTCGCTTGAATAGTCTGTGCCCTCAATGTTCCTGCAGGTGATGCAGATTAACTTGAATTCAGTGCATCTGACCATTTGGAATAAGTGTAGTGTTTGGAGCCACATGCTTTCTGCGTTCCAAAAGCAAAGTTGTAGCCACTTTCCTGCTGCAGAGTTGTAGTTGCTTAGCTATCTACGAAGTAAAAAAATAAAAGCACTGGCACCAAGTATATTTGCACTCTAAGTGCTACATGATGGGCACGATCATGGCATGCAGTTTGTCTGCTTATATCTTGCTGTTCACTGGCATTCTTGTGACTTGGTTCACTTGTGGGATTACTGAACAGTTGAATTCCGTATTCAATCTGAGATTTCTTACTATTTTTCATGTTGTTGGTGGAGGCTCAAGTTACTTGGGACAAATGGTTTTTGGTTTCAATTTCTTCACTGCCCAGAGTGGGGATCTTAGTTAGTGTAGATCTTAGTTAAAGTTGGTAACTAAGACGCAACTCCTCCAAGGCATGGTAGAGGGAACGGCGTTATCCATTTGGGGCTTTAAGCCCTTCAATTCCTATCGACTGGGATATGTCCATGGACAGGTGGGTGGGCGGCTGCCATGTGGCAGAGGATCTTTACCCTAGGGAAACTTTAATCACATTCCATGAGGCACAGGATACATTCGAAGTGGAGCAGGAACAATTCTTTAACATTTTCTAAATTGGATTATACGATGAAGGAGCTCTGGAGTACATACCCAGCAGTGTAACCACCTTCACAACACACACTCAACGGTTTACTCCGATGGGGGGACGGTAGACCTCTTTTCCCTCTTCTACAGGGCACTCTGCTAGGAACTAATTAATAGAGATCATATGGTGAGAGTTGCATGGGAGATGGAATTAGGAGCGCCTCTAAAGATGCGGATTGAAATCATTCATGTAATCTAGTAAAACAGGTGTCTTCCAATAATCTGTTTAAACGTATCCATTTCGACTATTCAGACCGTACACTGTACTTACATGACAACAGCCAGGCTCAATAGCATTGACCCAAGAAGAGGGGCATGTCGTCCGCACTACAGGGAAGATGGGGCCACTTTCTTCTATCTTGCATGGCACGGTGTTGAGATATAAAAATTCTGGGCATTGGTGGTACCCCTTCTGTCTGACTTAGTGGGCATTGTTGTCCGTGTCTCTAGGGGGGGAGGGGGGGAGGAGGAGATCAGGAGACCCAAGCGGCGCAGGATATCATATAAACTCCTTCAATTGCGAAATAAAGGTGAACGATAGGATGGATGGGTCCAAGATTCCCAAGTGTGAGTTTATGGGTAAAAGATGTGTTTGAATCGGGGTATTGCTGAGCAAACAGCATATGAAGCTCTCTTGCACAGACTTCAAAGTCGCAGAGGATTTGGAGGCATGGGGTGCAATGTTAATCGCCTCTAATGAATATGTTGCAACAGATTTGGAATCAGACGAGGAACATCAGAACTAAATGTGACATTGACCTCACCATATATGCATGAACAGAAGTTTTTGTGTACCTTGGTTTGGGTCCATATCGGTATAAATTACATTATGTATTGACAGCCAGAGAGATTATTCCGATATACTGGAGGGATGGTTGTGTACCTACATTCTTTGATTGTAACAAAGGCACCGGTTACTATGCTCTTTATGTTGTATTGAAATATATAAAATGCAAAAATAAAGGTTAAGAAAATAAAGTTGGTAACTCGGCATCCCACCCTACATGGCACAGAGACTGGGTGAAAGTTGGTGGTGCACTCATTGTGCTTTATTCTAAGACATATTTATGTTGTTCCTTGGATTCTTATTTTGTTTTGAAAATCCATTTAGAGCAATAGAGCATTTTTATTTTGTTGCATGATTGTTCGTCCTATTGGGGCAGTGGCAACTTACTTTTTTTATTTAGTCATTTGACTTTGTCTCTTTATTTTTTTTTATTTTAACTGATTCCCATAGATCGTATGACCTTCTTTGATTTCTCGCATCCTAATTGACTGACATAGGGGTTTGTGTTGATGGAGCTTCAGCTGTGCCAGAATTTCCCTACTTTGGGAAGCATGAATGTCAAATGCAGCGTTAGTTTTTGTTGTAAAGAGCTCTGAATAGTAGTGTTGGGACACATTTATGATTTCTGTGGGGGTGTACTGGGGTCTTTCATCTGAGGTGTAGATCCTAGTTATGTCTAATGCTGCCCACAGTAAGCGAATCAGTCCCACCAGCGTTTTCCCTGGTCTATCCCATCTCCATAGCATCTAGATGTTGTGTATTTATTTAGGAATCTAATCTTGCTCTCATCCTCTTCCCAAAATTCAACATGTTTAAGGTTAAGGGCGGTTAGACTAGTCTCCTCTGGTCGTACTCTAATTTGGTGAGGGCCGTTCTTATGGATTTCAGTATGCCATGGGCCTTCGATATGCTTTCACCTCCAATTACTGCTTTGAAGGCATCTCTTAATGTGGTCATAGTGGAGACCACTTTCATATTGATCTACAAAATAAGAAAGAATAGCTGCTCTAATCTCTGATGTGTATACCAGATCAAGCAGGTCTGTGGGCTGCACAATCCCCGAGGGCTGGTTGTGGAGGGGATTCGCAAGGTGAGCGGTCAGAGCAGGTTCTTGGAAGGTAAACTATGGAGTCAGTCCATCTTAAGAGCCCCACCAATAGTCCAGTGTAGAGTGGTAACCATGCACCGCTGAGAAATATGAGAAGTCAACAGAGTTAGGGTGATGTTTGCGGTAGAGTTCAGAAGCTCAAATTAAGCCATAATGTCTTGGACTTTCGTCCGGGCATGGTTGTGGCACCAGTATGATCTAACCCAGGTTGGAGGGCAGCTTTCAAGTCACCGCCCCATATAACTGTAATGTAATGCAAGGTGGATTTTAGAGTGCTGCTCGTCACCCAAGAGGGTATCCAGGCTCGGAGTAAGTGAGAGTAGGCATGTGGTGAGATTGGTCCTGTGTGCAGGCAGTCTTGATGGTCCTTTAAGAGGGCTAATTGAAAAGCCAGGTCGTTATCTTCTTGCTGAACTCAAGAAGTGAGGAGTAGGCCCTGATGTGTTGGGGGAGGTCGTTCTAGGATTTGATGGCTTGGAAAGAGAATGATGAACCCCATGTTCAGCATCTGTGGATGTACAGTGTGTGTGAGTGAGAGTGATGCTGAGCGAAGTTGTTAGTGGGTTGGTGGAAGTGAAGCTGGTGATTAAGGTATGCTGGTCCTATGTTGTGTAGTGACTTAAATGCATGTGTGAGAAGTTTGAACTGGCAGCGCTTTTAATTGGGAGCCAGTGGAGCTCTGAGATGGTGTGGTCTAGGATCAAGGCAGGAGGTCGAGGACGAGTCTGGTGAAAGATTTTTGGATGGTTTGAAGTCTGTGAAGTAGATGGGTAGGTATGCTGTCATATAGTGCATTGCTGTAGTCCAATCTGCTTGTGATTAGCGCCTGTGTGATGCTATGTCTGGTGTCCAGTGGGAGCCACTTGAAGATTTTATGTAGCATGCAGATGATGTGGAAGCATGAGGAGGGGACGGCGTTGACTTAGGACTTCCTTGGTGAGGGTGGTGTCCAGGATGAGGCCTAGGTTCCTGGTGTGGTTGGTTGGTTGGGGTGGGTGTGGGTACAATAGCGGCAGACCACTAGATGGAGTTCCAAGATGAGCTTTTGTTCCTGAAGATCAGTACTTCAGTTTTGTTGGTGTTCAGCTTGATGCATTTTTCTTTCATCCAATTAGCAATGCTGGTCATGCATTCTTTGCAAATTGTCTTGGTTGTGGCATTGAAAAAAATTGCTGGGTGTCATTAGTATAGGAGATGATGTGGTTTTCCTTGTGATCTGATCAATCATGTAAGCCAGAGGAGCCATGTACATACTGAAAAGTGTGGTGCTGAGTAATGATCCCTGTGGGACTTTTTAGGTGAGCTCTTTGGTTTCTGATGTGCACAATGTGATCCTGAGTCACTGTGTTCTTCCGGCTAGGAAGGAAGAGATCCATTTGAGTGCGGGTCCTTGTATTCCTTTTGTTTGTAGTCCGGCAATGAGTGTGTGGTGGTAGACGATTTTGGAAGCAGTGTAGAGGAGGAGGAGGAGGGTGGCGATCTGTCCACGGTCAAAGATGATGCGTATGTAGTCTATGGCAGCGATGTGGGCTGTTTCAGTGCTGTGGTGGTTTCAGAATGCTGATTACGAGTTGTCCAAGAGTCTCTTATGTTCTAGGAGATCAGGAGAGGTTGTCTGTTGATGGTCTTCTCAATGACCTTGGCTGGGAAGGGAAGCAGCGAGATGGGTTGATAGTTGCTGAGTTCTTTGGGGTTGGCTGAAGGTTTTTTGAGGAGGGCGGTGACTTTGCCATGTCTCCAGCTATCTAGAAAGGTGGCTGTCTTGAGGGAGGTACTGATGATGGCGATGAGTGCAGCTCTGAGCGTGGCTTTTCCCAAGTTGTAGATATGATGGGGCAGGATTCTGTGAGTGCTCCTTTGTGGACTGTCTTCATTATTGCTGCAGGGACTGGATGGATGGGGATTCCATGCTGAGAGTTGGTAGTTTTTGTTTGATGAGATTACAGGCTGGGGAAATCGATTGGGGTGGGGGGAGGGTGGCTGGTGTTTGAAGTTACTGTAGATCTTGGTGATTTTTTTCATGAAAGAAGTTGGAGAGTTTGTTGCAGAGTTATTGTGTTGGGGTTATGCTGAGAGTTGTGGTTGTTAGGTTGGTCAATTCCTTGAAAATGGCGAAAAGTTCCTTGCAGTTGTTTGAGCTTTTTTTGATTCCAAGGATCAGAGCCTTTTTTCTTGGTCTTTTTCACTTGATGGTGATGGTGTCTAAGTGCAGCCTTGTAGGTTCTTCATGCCATGGTTCTACATTTCCATTTGAGTTTTTCGGAAACTCTTTTGAAATCTGAGATCAGCGTTGTAACAGCTAGCTTGTTTGTTGGATCTTTTGCCTTTGTGTTTTTCAGGGATATCTGGGCAGTGATGCAGGTGGTTATCCAGTTGTTGACGTTGTTTGGTTCTTTGAGGAGGTCGTTTCTGGGGTCTGGGTCGTATAGGTGGAAACGTTGAGCCATTCTGTTTCTGTAATGTTCTTCAGCAGCAGCTTGGGCTGTTGCTACACTCTGTAGGGGGTTATGTGGAAGTGGACGATGAAGTGGTCCATCCATGTGAGTGCAGTGATGTGGCCGACTTTAACCTTGTCACTGGAGGAGAAGATGGGGTCCAGGGTGTCTGTCAATTTGGGTAGGGCTTTCTATGAGCTGGGTAAGGCCAATGTTCTGTAGACTTTCGAACAAGTCTGTGGCATTTGGGTCCGTGGGGTAGTCGAGATGAAATTTGAAATCACCTATGGGTATGGCGAGGGTTGCGGTTAGATCAGTGAGGAGGTTGCTTAAGTGGGTGCGAAATCCTGTGGGCTGGTATGATAGGGTGCTTTTGATGGTGGTTTTACTGTCTGAAGCTTGAACGGCATATGTTCCAAAAAAGTGGCTTCTCAGTCAGTTCAAGAGGTACACTTGCTAGTGTCTCTGGGAATGAAAGCTAGGCATCCTCCTTGTTTATGGGATTGGTCCTGGTGCCGGATTTTGTATCTAGTAGGGATGGTTGTGGCGATGTCTGGTGCCGATGTCGAGCTGAAACAGGAAGAGGAGGTCCGGTTGAAGTGCTTGCAGAGTGAGTATGTGTTGAGGAGCATGCATGCAAGTTAGTGGGGCGGGTGTGTGGTGCTTGATCGATGGAGCAATCGGGGGCTGGGGGGGCAGGGGAGAGCGGGAGAGATAACTGACAGAAGAGACCAAGAGGTAAAATGGAGCAGGAAGAGGAATAAAAGATGCAAAAAGGGGCAGTTGGGAGGGATAAAGCTTGCAAAAAGGAGCAAATTGATAGACTGGGGGCAGATAACTCAGATGGCGCAAACAAATAAAGAGTAGTTACCAAGTCGTGGACAGAACGAGCAGCTAACAGGGAAAACGGTAGGAAACAGACGCCAACACGAGTCAAAAGAGCAAGGTCGCAGTGAAGCAGAAGAGAGAGATCTGGACACCTACCTTGTGGGATGGTGTTGTTATAAGGTTGTTCACAACATCAGAGCAGTAGCTGGGGTCATTGATGTAGTTGTGGACTTTTCCCATCAAACCTTGCTCTCATAAGTTGCGTCCCTGTGCCTTTTTGTTTACTAGAATCTCAACTCCATTAGAGTATGATGAAAAGTAGCAATAAGAACTCCACCTATTTGTAAATTTACTTTCGTGAGAGTTTGCCACTTGAGTATCTTGTAGGAATGCTGTGTCGATCTTGTCTCTGGTGAGGTAAGACAGGATCAGACATGCTTTGTGGAGTCATTTATTCCGCTGATATTACAGGTCAATAGTTTTACTGTGGCAGAGTGCGAGTCTCTTAGGTGGACGGTGGGTCATTGGGCGAGAATTACATATGTGTCTGCCATGGACCATGCACAGAGTTGCTCTGTGATCTTCTTGCATCATGTAGTGCCTGGGAAATGTGCCTACCAACTGTATGCCTCCCATATTGAGCCCAAACATCTCGACTGACCAAGCCCTCAAACACAACTGGTGTATAAAATGCTTAAACATAGTTGCAAAGTACAATAGCGTGATTAGCATTACTCAGTTCTCTGAAGGCGGCCAGTGGTGGTCTTTCAAGCTGTTTAGTCCCAGTTACATTGAGTACATATTGCTTTGTGGTTCAACTGCTTCGGGTCCGTCTCCCCGCCAATCATTTTGGGGGCTCAAGGGGACTATAGGTATTGGTGTTGCCTTTGGACAATGTGGGGAATATTCAGCTCAAACGGGGCCCCAAGGAAAAGTGAATGTTTGATAGTAGATTGTAGGTAGTGTGTCTGACCTATGAGGATGCAGTCTTGTGGCATGTACTTTTTAGTGTGTAACACGAAGAAACCCCAGTATTAACCTCTGCCCTCCCTTACCCTCTTTCCCACTCGATGCTAAATATAACAGTAATAAGGTAGTATTCCCGGGCTTACCGGGCATCTACTTATCGGTAAACCCTATCAATTGACTAAGGGTCTGTATGTGCAGCCCAGCGATCATATTACATAGAAATGGACAGCAACTCCTGCAATCAACAGTAGCTCTTGAAGGTAAGTGGGTATCGTCTTTGGTGATCATTTTAAATTACTCGAGAAACATGTCCCATGCATGTAAAATAAAATATTTCTGTGGATTTGCTTGTTCCTCCATAGATAGTAATGTGCTCTCGGCCTGGCCCCATATGTTCAGCATTCGTACCTAGTTAGTTACTGCAGGTGCACTATTGTGTTTCTACTGTATAGTGATGGCACGTTTAGCTAATATTAGGGCGAGTCCATGAACTTTATCTCAGGACATCTATTGTAAAAAGGCACTGTAGAGCCACCTAACAAGCTTACCCCCGCTGCCTGCCATGTGGAGTGTTTGGTACACTTGGTTTGTAGGTGGTAATGTGTGCCGTATAGGAAATAGCTCCTAAAGATGATGCTTGGCGCGTTAATATGTTAGGAATTGCCCAGGTGGTAGATCGTGCTCAGTCATTAAGGTGGGGATATCCATCAGCTCCCCGTTAGAGAAAGATCCCATTTTACGTGATGACGTAATGATTGCTTAATAAATGTATTGGCTTAATTTGGGAAAACAGTGATATGTGATTTTCCTGCAGTGGTAACATGTAGGTTAGAGCATGGCATAAGGCACTTCCATTTCACTCCGTTTCTCCTTGGTTGGTGCAAATTTACTTTGGGCCTCCTGGACAGATTGGGTGAAATCTGGATAGGATGAGATTGTGGTGCCTTTGAATTGTATGATTCTTTTCTCTGGAACTAGGGGAAGAATAATGACTCTGTAGTTTAGTGGTTTTGCCATGACCGGGTGTCAGGGGGGCCCCTACAACCAGTCTAGGTGTAAGTAAGTGGTGTGCTCTCTCCACCACAAACACCGACCGGGGAGAGGGTCTCTCAGACAGTCACAGAGGCGAGTAGATTTTCAACATAGTGTTCTGGCCGCTGATATTGGTGGTCATCAGAATGCCCACTATGTGCAGGTTTGAGCAGTGCGAGCAGGCCTACAGGTCCTGTCTTTGCTTTGAGTTTTTCCAATTCCAACATGAGGTTCTTTTAAATCTTGGTGCGATATATATTGTCATCGACTAAGTCTGATATGCGCTGCTCCGCCATATCAACTCTGGTGCTCTGACATCAAGTCTCTCCATCATAATAACAATTTGCTGGGTAAAGGAGTCTATTTTTGTAATGATGGTGGCCAGTCAACCTCTCATTTCCGACTGTAGTGTCTTAAGATCAATGGATTACTCCGTGGTGTGACTCTGGGTAGATTCAGTGGTACTGTGTGTTTTAGGGTGCGGTTCTGGAAACGCGCTCCTTTTTTGTTGCCCTCAAAGGGTAGCTTAAATTGCTGCTTGCCTGATTTGCCCATCACGTTCAGTGTCTCAATTGCCCCTAAGTTCTTACATCCAACCAAGTATTGGATGTGATCCTGTAACAACGGCAAGCTGGGTCATTTTGGCAGTAGAGGAGGGAGGTCACATTTGCCCCACTTCACCTTTAATTTTTCAGAGGCGTTGAGTGCCCAGGTTCTGAGAGGCAACAGTGTCTTGTGGATTTTGTCCCCTACTCTGCATACTGTAAGACAGTCGCAATCTGTATTGCTAGTGATCTTCGAAACAAGATAAAGTATACAGAACTTGACTTGGGGTGCTGGGATGTGATGATTAGGGGAATCACTCGATCGGATGGAACTGTGTTCATTGACCGTATATGCAGCAGTGATAAAATGATTTATTTTCAAAAAGTATTATCTTACGTCCCCTCACCCACTTTTTTGAGATGAGCTAATACGAAGTTGATGAAAAATTGTGAGAATTGATTAAGTACTGATCGGGTTGACCTTTGGGGAGTTTGGCACCCAGATGATTGCATATCTTTATTTTACTTGACACCACACTAATCAAGTAAAATGGAGCTTATTTTTGTAAGATAACGGAGCATTGTGTGGAAACTGAGCCTTGCAAAGATGCTTTGAACTATGATGTATTTTAATGACAAAACAAACTACAGGCTCCAACATACTGTTTTATCTAGGGAGAAGTAGCCTACAGGTTTTTGCAACACACTGTTTCATCGAGTGGAACTATATGGGGATTACCACAGTTTGCTGATGTGAGGAGGGAAGGAGAAATAGCAGGTTGTTTGAGAGAGAGGGCTGTATGTTAATGGGAGGCCTGTACAACAGCGAACCCTTTCACATTTTTTAAAAAACAAGATAAATTTAAGCTCCATCTAAGGCAATTTTTGTTCCCTGGAAAGCCATTGAACGCAATCCGTGCAAATTGGGATCCTGCCTAGACTGATCGCTGGGATCTGGTACACTCTCACAATTTCTGATTAGTTAAAAGGTTCAGTTCATAACAACAACAATAATATATGGAGTTCTCTGTGCGGAAAATATTACACAGCTCCTAATTAGAGAATAAAGAGAAAACTGAAAAATCTACACCAATTCAGAATGGGAGCTGGTACTTTGGTATATAGTTGAAAGTAATGGCAGTGCAAGGTTCAAGCACCCCAAAGGAAAGTTTGCACAGGATTATTATAAGCCTAAAGTTATCCATATGATTTACCTTAACGTAATGGACTCTTTCCACAAATGTGATTCAGATAAGTGTGTTATTCAACAAGGTATGGAATTTTGTGAATATTATCCAGTTCTAGAATGACTCGGTGAACAAAAATTAATTTGTTGTGAGCATACTTACTATTTGCACAAAGATATACTGTATTGTGGGACTTTACCTAAGGTCAAAAAATAAATAATAAAGACATAACTTTGTAGCATTGTGTCTAGTGGTGGCCAATAGGTGTATCATAATATATTGGCAGAGATTGGGCAGGTGTATGAGATACCGTGTAAGAATGTAGGTGAGAAGTCTCTGCCTTTGATATGTACTGGTGACAAATTACAGCAAGATCTGTCATATCGAGGGCTCCTTTTGTTGGTATTTTTGAACATTGATAGTGGTCTGAAGGATTCCCTTAATGTCAACAATGCTTACTCCCAAAAGTAGTCAAATATAAGTTGGTCATGTCTGTCTAAACATGTTTAATTTGTTACTACCTAGTGTGTTATTTCTTTTCCAACGGCAAGTAAATTCATGTGTTTTATTAACTAAATGGATACAGAATAAAATATTAGGGTAGTCAAGCTAATGGTATTTTAGTTTGCTTGGGGTTGCAACTGTAGCATCTGGTGTAGGTACCATTTTCCCTTGTGCCCAAACAAGCCGAAGAACTACTTACCTTAGTATAGTGAGAGCTGAGCAAAAACTGCTGTTTCCTGTGACCACACTTTCAAAGACAGGAATGCTGCCATCTCAATTTGGTAACAACATGATTGAAGATTTTGGACTTGAAGCACAAAATGCATACTTATTAATTATCAGAAGTATTTCTACTTATGATGTACATACCTTAATAAAAAAAAGTGGAAGAAGTAATTATCAGATGGTATGGACATTACAAAACCTTTGTTTCATATAAAAAAATAAAACGCTAACAGTTACAATTGCTGGTTAAAAATATCACGTATTACTTGCTATCTGGGTATGGTTAGAGGCAATGGAGATGTAAATGAGTGAGATGGCAATATCGATTGCAAAGCTGAAATTTGTAGTTTCCAAAAATGTAGTGCATATTGCAAAACCAAACAGTTTGAACAACTATCTTGTTTTGTAGATCTGGCTATTAATCTGCCTTTCAGTGTGGAGAAACTGCTCAAACCTTCAGTGAATAGGGTGGCACAGGAATACCAGACTGAGACCGTTGAATCCCAAACCATATGTTCGGACAGTTGCATCCAAATCAATGTTACTTTCAGGCTATTCCATATTTTATTTTATTTATTTATAAAGTTTTATATAGCGTGAGCAAGATCCAGAAGGTTATCAGAGCGCTTTACAAACAGATGGAAGGAGTAGCGACATTAAGTAGGAATAAAAGCAAGAATAATCACATAATTACAAGATGAATGGGTCAAAGGAGAGTAATACAATAAGCAGGTACATAGCGGACTAAAAGGGGGGGCGCACTATGAGTTGAAGAAGAGCAGCATCCAATGATAGTCTAATGGTTGTAGGATCAATGACCTTGAGAAGGTGAACCTAGCCCAATTAAGGTAGGAGTTTGTTCATTAAGAATCTTTTGACTTCCAGTTTGAAAGCATTCGTTGAGGAAATTCTGCGTATTTCCGGTAGAAGAGAGTTCCACATCTTTGGGGCGGCGCCGGAGAAGGCTCGCTGGCAAGTTCTCTTTTTCCTAAAGATTTGTGGTTTCAAGAGGAAAGTGTTAGCGGGGGTGCTGCTACTGCTCGAACGGCCAGGTCTTAAGTCTCCTGAAGGCCAGCAGGTCCTGGGTCTGTCGCAGGCGGATGGGGAGGGTGTTCCAGGTTTTTGCGGCGAGGTGGGAGAACGATCTGCCACCCGGTGGGCTGTGATGTGGCTGTAGCGGGGAATGTCGAGGATGAGGCGTGCAGAGGCGTTCTGTATGCGTTGTAGTCGTTTCTGGAGTTTGGCTGAGGTTCCTGCGTAGAGAACGTTGCCGTAGTCCAGTCTGCTGCTGACGAGGGCCTGGGTGACCGTCCTTCTGGTTCCGGTGGGGATCCATCTGTAGATCTTGCGATGCATGCGGAGGGTGTTGAAGCAGGAGGAGTAGACTGTGTTTACTTGCTGGGTCATTGACAACGCGTAGTCCAGGATGACGCCCAGGTTGCATGCGTGGTCAGTGGGCATTGGTGCAACTCCCAGTGTGGTGTGCCACATTGAGACGTCCCAGGTGGAGGGGGTGGATCCGATGATGAGGACCTCCGTCTTGTCTTAGTTCAGTTTCGGCCGGTTGTTCATCATCCATTCGGCGATGGCCTTCATCCCTTTGTGGAGGTTGGATTTGGCGGTAGTGGGCGCCTTGTGTGTCGGCGTATGAGATGATGTTGAGGTTGTGTGATCGAACGATGTTGGTGAGCGGTGCTATATAGACATTGAAGAGTGTCGGACTGAGGGACAATCCTTGGGGTACGCGGCAGATGATCTTGGTATCTTTAGAGCGGAATGGGGGAGGCGGACACTCTGGGTTCTGCCGGTGAGGAAGGAGGTGGTCCAGTCCAGTGCTTTGTCTCGGATCCCTGCGTTGTGGAGGCGTGTGCGGAGGGTGTGGTGGCAGACGGTGTCGAAGGTGACCGAGAGGTCCAGGAGGATGAGTGTCGCTGTTTCACCGTTGCCCAGCATGGCCCTGATGTCGGTGGCGGCGATGAGGGCTGTTTCGGTGCTGTGGTTGCTGCGGAATCAAGATTGGGACAGGTCTAGGATGTTGTTCTTTTCGAGGAAGGAGGTCAGTTGCCTGTTGACATTCTAATTGATGATTTTCGCTGGGAACGGGAGGAGGGAGATGGGCCGAAAATTCGTGAGGTCCTTGGGATCTGCCTTGGGTTTCTTGAGTCGGGCGTTGATCTCGGCGTGCTTCCGGCTCTCCGGGAAGGTGGTGATCTCGAAGGAGCTGTTGATGGTCTTGTGGAGATGGGGTGCGATGGTGGAGCTTGGTTTGTTGAAGATGTGTTGCAGGCAGGGGTCAGATGGAGAGCCGGAGTGGATGGTGTTAATGATTTTGATGTTGTGTTTGTCGTTGACATGGGTCCAGGAGAGCAGGGTTTCGATGTGTCTGTGTCTGACAGGGAGGCCTGGTTGCTGAAGCTGCCGTGGATGTCTGCAATCTTGCGGTGGAAAAAGGTGGCTAGGGAGTCGCAGAGGTCTTGTGATGGCTGGATGTCGATGGAGTTGGAGCTGGGGTTGGAGAGTTACTTCACGATGTTGAAGAGCTCTTTGCTGTTATGTGCGTTGTTGTCAATGCTCTCTTTGAAGGATGTCCTTTTGGCGGTTCGGATGAGTTGGTGGTGTCTGCGGATGGCGCTCTTGTAGGCTGTGTTGCTGTCCGCTGTCTGTTTGTGGTGCCACTTCTTCTCGAGCCTACGGCAGGCCTGCTTGGATTCCTGGTGGTCGGCAGTGAACCAGATGGCTTTTCTGTCGGTGCGTCTGTTCGAAGGTTTCTTGATCAGGGCGAGGGTGTTGGCGCAGTCGTCGATCCATTGTCTGAGGTTAAGGGCAGCAGAGTCGGTGTCGGTAGTGGACGCTGGTGGGTTTTCCTGAGTTAGCTAATGGTTCCAGGAAAAGGTTGAAGAGTATAGGAGATAGGGAGGACCCTTGGGGTACACCCATGAGAACTGGGGAGGGCTGGGAGAGAGAATGGTTTACCTTAACTCTTTGTGATATGTGGTGGAGGAAGGACGAGAACCATTGTAATACCCAACCAGAGAAACCCATCCTGTTCTTCAGAATGCATAGGAGGTTGTTGTGATTGACCTTGTCGAATGCGGAGGAAAGGTCAAGGAGGATTAGGAGGCATGATTAGTTTTGGTCAAGCAATTTCAAAATGTCATCCATAACGTGAGTGAGAGCCGATTCAGTACTGTGCCCCTTCCGAAAGCCAGACTGTTGCTGATCCAGGAGTTGGAAATTCTCAATGAGAGCACAGAGTTGGGATTGTACACATTTTTCTAGGTTTAACATTGTTTTTATTGACATTCTGCAGCAATAACACGGCAATTACAACAGTTTTGTGGCTATACATCAGCATATCTGCCCCTCGGGGCTCAAATATCTCGGAATCTGCTCTTAAAGCTTCAATATCTCTGGAGTCCTGTCCAATTACCTCAGAAGCAGAGGGCCAAACAGTTTCTACGATTACCAACAGTGTGTTCTGTTGTAGAAAAGCAGCTGTGTCATAAAAAGACAAGACATAAAAAACAAACATGAACACTGAACCCTCCTCTCCTCCCTTCCCTCCCACAAACTGGTGTGCTGAAAACCTAACTGGAGGAAACCTTCCTTTCGGGACAGGGCTAGGATGAGAATCAAGAGCCTGTAGGTGGGGTGTTGGACTCGGTGAGGCAGAGGAGGCGGAGATACCTCGGACATGTGATCTCCTACATTTCAGTGGCCAACAGAGACACTTTGTGTTGCCAGACATCATTAAAATTCGTCATCTTATGTTATGTTATGTTATGCACTTTTATTAGGCGCACATGGAGTTGGTGAGAGAGGCCTGGATCTTTTCCATCCCCAGAATGTACCATACCCTATGTAGCCAACCCCGGTATGTTGGTTTGATCGGCGTGCCCCAGTGCGATAAGACGTTTTGAAGGGTTGCTTCCAGAACCAGGCCTATTTGAGTTCCCCGCCTAGATCTCAAGGGGTAAGTGAGGGGGTTAGGCGAGCCAAGTATTATATAAGCTGGGAATCTCGAGATTTGTGTTTCGAACCTTCTGTCTAATTCATCTAAAATTGCTTGCCAATAGCCCTCTATTTCTTTACACTCCCATAGCAGATGCGTCAGCGTACCTAATTCTTCACAACCTCTCCAACAAGTGGGACAATGAGCTGGGTTTCCTTTGTTTAGTCGAACTGAGGTAAGGTACCAATATGTGTCCACCTTAACTGCCGTCCCTCCGCTAGCCGTGTTCCTTGCCGTGTGATTAGCTCTGTAACAGATATCTTCCCACTCTTTCGGGGAGAGGTCTCTACCTAGCTCTGTCGCCCAGTGTTTCTGACTGGCTGTTGGGGTCTCGGGAGGTCGTCGGCGTAGCATATCCTCAATTTCTGAAATAATTTTCTTATCGGACGTTTTGGTCACTAACCACTTGTCATATCTGGTCAGTTTCCTGCCAACCGCTGGTCTCCCCTCAGGGTGAAGGAGCCAACGCTGCAACTGTAGGTAATGGAAACTTTCTGTTTCGGGGAGGCCATGGGTTGCTTTAAGGTCCGGGAAGTAAATGATCCCTTCCATGTAAAAGAAATGACCCGTTCCTCTCCACTCCAAGAACGCTCGGTCGTCCAGTCCCTGTGTGAAATCCCCATTTTCTTAAAAGCGGAGTCATGGACAAGGGGAAAGATGTCAGTCCTTTCCTGAGGGCCACCCAATCCCATACCCGAAGTTGTGTATACGTAATGGGGGATCTACGTAGATTTGGAGGTCTAGCCACCCTCTTGAGGAAAGGGAATTTCCAGAGGGAGAGTTTTGTTAAAGCTCTGTCTTGAAACAGCCACCTCTTTTCTGATTCTGGCCGATGCCATTCCACGAAGAATCGAAGTTGTGAGGCCCTGAAGTACTCCCATAAGCTCAGAATCCCCAGCCCCCCTTTATCAGGATGGAGATGGCCTAGTTCTTTGTGCATCCGTGCCTGAGCCCCCGCCCAAATGAATTGGTGTATTCCCTGCTGTAACTTTTTGAGAATGCCTGGAGTGTGCCACGTCGGGAGTGTTTGGAACAAGTATAGTGCTTTGGGGAGTATCAACATTTTGATCGCAGCCACCCTTCCCAATAGTGACAGTGGGTGATGTTTCCATTGTTGCAACTCCTTGCTGACCTGTGCTTGTAGTCTAGAGTAGTTAAGCTTAACCGTTTGTGCCACGAAGGGGGCCAGCTCCATGCCCAGGTACGGCATGAACGTCACCACCTGAATCCCCCGGTCGAATGCCTTCTCAGCATCGACCGACAAGAAAAGAGCATTCATATTCGTACAGTGAGCTTTATCGACCAAGTTTAGAATTTGTTTGGTATTATCACTGCTTTGTCGATTCTGCATTTTCGGGTCGACATTCTATAGTGATACTGGGCGATAGGAGCCACACAACGTAGCGTCTTTCCCAGGCTTTGGTAAGACCACTATAGACACCGCCAGCATCTCTGCTGGGATCGCCCCCGGACCTGTGAATGAGTTAAATAATCTTGTCAAAACCGGGGCTAAGACCTGGCAGAAGGCTTTATAAAACCCGGCTGAGTAGCCATCTGAGCGAGGCAACTACAGTAGCTTGAGGTGGGAAATAGCCCCTATCACTTCTAGCACCTGTATTGGGGCTTCCAGTGCTGCCGCCGTGTGGGAGTCCCTCAGGTGATTCTCGATATGGTAGAGCTCGGCATAAAATGCCCGAAAGGATTCTGCAATCCAGTCGTCTGATGCCCTGCACCTTTATGTGTTGAGTACTAGCACAGAGCTTGCTCGCCAACAGTCGTCCTGTTTTGTCCCCCCAATATTGAAAGAATGTTTGGACTGGAGTGCGGCGTATTCTGCCTTATCTAGATCCAGCCCTGTCAGCTGACCCCGCGCCGCTATCAATTGCCGCTAGACCCTCGGAGCTCCCGTCCTACTGTGTACTCTCTCCAGTTCCAGGACTTGTACTGTTAACTGCTCCATTTTGGTTTTACGCTCCTTTTTCTCGGCCACTGCTATTGCTATTAACTCCCCTCACACCACTGCCTTAAGGTTCCCCCCAGAGAGTGGCGGGGGAAACCACAGGGGAGTCGTTTAGTGTGAGATAATTTGTGATGCTTTGAAGGACCTGTTCTCTCACCTCTGGTCTATGGAGCATGTTCTCCCTCCATCGCCAGCCCCCAGGCTTGTGTCCCGGGCGGGGTATCTCCAGGGACACCGGGACTGCATCGTGGTCTGAGAGTGCTACAGCGATGTCTACATCTTGGGCAAGCCGTTGCAGCTCTGACGTGCCTATTAGGTAGTCTAGTCTCGTATATGAACCATGGGCATGTGAATAAAAGTAGAATTGTGTAGACTGTGGGTGTGCCTCCTGCCACAGATCTGTCAGTCCTCTGGATTGTATCCACTGCTTCCCATCCTGTGACAATGTCCCTGTTTGTGCGTAATGTTGATTCGATCTGTTTGCCCCTGTGTCCATTACTAAATTGAGGTCTCCACCTAGAAGTACCCATCTCTCCTGCACCCCCAGAACTTCAGACAAGGCGGCCTTCAAAAATTTCTCTTGCCCCAAGTTAGGGGCATAAATGGACCCCACTACCAGAGTGCAGGCCCCCCATTTCAACCTTGTAGGCCAGGAGTCATCCCTTTATGTCTGATACTTTATCCCCCATCCACCCTGCAAATCTCTTAGCTACCAATATGGCCACTTCTGCTTTTTTATCTTGAGTCGAGGATAAAAACTGGTGAGGGACCGCATGCAACGGCAATTTTTAGGGAGGAGGCGAGTCTCTTGCAGAAGGCAGATCTCTGCTCCCATATTCTCTAACCAGGATAGTATAGCCCTCCTTTTATTGGGATTATTGAGGCCTTTAACATTAAGGGTAACGATGCGAAGCGCAGAATGCATCATTGGGTCTGTACCTTACCCTCTCTTTGAATCAGGGACAAGGTCCCCCCCTCCCCTCAGTCCTGCCTCCCTCTGTCCCCGATACTGCTAATGCCCAGCTCCGTGCAGCGGCACCCATCCCCGCCCTGTAGCTCACCAGTTCCCCACCCCTCCCTAACTCCAACACAAACCCCCAACATTCCCCGAATTGTCCAATACCCCCTTCACATGGTCGCGGGTCTCTGGAAAAAGGAGATGGGGCATAATGTGGTCCAAGTCTTCCCTTCCCCCTGCCCCCAGCAAGCCCCCCCCACCCATTATTTTTCACATCAGTATTGCAGGCCCTCCAGGAATCATGAGGCATCCTGTGACGCTGTGTCTTTCAGGACGGTGTCTAGGGCCGCTTGTCGCTCTTGTGCTATGGTGTCAGGCCCCATGGAGCCCGCTGAAATGCGTTTCTTCCCAACTTTGTGCCAGAGCGATCTGGCAGAGCGGTGTGCTGGGCTAGCTGGCTCCTCCTGTCCGGGAAGGGAGAGACACACCAGCTTGCAGGCTTCAAGTGAGGGAGCTGATTTGCCCACGCTTGCCGTCCCATTTAAAAATCATTTAAAAATGGCCCTACGAGTAAGCGATCGCCCTGTCTCGGAGGAGGGTAGTGACTTCCTTAAAGTTGTTTCTCTTTTGTAGAGTGCTTGCGGCTAGATCCTGGAAGAGGCCGATAGAGTGGTCCATATATTTGATGGGTTGCTTCGCTCTAGCCGCAAGAAGGATCCGCTCTTTTAGGGGGTAGTCCGGAAGAAAAGCAAGAATATCTGGAGGAGGCGCTGGCGCCAGTCACTTCAACCCTACCCTACCCTACCCTGTGAGCTCGATATATTCGAATATCCATGGAGGACTCGGCTCCCAAGATGTCTCGGAAGAGCTCTTGTAGGAAATTAACCATATCCGTACCTTCCGCCTCCGAAGGCACTCCCCTCACCCTTATGTTTCGCCGAGAGCGATTTACGAGGTCCTCCATGTGGGTTTGGAGGTCCAAGTGTTGCTCCCTCAAGCAATCACTTCTTGTTGAAGGATTGTTATTTCCTCGTCCCGATTTTGTTCTTGGTCTTCCACAGCAGCCAGTCTTTCGCTGATCGCCTCCACATCCCGCCTGATTTCCTTCATATCGCCAGCCACTTCCCTTTTAAGGGTGTGAAAGTCCTCTTGTAGGGTGTTGAACAGAGACTCCAGAAAGGAGCGTGTGATTGGGATCTCATTATTCCCCGGGTCTGGTTGGTGAGTCGTCGTGGGGGGGGCACCCTTCTCCTTTGCCCCCCATCGCTGTGGGCTTGGTTAACATGTCCTTGAGGGTCCTGTCTTTCGTACCCTCAGAGAAGAGTCTGGGCAATGAAGTTGCAACTCGTCTGAGTTCGCCGCCGATTGCCCCCTGTGGCCTTATCTGCTCTGGACCGTGTCTTGAGTGCTGTGCAGGTGGATCTGGCCGTCAACCGGTCTCTATGGCCTCACTCTAGCCTGAGCCCCTTGGTCGTCGGGACCACTGCTACCCTTGTATACCTGTGAGGCGTCAATTCCGTGTGGGCGATGTTGCTCGTGGATCTTCGGGCCAAACCCACTCATGAGTCCCCAGGTCCGATGGTGCTAGCCGAAGCGTCCGGCAGTTCTGCTACTTGAACCTCAGGGACTCTATCCTCTCCACATTGATCTCCTTATGGGGTTGTGGCTAGCTTCTGATGGTGGTGGGGAGCCTGTCGCTTTTCCACCTCACCGCCCCTCTTCCCCTGTGCCAGTTTATTTTCTATCATCTGGATATGGGCCTCTAGATGTCTCTCATAGCGCCGCCGTGAGTGTGGTGCGATCAGTCAGTGGGCCCCTTTTGCGGTCAGGAAGCGCCAGTCGATAGTGCTGGCCAGTGCTCCACCACGGCCAGCTGGTCTCTCACTGCCAAAGCCCAGGGGTCTCATGGCCAAACTGTCCCTTCACTGTGCTGGCTGAGCTATGGTGCCCCCTGTCCCGCTCAGGCGGATTGCTATCTGTCGGCCAGGACGATCTCCACCGGCCCAGGCTGCTCCCTCTCGTGTTGCCCCCTAGACTCCTACGTAGGCACCGACCTGCTGTGGTTGACCTCTGCTCTGGCCCCCTTTACTGTACGCCAATGTCAGCACTATTTCCCGCCCGGGGATCAGCTGCGCAGACCTCCACCACTCCTGGGCGAACCAGCGCCAGCCGCTGCTCCAGGGCTACGTACCGCTGCCGCCGCCTCACAAGTCCTCCGTTCCCTCTGCGCAGGTCTCGGTGGCAGCTATCGGGCTGTTCGGGCCTCTTGTTGCCGTCCAGCTCCCGGGTGGTCAGATTCGCCGCCGCGTTTAGCTGCAAGATCAGGGCAGCAGCCCTATGCTACGCTGCCACCCCAGAAGCTCGTCTGCTACAGGGCAGTTGAGGCCCAGATCCACAAGGGGAGTGGTAATGTCCTTCGTGGCTGTTAGGGGCTAGAGGCTCCCCACACCCTCCACATGGGTGCCTGCCCGTGATCCGTGCTGACAGGCCCTGCACCACCAAAGGGGCTAAGCGTAGTGTGGGCCCCCCTGTCATATGACTTGGGCCACCGTCAGCGTGCTGTGAAGCCTGGCGGCGCTGATGTCCAGATCACGTTGTAGTTGGCCCCCCAGTGCCGAGCCGGAGCGCGTGTCAGGAGTTCCAGAGGCCACCATCCGAACCGTCTGGCCGATGTCCTCACGCACTGCGCTCGGTCCCCCACCGCTGCTTCCCAGCCACTCTTACCGCTGAGGGGCCCTCTGGAAGGGGAGCGGATCCTGCAATGCCTGCTCCAGGTCAACCTCTACCGGGCCGCTACACCGACGCTCCTCTCCGCCCCCATTGGCTGCAGTGTCCGCTCGGTCTTCCGGGCGCCTGTCCAGAAGCCGGCTTTCTTCTCCCACCTCCAAACTCTGCACTGATGGCCTCAGCCAGCCGTGGTAATCCCTGCGTTCCCCCAGTGCCGACGTATAGTTGTTGTCCGGTCTGGAGACCCACCACCAACAACGCAAGATGTGCCGCCATTTTGCCCACCACGCTGACGGTCGTTTCCAGGAGATGAGCCGCTCATTTTGGCCCCCAGCCGCCTTGCCCCCATGTCCAAAACTACAACAGTTTCAAAAAGGGGGTGGTGATGGACAGAGTATCTGAGTTAATCAGAACACTCCTACCCAGTCAACAGATCAGGGCTTGATCCATCACCGTTTTTTAGCTCACTGCACCATCCCAGTTCAGAACCTGGCTATATGCAAATTAGTCTGTCCCTGGCCCAGTGCATCATGGGAACAGGGCAGACCAAACTACCAAGCCAATTCTTCACTGGAAAGGAAACAAGCTTCCGGGGACCGGTTTCTGGCATTACAGCCGTCTTCGGCCCGGCTTGCTTGAATCCTGATGGTGTAATGAGCAAGGGACTCACGTCTGAGCATACCCTTCCACACTAATGGTGGCCAAAATAATTTCAAAAAGGGGGTGGTGATGGACAGAGTATCTGAGTTAATCAGAACACTCCTACCCAGTCAACAGATCAGGGCTTGATCCATCACCGTTTTTTAGCTCACTGCACCATCCCAGTTCAGAACCTGGCTATATGCAAATTAGTCTGTCCCTGGCCCAGTGCATCATGGGAACAGGGCAGACCAAACTACCAAGCCAATTCTTCACTGGAAAGGAAACAAGCTTCCGGGGACCGGTTTCTGGCATTACAGCCGTCTTCGGCCCGGCTTGCTTGAATCCTGATGGTGCAATGAGCAAGGGACTCACGTCTGAGCATACCCTTCCACACTAATGGTAGCCAAAATAATTTCAAAAAGGGGGTGGTGATGGACAGAGTATCTGAGTTAATCAGAACACTCCTACCCAGTCAACAGATCAGGGCTTGATCCATCACCGTTTTTTAGCTCACTGCACCATCCCAGTTCAGAACCTGGCTATATGCAAATTAGTCTGTCCCTGGCCCAGTGCATCATGGGAACAGGGCAGACCAAACTACCAAGCCAATTCTTCACTGGAAAGGAAACAAGCTTCCGGGGACCGGTTTCTGGCATTACAGCCGTCTTCGGCCCGGCTTGCTTGAATCCTGATGGTGCAATGAGCAAGGGACTCACGTCTGAGCATACCCTTCCACACTGATGGTGGCCAAAATAATTTCAAAAAGGGGGTGGTGATGGACAGAGTATCTGAGTTAATCAGAACACTCCTACCCAGTCAACAGATCAGGGCTTGATCCATCACCGTTTTTTAGCTCACTGCACCATCCCAGTTCAGAACCTGGCTATATGCAAATTAGTCTGTCCCTGGCCCAGTGCATCATGGGAACAGGGCAGACCAAACTACCAAGCCAATTCTTCACTGGAAAGGAAACAAGCTTCCGGGGACCGGTTTCTGGCATTACAGCCGTCTTCGGCCCGGCTTGCTTGAATCCTGATGGTGCAATGAGCAAGGGACTCACGTCTGAGCATACCCTTCCATACTAATGGTGGCCAAAATAATTTCAAAAAGGGGGTGGTGATGGACAGAGTATCTGAGTTAATCAGAACACTCCTACCCAGTCAACAGATCAGGGCTTGATCCATCACCGTTTTTTAGCTCACTGCACCGTCCCAGTTCAGAACCTGGCTATATGCAAATTAGTCTGTCCCTGGCCCAGTGCATCATGGGAACAGGGCAGACCAAACTACCAAGCCAATTCTTCACTGGAAAGGAAACAAGCTTCCGGGGACCGGTTTCTGGCATTACAGCCGTCTTCGGCCCGGCTTGCTTGAATCCTGATGGTGCAATGAGCAAGGGACTCACGTCTGAGCATACCCTTCCACACTAATGGTGGCCAAAATAATTTCAAAAAGGGGGTGGTGATGGACAGAGTATCTGAGTTAATCAGAACACTCCTACCCAGTCAACAGATCAGGGCTTGATCCATCACCGTTTTTTAGCTCACTGCACCATCCCAGTTCAGAACCTGGCTATATGCAAATTAGTCTGTCCCTGGCCCAGTGCATCATGGGAACAGGGCAGACCAAACTACCAAGCCAATTCTTCACTGGAAAGGAAACAAGCTTCCGGGGACCGGTTTCTGGCATTACAGCCGTCTTCGGCCCGGCTTGCTTGAATCCTGATGGTGCAATGAGCAAGGGACGCTTGTTTCCGGTCCAGGGAAGACATGGCTTGGCAGTTCGGGCTGGACTGTTCCCAGGAGGCACAGGGTCAGACTGATTTGCATATAGCCATGTCTGAACTGGGGTGGCTGAGTGAACTAAAGAATGGTGATGGATTAACCCAGATCAGTTGACTGGGGGTGAGTGTTTGTTTTGTACAAACGCTCCGTCCATCATCCCCTTTTGTATCGCTTTGTTCGCCCTAAGTGTGGCAGGGTATGCTCAGACGTGAGTCCCTTGTTCACTTGGCAACTGGATTCAAGATAGCCTGGCTGATGAGGATTATGAATCCGAAACCAGTCCCAGGATGCTTGTTTCCGGTCCAGGGAAGACATGGCTTGGCAGTTCGGGCTGGACTGTTCCCAGGAGGCACAGGGTCAGACTGATTTGCATATAGCCATGTCTGAACTGGGGTGGCTGAGTGAACTAAAGAATGGTGATGGATTAAACCCAGATCAGTTGACTGGGGGTGAGTGTTTGTTTTGTACAAACGCTCCGTCCATCATCCCCTTTTTTATCGCTTTGTTCGCCCTAAGTGTGGCAGGGTATGCTCAGACGTGAGTCCCTTGTTCACTTGGCCACTGGATTCAAGATAGCCTGGCTGATGAGGATTATGAATCCGAAACCGGTCCCAGGATGCTTGTTTCCGGTCCAGGGAAGACATGGCTTGGCAGTTCGGGCTGGACTGTTCCCAGGAGGCACAGGGTCAGACTGATTTGCATATAGCCATGTCTGAACTGGGGTGGCTGAGTGAACTAAAGAATGGTGATGGATTAAACCCAGATCAGTTGACTGGGGGTGAGTGTTTGTTTTGTACAAACGCTCCGTCCATCATCCCCTTTTGTATCGCTTTGTTCGCCCTAAGTGTGGCAGGGTATGCTCAGACGTGAGTCCCTTGTTCACTTGGCCACTGGATTCAAGATAGCCTGGCTGATGAGGATTATGAATCCGAAACCGGTCCCAGGATGCTTGTTTCCGGTCCAGGGAAGACATGGCTTGGCAGTTCGGGCTGGACTTTTCCCAGGAGGCACAGGGTCAGACTGATTTGCATATAGCCATGTCTGAACTGGGGTGGCTGAGTGAACTAAAGAATGGTGATGGATTAAACCCAGATCAGTTGACTGGGGGTGAGTGTTTGTTTTGTACAAACGCTCCGTCCATCATCCCCTTTTGTATCGCTTTGTTCGCCCTAAGTGTGGCAGGGTATGCTCAGACGTGAGTCCCTTGTTCACTTGGCCACTGGATTCAAGATAGCCTGGCTGATGAGGATTATGAATCCGAAACCGGTCCCAGGATGCTTGTTTCCGGTCCAGGGAAGACATGGCTTGGCAGTTCGGGCTGGACTGTTCCCAGGAGGCACAGGGTCAGACTGATTTGCATATAGCCATGTCTGAACTGGGGTGGCTGAGTGAACTAAAGAATGGTGATGGATTAAACCCAGATCAGTTGACTGGGGGTGAGTGTTTGTTTTGTACAAACGCTCCGTCCATCATCCCCTTTTGTATCGCTTTGTTCGCCCTAAGTGTGGCAGGGTATGCTCAGACGTGAGTCCCTTGTTCACTTGGCCACTGGATTCAAGATAGCCTGGCTGATGAGGATTATGAATCCGAAACCGGTCCCAGGATGCTTGTTTCCGGTCCAGGGAAGACATGGCTTGGCAGTTCGGGCTGGACTGTTCCCAGGAGGCACAGGGTCAGACTGATTTGCATATAGCCATGTCTGAACTGGGGTGGCTGAGTGAACTAAAGAATGGTGATGGATTAAACCCAGATCAGTTGACTGGGGGTGAGTGTTTGTTTTGTACAAACGCTCCGTCCATCATCCCCTTTTGTATCGCTTTGTTCGCCCTAAGTGTGGCAGGGTATGCTCAGACGTGAGTCCCTTGTTCACTTGGCCACTGGATTCAAGATAGCCTGGCTGATGAGGATTATGAATCCGAAACCGGTCCCAGGATGCTTGTTTCCGGTCCAGGGAAGACATGGCTTGGCAGTTCGGGCTGGACTGTTCCCAGGAGGCACAGGGTCAGACTGATTTGCATATAGCCATGTCTGAACTGGGGTGGCTGAGTGAACTAAAGAATGGTGATGGATTAAACCCAGATCAGTTGACTGGGGGTGAGTGTTTGTTTTGTACAAACGCTCCGTCCATCATCCCCTTTTGTATCGCTTTGTTCGCCCTAAGTGTGGCAGGGTATGCTCAGACGTGAGTCCCTTGTTCACTTGGCCACTGGATTCAAGATAGCCTGGCTGATGAGGATTATGAATCCGAAACCGGTCCCAGGATGCTTGTTTCCGGTCCAGGGAAGACATGGCTTGGCAGTTCGGGCTGGACTGTTCCCAGGAGGCACAGGGTCAGACTGATTTGCATATAGCCATGTCTGAACTGGGGTGGCTGAGTGAACTAAAGAATGGTGATGGATTAAACCCAGATCAGTTGACTGGGGGTGAGTGTTTGTTTTGTACAAACGCTCCGTCCATCATCCCCTTTTGTATCGCAAAACTACAACAGGGCTGGAGGTAAGATCACCTTTCTTTTTAAAGCCAAAAATGGGGTCAAAGTGCCCTTTTGGAGCAGGATTGGGGTCCCAGGAGCGGGGAGACGAAGGAAAGCACGTCTCACCCGCTCGTTATCTTGGCCATGCCCCTCCCACCCCCCGGTATGCATTTTCTAGGAGTTTGGCTAGGGTGGAGATGTTGGAGATAGAGCTGACCTCAATAACTTCTGCCCTATCTGTGTTAGTTTTTTTTTAGTATCAGTGATACCTGAGCTGCTTTTAGACAATCTGGTATCAAGCCTTGTGACAGTGAAGCGTTTACAATCCTTGTCCAGGTGGGGATGAGGACTTTCTTGATTTCTTTGAAGATGGCCAGGGGTCTCTGAAATGGTTAGACGAGTTGATATTCTGAAGAATCGTGTTGGTCTTTTTCACTGCAGAGGTTAAAGGTGCCCCATGATGCATTGTTCTTGGTGTTCAAGCTGATAGGTTTGCGTTTTTCTAAGAGGTCAAGGGGTGGTGTGGACCCGGTGGAAGGCAGAAGCACCTTCTTGGAGGCGAGTTCAATGTTGATGAGTCTTGATTTCTCAGTGAAAAAAGTAGCCAGTTCGTCACATGAGGGTGGGCTGCCTCCGGAAGCTGAGTTGTTTGGAGCTACCACTGAATGCTGTTTAACCAATTCGAAAAGTTTCTTGGGGCAGTTGGCAGCTTGATCAAGTTGGTGTCTGAAGTAGTCTGCCTTGGCGCACTTGATTTGTTTGTTGTAGAAGCTCCTAACATCTCTGAGGATTTTTAGTTGGTCCGAGGAGGGTTTGGATCTCCAGGAACGTTCAGCTGCCCTAAGGTTGCAGCGTTCCCTGTTTAAATTGTCATTGAACCACAGTTTAGATATTTGTGCTGAGGCATTTGTTTGTCGGAGTGGTGCAATGTCATCCATGATGTTGGAGATGGTCGAGTTGTAAGAGTCGTTGAGTAACTCCACCTCAATCAGGTCAGTTTGGGAGGAGAGGGCAGGTTTACAGTGGGCTGCTAGTTCATCTGAATTTATTGATCTGAGGTCCCTTTTCCAGATATTCGATTTCTTTGGTTAAGCCTTCCTCCCAGACACCTCCATGTTAATCTAAAAGTGGATGCAGTGGTGGTCTGACCAATCGCAAGGGGTAATGGTGTCCATGTGATGGTCTGTCCTTTTGAGATGATGAGGTCTAGAATTTCTCCTTTATTATGAGTTTGTTGGTCACAGTGCTGAATAAATTCTTGGTAATTTATGAATGATTTAAGACAAGTTACAGCGTGGTCATTGGGGCTAGACCAGTGAACGTTGAAGTCACCCAGGAAGATTTGGGACATGGATGAGTTGACATTGCCAGAGATGATTTCCATTAGTTGCTGGATGCAGGGGAAATTGTCTCCCAGGGGTGATAAAAAGTGTGGAGTTTACACACTGGCCAGTTATTACTTGAGATCCGGAGGCCAAGGTATTCGCAGGAGGAAAGCGTAGAGGACTCCAAGATTGAGATTGTGTTCCTATGAATACAGGCTAGGCCACCACCCAGCTTCTGAGCTCTGTCCAGCCTAATAATGTCGTGTGTAGGAGGTACTAGGAGGTCTAGGATAGGAGTGGAGGCAGAATGTAGCCACGTTTCAGTGAGGATGATAATGTCTAATTCATTGTGTTGGATGAGGTCGAAGATATCGGTGGCGTGTTTACTGGCTGACCTGCAATTGAGTAGCACACATTTAAGTCGTACCGGATTAAGGGGGGGGGGGGAAGGAGTCTGAATGACCTTCACTCTCGTGAGGTTGTCTTTATTGATGACTCTAAGATTGTGCTGGGGTTCTCTGTTCGGGTTAGAGTAGATGGTTTGCATTTTCCTGGATGGATCGTGTTGGTGTTGGGTCTGGGAGAGTAAGAGTTGAAGGTCATAGAGATCATTGGACGCCAGGTAGGTCTTAGATTTTCTGGGGCAGGAGGGGGCGTTAGGAGGGGGCGTTAGGAAGGGGTATGGTTTTCGAGACGGAGGGAGCGAAATGCTGGCCCATGCGATCTCTAACTCTGGGGGAGGCTCTGTGCAAATTTACAGAGGTGAGGATGGAGCGGATTAAGGTGAAAAGATCATTTGAAAGGGTTTTCAAGTCATGTAGCTCAGTAGTGAGGAGGTGCAACTGAAGAGATATATCATTCAGGCGTGCTACCAAGTTTGAGTGTTGGTAGAGGGGTAAAGGGTGTGTTGGGAAAGCAGGCGGAGAAGGGGGGGGGCTCGATGTAGGCCCGTTGGGTCAAAGGCCGATGATGTGTAGTTCCTGGGGAGGAAGCTGATCATTTGGGACTAGCGGACTTCAATGGTCTTTGGATATCGAAGTTGGTACATTAGCGAGGGTAGTGTGACCATTGAGCTGAGGGTCAGGTACAGTTCCAAAACAGAGTGAATGGGTTTGGTCGATCATGGTCAGTAGAGGGCATTGGCCCGGACACCAGCATGGTAGGTGGCTTGGAGAAGGAGATGAGGGAAGAGGGATTGATCATTGAAGGCAATGACAGTAGGTCGCAATGGGATTTCTCAGCTCGAGGAACGGATAGAGTAGGACTAGTGAGCTGTGCACCTAGTGAACCCGAAAAATCTCTCTTCTTCTGAGTCGGGGGTCTAGGGGGTGGGACCAGTCTACAGGGGACAGAGCCTCTCTGTGATCATCTAAAGGCGAAGAATGATTTAGATGGAGTGTGGGCCTCCCTGAAGTGGTAGGGCGAGGACTGGTAGTGTCCCAAGTAATGGTAGGGTGAGTGTAGGTGTCATTGAATTTTGCAGAAGCCACATTATATTCATATGGATATGAAGTTTCTTTTAAATTAGCATAGGCGTTCTATTTTTTTAAGTTGAAGATCTATTTTTGCGCCAAACATTTACTTGGATTTTCTGTTTCAGTACAGGATATGTCATACATGCCATACTGTGTTCTGCTAAAGCTAGGAGTTCCCAAAGCCTCAATTGTGATTGATTGTCCTCTAAATTTCTTTCCTCATGTGATGAATGCCAATCTGGCTATAGGAGGGGGGAGAGCATGTAGCTGTAAGGAGAAAAATCATAGGAGAGAGTAAGTTGTACAAAACTGACATCATTGGTCTGGGATCATGCTGAACCTCTGAGCTGTCTTAAAAGTCTGCAGGGACTGTGCTCAATAATTTCCTCCACTACAGTCGACAAAACCTCCTCGACCTCAGCGAACACCTTCAAATCTTCTGATGAAGGTTTAGAACCTCTTTCTAATTTGAGCCATTAAGCTGTGTTTTCTATTGAAAGGGGTCAGAGTTTCTAATCCTTCCTTTTCTGGTGACAAAAGCAATGATGTCCTCCACCCAGTACTATATCTATATTACGTCAGTCCAACGAAGAGGCTCCAGTTCTTAGTGGACCATCCTAGATCTAACTTTTTTTTAAACTTCTGTTTATTAATTTTTGATAACAGTAATTCAATCACAGCATCATGACAATCAAATCTAAGCACCTTCTGGGTCCATCCACAGTACATAATATACATTTTAAGGTTCTCACACTGCTCCCGGCCATTATACATCATGGGAACAATCAGAAATCATGCAGGGTACTTGGGTACATTGTTTGCTACCATACAACAGTGACATAGCTCCCCACCTCCTCTGTTTATTCAGTCCCACTTCTCCACAGGTATGTTACGTTGCCGACCCCTCTCTCAGGGCTAGACACATGGATTACAGTTCATGCTTCAACTTAGTCTTGTCTATAATAGTCCTCCCGCTTCTCTCTCTCAGCAATCCATTACCTCCTCAATACACCGCCCATTGTGTGTCTGCCCTGTCTAATGCTAGGTTCTAGGGTGTGTAAGCAAATAACAGGACAATGGAGCCCAAATATCTCTAGGTCGCGATGCCACAGGCAGCAGTTTGGCATATGTTGTAATGCGCTCCTGGTAAATAATCAAGTCATCTATCCAATTCTTAAATTTACGTGCCCTTCCCCAACCCCAGCGGCAAGCCACTCTCCTTTTAGCCATTAGTAATGCCAATGCTACAAACTTGCGGTGTTCTGCCCACAGTGGTTTGACAAATCCCAACAGCGCCGTCAACTGGGTGAGGTCTACCTAGGTATAAATCATCAATTGTATGGCGTGAAAGACCTGATCCCAGTATATTCTCACCTCTGCACACTCCCACGCCAAGTGCAGGAAGTCTGCAACTTCAGCGCCGCATCTATCACATCTATCAGAGTCTCTTAGTTTGTATTTACACATCTTGGCTGGCGTATAATACAGTCTGTGTAGAAATGTATAATGTATGATACGAAGCCTGCCTCTGGCAGATACAGATATGCCCTGAAATATATGGTCAGCAGTGCGGAATCGTCCGTTATGATACAGGTCCCCCCAGGTGTGCATCTGAGTCAGCTTTTTGAAATTATGAAAAACGGTCTCCTGGAGCAGGGGCATGCTCGGATGGTGATAGGCAACAGTGGCGAGTATAGTAGGGCGACGCCCAGCATTCGGCCTATTCGTTGCCATGCCGCTATTGTGGATGTGACGGCAGATGGCTGTCTGTCTCTAGTCCCCACCCATTTATATAAAACACCATCTAATGGAATGGAGTGTGCGAGCCAATGTTCCGCCGCAACTTAGGCATATATCGTGGTTGTTCCACCCAAAACCATGCGTAGTGTGCTTGTGCGCTCGTGTAATACAACTCAAAATCCGGTATACCAAACCCTCCCTGTGCAGAAGGTCGTATTAGTACATCCCATTACAATCACGGTTGTTTGCCTCCCCACACCAGGCGTATCAATTCAGATTTCAGCGTCTTAAAGAAATAGGCCCCCGGGTGATATGGTATTTTGAAAAAAAGGTAGAGAAGTTGTGGGAGTATCGCCATTTTTATTAAGGCTGCGCACTCTGCTAGTGAGAGGGGCAGTGCTATCCAGCGTGTGATACAATCCACTATACGCTTAGTGGCTGTTCCATAGTTTAGTCTCATAAGCTCCTCTCTATCTCTGGTGATCTTTATCCCCAGGTACTTCAGTTCTTCCTCACACCACTCTAGGGGATAATCCAGCTGGAAGCGTGTAGTTGCGGTCATCAATGGGAAAATACAGGACTTCTCCCAGTTAATCTGGATTCCTGACAATTTCCCGAACACTATAAATTCTCTTAGGATTGGGTTCAGATTGTACTGTGGGTCTCTGATGTAAAGGGTAATATCGTCTGCATAGAGGGATATAAATATTTGGCGCAGATTACATCGCAGTGCCTTATCATTGTGGTGTTGGTGCAATTTGGCCACCAATGGTTCCACCGCTATAGCAACCGCTATAGCAAAAAGCAACAGGGAAAGCAGGCACCCCTGTCTAGTCCCCCTAGTAATACTAAATGACTGTGACGTATGTCCATTAATCAGCACCTTAGCAACCGGTGAACAGTATAGTAGTTTAATCCACGATAAAAACAGTGGTGGGAAGCCCATGCATAGCATTACTCCAAAAATATAGTCACACTCAATGGAGTCGAACGCCTTGGTGGTATCCATAAAAACTGCAGCCAGAAGGAGGTCCCGTGAAACGTTATTTAAGATAGAGAAAAGCGTTCGCAAACTATGGGAGGTGGCCCTCCCAGGTATAAATCCCGACTGGTCAGCGAGAATTAAATTCTCCATCAGTAGGCTCAGTCACGTTGCTATCATCTTGGCCACTATTTTGACATCGCAGTTAAGCAAGGAGAACGGCCTGTAGGAGTCACACTTTCTAGACGACTTCCCTGGCTTCAGCAGGGAGGGTATTAGAGCTTCTCTCATGGAGCTGGAGAGGTATCCCACTTCCAACAATTCCTCATAGACCTCTTGAAGAATGGGGGCCATCAGATCGATATAGGTCTTATAGAATTCGATCAGAATGCCATCTGTACCGGTGGCCTTCCCAGATTGCATATTCATTATGGCTTCCCTTACCTCGTCTATCTCAAACAGAGCACTCAGAAAGGTTCTCTGTACATCACTCAGCCAGCCTAATGCTACGTCGCCCAAGAATGCCTCTAGATTTAGTTCATCCTTTCTGTTCGTAGTGTAT
Organism: Lissotriton helveticus; assembly: GCF_964261635.1. Lineage (NCBI taxonomy): Eukaryota > Metazoa > Chordata > Amphibia > Caudata > Salamandridae > Lissotriton > Lissotriton helveticus. The sequence continues at coordinate 244,293,994 of NC_136070.1, forward strand.
AGTCCTTTGTAATGTTTCAGAAAGGCATTAAGTTTGTTGGCTGTGTCCCGGCACGCCTCCCCCTCCCAGTCTTCGACTTCCAGTATATAATTGTTACATTGAGGTTGTCTTATCTTGTGTGCCAACTTCTTTCCTGGCCTTTCCCCTTCTCCGTAGCTTCTAGCCACCCAGTATTTACCCCTGAAATGCGTTTCATCCATGTACTCTGTGAGTTTGTCTCTGAACCTGGCACTTGCAGCTCCATTCTGTCCCTCGGCAGCCTCCAGCTCCAAAGCTTTAAGGTCCGTCTCTAGCCTGCGCAATGTGTCGAGTATATCTCTAAGAACCCATGATCCTTTGGACATACAGTACCCACGGATCGTGACCTTAAATGCCTCCCATACTATTCACTGAGTCCTTATTATGCGCAAAAAAATCCTGAATCTCTACGCGCAATTCTTCTTGAAAGACCGTGTCTAATAAGATAGGGCATGCAGCCTCCAGTGACTGCTCGGGAACTCGAGGTCAGCGGAAGAGAGCACGAGGAGCACTGGGGCGTGATCCGAGTATGTTCTACCCAGGTGTTGTACTCGAGCTATTGCCGGTGCTAACCCTCGGGATATGAAATGATAGTCTAGTCGTGCCCATGACGCCGCCTGAGCCGTATAGTGCGTGCCTTTTTGTGTTTGTGGATGTGCATTTCTCCAGGTGTCAATTAGTACATAGGCAGTTATTGTGTCCAGTACAACCGCGCCTGCCCTGGTGTAATGGTGGGGGGAGGGATGTGATCTATCTAGTCTAGGATTATGTGTGACATTAAAGTCGCCACCCCCAAATGATATGAGTAGAGTCCAGTTCAAAAATCTTGGCCCAGAGCGAGGTAAAGTAGTCCGGGTCATCAGTGTTAGGCCCAGAACAACAAGCCAATGTAACCGACAGTGACCCCAGTCTCCCCCACGCCAGACAGTATCGCCCCTGTGTGTCCCACCTGGCTCTCGATAACTGAAAAGGTACCTGTTTCTTTATCAAAATCGCAGTGCCCCTAGAATATGTGGAGTAAGAGGAAAAGATTCTATGCTCCGCCCATTTACTGGCAAAGCCATTTTTGTTTTAGAGGTGTTTTAGAGGTGTAAAGTGAGTCTCTTGAATCATCGCTATATGTACATTATGCCTATCCAAATACGACAGTATATTCCGTCTTTTCCTGGGATCTCCCAAGCCCCAGACATTCCATGTTATAATATTCATAGCCCCTGTAACTACCTTAGCCATGTTTCATGAGAACTTGATCTTTTACCAATTAATGATCTTGCAATGTTAACCAAATCTGTAGCAGTAGCAAAAAAACCCTTGATGTAGCGCACTTATGATGCTTTCCAATTTCCTCCCCTGCCAGCCACTAACGTCTCTGGTGGTCAGCCTCCAAATACAGAATTACCATAGTAAGTTCAACCCAACTCTCTCCCTTCCCTCTCTCCACCCACTGAAGCAACCCCAACTTGCCAGAATAGTTTTCCCTCCCATCCTCCCCATACCCCAACTGAACTAAAAGTAACAATAACACAATCCTCGCACGCATCGTGCTGTGGTACACCTATGGGGGGGATACCCTCTTGGGGCCATGTCTAGGCAGCAGCACAGGAACCCCTTCCTCCCCCAGGCCCTCCTTGACTATGCCTCCCGGGCTTCTTAGGGGGGAAGTGGTGGCCCGGTGTGCTATGTATCTAGCCCAAATGACACATTCCATAAACCGCAACTAGGTCTCTTGCCTGAGAGTCTACAAGTATGCAGCAATTCCAGCATTGGTATATCAGATATGTTTAAACACATCATATGTTCCTTTGTAATTGCTCTTCTTCCATCGCCTCAGCTGCGGCTTGCTGGGAGGTGCTCTGGTTTCCATCAGCTCGGTTTGCGCGTTTCATGTGAAGTAGGAAATCCTCGACCTGCTGCGGGTTAGTAAAGAATCGCTGCTTCCCCTGGTGTGTAACCCTGATGCGTGCCGGGTACAACAGCGCATAGTTAATTTGCGCGGCCCGCAGTTTTTTTCTTGACATCTATAAATTTACTCCTTTCCTCCTGTACAATGGGTGTAAAATCCGGGTAGATGGAAAGCTTGTTGCCATCATAGGAGAGGGATTGCTTACTCCTTGCCACACGAAGGGCTACATCCTGATCTTTGAAATTCAATAGTCTCGCAATAATGGGACGCACAGTGTTGCCTGGAGCCGGACGCGGCCCAAGGGTTCTGTGCGCCCTTTCCACAGCAAATTGACTGGAGAAAGATTCGGCTCCTATGGTCGCCATTAGCAGCCTCTCTACGTATTCCTCCATCCTCCCAGTGTTGGTTGATTCGTGAACACCTAGGACGCGTATTTTGTTCCGCCTACTGCGAGCTTCCAAGTCCTCATTCTTGGCTGGGATTATTTTCAGAAGCTTATCCATGCCATTTATCTGCGTCGTATTCCTGGTGGTAGCATCCTCTGTGTCGGATATGCGCCTCTCAGTTTCTTTAATTCGGTCCCCGTGTACGTCAAGTTTATGTGCGATGGCATCCATCCTTGATGACATTCGATCTACTTTATCCACTATTGTGGTGAATCCCTGTCGCACCTCCTGCAGTATGCGCTGCACATCCGAGGCTTGTACTGTGGGCCCCATTCTGGCTCTCTTCTCTCCTCTCAAGGTCCTGACCATCGTGCACACCACGCGTCCCTCTCTTCGCAGCTTCAAAATTCAATTTTGGCTGCCTCGTGTCTGGTCTGTCCATGCTGGCACTATCATGGGGGGGGGGGGGGCTGATGCATACGTCTCTGTCCAGCACGTATCTTCATGCACTACTCTGTAGTCTCACCAGCCCACGCCTCGAGTCTCAGGAGTAATTTGCCGGAGGTGCATCCAGCTTCGCATGGTCAGTCGTCTTCTCTCACTGTGCGCAGCCAACTACGACCCTGTCCTACTTCTATCTCCTGTCACAGGACCGCAGCTGCTCCAGCACACCCCTCCAGCCCCAGGATCAATGTGTTGAGGGTGCTCCCAGTCTTGTGTGGCCAGTCCTCCCCTCGCACTGGGTGCAGCGGTGTATGTCCAAAGGCACGCCTCCAGGCACCCTCAAACTCCTTCACAGCTGCACCGCAACTCTGTTTTGTAGATTACGAGCCTTGATGTCCTCCGCATGAGTGAGCGCTGGCACTCGATGTGTTCCAGTCAAACTTCCGACCCACGGTCTCTCCACAGGGTGGGTGCTGGAAGCTGAAATATAGAGTCCCTGATGGTATTCAACACCTTATAGCACCCCACGTAGCAGTGGCATCTGCACTTGTTAATATGCGCGATGAGGCTCTCAAAATGGCGGCTGCAGCGTCCTCTCCCCGAGATGGCGCCTCTTATTGGTCCTCAAAGGACAGCCAGCTGGTCTCCAGTGCGGCGCGCCGCATCAATAATCATGGACTCCCCTCTAGAGGCCCTCCGGGGGGTCCCCAGCTATCTTCCCAGTAAAGCGTGCCGCCTGTTTTGCGCTGTCAGCTGCAGCGCTATTCTCACGAGCGAGTTACCGGGGCTTCCAGCACTCCTAGCCTTGCAAGTGGGGCCTGGTCCCAGTCATCGTTCCCGCTGTGAGCGGTGCGGTCATCTGGGGGGATCCACAGTCGACACCTCGGCTCTGCAGTCGTAGCGTGTGCCCCTTCGATGTGGTGTTTGGCTCGCTCCTCACTGCCGCCTCCGAGCGTGGCGCCGCCAGTGCTCTATCAGTGCTGCTGCCTCTCACCTTACAGTTAGGTCTGCAAGTTTCACCACGTCCGCCGTTGCAGATCCCTCACGTCAATGCAGGAGACCTCGCGGTATGACATCCCCACTTACTGCCCGCCAGTGTCCAGGGGGGGTCGCTCCGTTACTGTCTCTCGAGTAGCGGCCGCGGCCCAGCTGTCCCGCCCGCAGCAGCGGTCTGTCCCAACCGCTTCCGCCGCCTCACAGCCCCACCTTGCTTCCGCGGCACTCTCAGTCAGATCTTCACCGACTCATTCCAGGATCAGTTCTGCTCCGATCTGCCAGATTTTCGCACCGAGGCAAGAGGCTGTCTATGTCTCTCAGATGGCGAGTTTGCAGGCATGCACGTAGTCATTTGGCAGGATATTTTTATAAATTACACCGGGCTGCAGGAGCCTCGCACTTGTGCAACCATCTAGCGTGTGCGCCCCCTAGCGCCCCTCATCCTAGATCTAACTTGTCTACAGAGTAGAGTGTTAGGCATATGAGAGAGCAAAGTTTAAGACATTGATCGCCTTGTGGTTTTAGAAAGTTGATACCACAAGTCAAAATGCTGATTCCTTATTCCAAACTGCAGATATTTCTCATACTGCATCCCCTTCAGGTGATGGAGGATTAGGGTCAACAGTTTACCTTTCCAAGCATCTCTGTCTGTTTCTTTGCATTCTTGATGTGGTGGACTGATGCTTAGAATTTGCACGCTAACCCTTACCAAGTGTGGATTGTGGTAATGATGGACTGTTTGGAGCTGAATGTGAGGATCCATATGTAGGCACTTTACGAGATGCCCATATCGCTCCGTATGAAACGTTGGAGTTGAAGGGGAGTCTTTTTTGAGGGCCCTGACCTTGCTATCCTTCTTAAAATCCAATATGGTAATGCTCTAGTTACAGAATAGCAACGTTCTATTAAATGATGAACGGTGAACTAGTAATGCATTTTGTTGGCAAGAATAAACAAGTGAAGAAAGTTGAAAACAGTGTGGCTTGAAATTGGATGAAGACACTTAACCATGTTGTTGTATCTAAAGGATCCCATATTTCTTTACCTTGAAGGTAGTGGATTTTCTTTTTTCCTTGTCCGCTCATTCCTGTATAAAGCTTTGGGAGGAGGTTCTCCTCCCCCCCAGATCTAGTCTTTATACCCACATAAGGAGACCTAGCAAACCGCATCTCTATATTCCTTTCTGCCAGGCACCCTCTCCCTGAGGCAGAGGGGGTAGGGTGGCAACAGTTTTGATGAATATACAGGAAAATATCGATCATGCAAATTGCAGGCACCGTCTCAGAATACCCACTATCTGGATAGTGGGTTGTTGAGGGGGGCTTATTTTAATTACAAAAAAGCATTTCAAGTAATCTTCTACACTTTGATCATAAAAGCAGCCTAATTCAGTAGATTAATGGGCGCAGAGGGTGAAAGCAGGTTTGGCACAAGAAAAACTAGTACTAAATAAGAAATAATAGAAATATTTATCTCCATTTTTCGATTGATAAATTAAATACATATTAGGACTCAGTTATAACTGTTATTTCTATTTTTATTATTTGTTTGCTGTATAATCTATGTCTATGATATTCTATGGAAATAATCCCCTGTTAAAGGTACATTTGTTTTTACATAATCTCAAGATATATTTTAACATCCTGTGTTTGTACTAGGAAGCGCATTTTGTTTTAGACAGGAATTTATTGTTTTAGTAAGGATACTGTTTAAACTCCCTTTGTTTTTTACTGCAGCTGTCCATAGTTTGAAGTTGAGCCGCAGCCATGTGGATTGGCACAGTGTGGATGAAGTTTACCTCTACAGTGACGCAACCACATCTAAAATTGCAAGGAGTGTGACACAAAAGTTAGGGTTTTCCAAAGGTAAGGTCTCAAAGTCTTACATTTTATAAATTTAAATAACATGGCATTTTTCATTTAAATTGTATATCTGATGTATTGAGCTTCAATGAACACAGCAAAAGAAGACAGAGGGTGTTGTATATTCTGCTCTGAACCACCTATCTCATATAACTATTGTTCCAAAACAACACCAGTTTGTTCATATGGGCACCTCGATCCGAAAAGATCACGATCACCTGAGAACTCAACCTGGGTTCAATAATGCCCTCGTTGACTACTACGTGGAGCTCCTTGGGGCACTAATGACAGATAACATGATCAGAATTGGCCAATATGCAGATGATACACAAGTCTACCTGAAAGTATCGTCTGCGCCAGACATCAAGTGCCTCAAACAGTGTCATCCAGACTTTAGTGTCTAGCACCTACCTTAAGCTCAACCCAACCTAGACAGCCTCCCGGTAAAGTTGGTTTCAAAAACAATTTTAACAACAAAAGAGAGAGATTATACATATGTGCAGAAGCACTATAACAATCTTAGGCGGTTAAAGCAACTGTTAAGGTGATCAAGAACAGGATCAGCAGTGATACGTTTTCTAGATATTCTAGAACACGGCTCGGTATGGGCTTTCTAGGTGCCCCTTGCACTAAGGACTTAGTCAGTGTGCCAAACTGAGACAGAAAACCTTTTGCACTGCAACAACCTCACAACCCACTGAGCAATATTTGAGTGAGATGTGTTTCTGGTAACAATCAATACTGAAAGATTTCACAGGAATAATTTGTGGAAACCAAACCTTCTTTCATCATGGAAGTATTTCAAAGACTTATTTTTAAAGTCGTAATTGTAACAGAGTTCATGTGATATGAATGGTAACTATTAAAAAGATCCGCAGCAATGTTTCCTTTGTCGATTTACTCAATGTGAGGATATATGAAATCCAAATAAAAAAAATATGAAAACCAAATAAAAAAATGTGAAACAAAAAAAAAGATCCGCAAACCAGTCGCTACAATATTTATCAAGATTGTGAACCGCAAAAAATAGTGAAGCATATTGATTCAGCGGTGTGGAATTGAATAAAATATCTGCTTGTCCATGGGGCAGGTTCCTTCATAAACCTACTTGTCCTGTAACAAAGTCCACTTGCCCCTTTGGTGCCATGTAGTGCAGCGGCAAATTATAACAGCAATCTCATTATATGAGAGCTCTGATATAGCCTCCCTGATTATGCCAGGGCTCATACCTTAGTAGTGTTTGAATACTTGCAATCCTCTTATGTTGCCACGCTTCCGCAGATCTACATACTAGGGCTCAAGGTAGTGGTAAGCAATAATTCCAGTAATGGAATGCCCTTTTGAGTCTGTGCAAAACTACTATCATGCATGTTTTAAGGGTTTTCAACAACTCTTCTCTAATCTTTTGCCATATAGAGAAATGTTGGAAATTTACTCCTGACAATGGCAGATGTAAACCTTCTTCCAGAGTTGAGAAAAAGGTGGTTGGCGGGATAGTGAACTTGAAAACACTCAGATTTTCGCATGAACAAATCTACACATGCATATTTGCTCATGCTAAAATGCGGTTCACTAATATTTGCTAGGAGTACTATTTCTTGTAAATTCTTGCGCATTCACGAAAGCCGTGTAGCTGCACTTAATGCAAGGACATAGACCATGGGTGCACTTTTGAGACTTTCTTTAATAATTGGGCCCCTAATTTGGTCTGGCACTGACCGTGACCTTTTGTGTTTATTAAAATTCTGTCTCGCTCTCTGTATCAACTTCGGCTTCACTGTTAGTGAGAGCATTCTGCTCTTTTTGTTAAGTTCCAGTAACTACTGTGGCAGTGTGTGCTTTTTGTGACCAAAAAATGTTTTTGCATCTGCCAATGTTTAGTATAATGGTGAGGGCCCGGCATCTCCCATACCAATAAGGTTTTACAAAAACCATGCCAAAAGAAGTCACACATTGACAAAACTAAAAAGCTGACTACCAATTTCAGACCTACTGGCTTTGCCAATGCTTGTTTATTTTTGTTTCCCATAATCTTATTGAAACAGGTTACACTTATTTTCCATTATGAATATTTTTGGGAAATACTAGTATGCGTCAACACATGTTACTAAATGATACTGCAAGAAAAGGACCTGAGAATTAACAGTAGTTTAGCACAAAAAATTCCTGCATTTTTTATGAATATTTTATTTTGAAAGCAAAGAATCATCAATCTTGCTTACAAGCTTCTGCAAATATTTACATCAAATCATGGAGCATTCTGGGAGCATTATACGTAACCTCATATTGCTAAACTTTGAAAACGTGTGCACACATTTTTATACTGGAACCACTCTCAGTAGTGCAGTCGGAGCTTACAACATTTACTTAGAGCGCTCGCCCTAATAATAAAGGCTTCCAATTAATGAACAAATACAAGTTTGAACAGCATTAACATATGGGCAAAAATATTAACTGCAGACAGTGCCTTTCCCTGATCCAAAATGTGGTACTGCAAACTGGCAGTCAAAGGGTTTGTGCTGCAGGGGGGTGGATCTACTTGTCCCAAGGACACAGTACCCATGAAAACTTGTTGCACTTAACCCCTAGCAATATGTCCTGGGCATGGGGCTATAGGAATTCCACATCCCTGTTGATTAATGTTCAAATCTTTCTTTGTCAGACTAATCTTGGTACCAGAGAAAGGTCCAAATGTAATTTCACAGATGGATCACACCAGCATATCTTGTCTGAACAAATAAACGACCATTAAGTGAAATAGCAATGTCTGTTATTCTCGTTGGCATTAAAAGGAAGGCTGATATGCCTACAGTGTGATGGCTAAGTCCACCTCTCCACAGCTTTCAGCAAAAGAAAATGATATGGTTATGAATAATAAACGTTGAAGTGAACTTATCAGTCTTTCATGTGACCTGGTCTATCATGCAAAACATCTCAACCGGAGATTTGATTTCCTGCGAACTAACATTAATATATTGAAGCAGGTTTGATTATTGTGTCGCAGGCTTTTATGGCATGAATATATGCGCAAACACAACAAGATGAAGGAAGGAGTACTGACACATTTAAAACACTCGCCCGAGTCAAAAGATCCTGGAAAATCCATTGTTCTCTTGCTCACCATGCTCTACAGTTTGAACCCAGCCATATGTAAATCATGCTTGACTCTGCACCCTATATGAACAGTCCAGCCGAACTGCAAGGCCACGTTTTCCCTGAACCGGAAACCAGCATCCTGGAACCTGTTTTGGAGTATTACTCTTTTTCAGCCAGGCTGGTTTGAATCCAGTGGCACGGTGAGTGAGGTACCCACGTCTCGGAATACCCTTGGTTCCTTAGGCAAACACAACAAGATGAGCAACAGAGTGCTCAAACTTTTCAATCACTCATCATTGTTTTGCTCATTGTGCCACCCCCGTTTAGACCTAGCTATATGCTGATCAGTCTTGACCCTGCTCCCCATGGGAACAGTCCAGCCCGAACGGCAAGGCAAGGTCCCCCTGGACCGGAAACAAGCATCTTGGGAACAGTTTCGGGTATTTCCCCTCATCAGCCAGGCTAGTTTTAATCCAGTGGCACAGCAAGCAAGAGACCTACATATGAATATATGTGCACCTTATGTTTCAGCATTTTTGCCTAATAACGAACATACATAATTCATAAATGGGATACCCAAAAGTAAAATACATAAGAATCTTAACAGCAGGCCTACCCATGGAGTCAGGTAGAAGATTAAAGGCAGCACAATGACTGCCAATACCATCATCTTGAATACTGGAGTCCCAAGAAGTAAGTTTTGTGAGCTCAGTAAGATATTGTTGAAGGATTTTGTAGATTACTCAACAAATAAAATACATTTACAAAATGTAGTTTGCCTCAGTAGGGAGTCACTGGAGGATGATAGGACCAAAGTTGTGATCTCAAACCTTGCTTAAGAGACTAATGAAGCAGAGCCTTTGGAGGAGGAAGGTGACGTTTAACTATACTTGACAATAGTGAATTACCATTGACATAAATTCTAGAGATTTTGCAAAATCTTGAAGGACTGCTTACACTAAAACTCCTTCACCACATGAAACAAGAATGGTGGCAGCTCTGTTAAAGTTATCACACTTGTTTCCTTTAAAGTTTGTGATAATGCGATGTGACCCCAAATGATCGAATATTGTACCTCCCGATTTTAAAGACGCTGGCGGGTTGGAAATAGATTTCTTTCATACAATAGCCTTAGATCATTTGGAGCAAACATTGATCTTGATTAAGTGGGGATTACTAGTTGTTCTGTGGCTGGTGGTATGGCTGTAAGAGAGATTTCAGTTGTTGATTGGACCCTAATGGAATTAGTGGTTGGAATTGAGATCTATTTGTAAACAATTAAATGAGGCGGTACTTGCTCTATGAAACAAAAACAATTGACGTATGATGATCCTGATAACTGCCTAATTTTTATTCTTCTAATTGTATTTAAGTAGTGAAAAGCCTTGAAGCGAAGGCAATCTCTGATTAGAAGTTCTATTGTCTTAATTTTGATTCTGGATTCAATTTATTTAGGGCCATAGATTTAGTGATTGTTCCCTGATGAACGTTGATGGCAGCATCTGAGAGAGACATCTAGGCGCATATATTCCTTACCTTGAATTTCCCAGCCGTGAGATTGGATCCGGAAGATTATTCTTAGAGCAATACCCCTGCGCACTGGTAGGTGGCATTGGTCAGCTCCACGTGGCGCTATCCGTGCCGGAAGTGACGTCCGTATCCCCTATATAGGTGGCATGTCTGGACGATGACGTTGGATCTTTTCTTGCTGCATCAGTCATGCACTGATCTGTGAAAAGCTACGCTTTGTCACTTTTTGACAACCCCTTTTTTGGTGTTTAGGAAGTCATGTCCTCTAGGAAGCCTTTAGCGTTCAAACAGTGCGATGATTGTCACCGTGCCATGTCGGTGACGGACACGCATTTGATTTGCCTATGCAGTCCGGACCACAACTCCCAAGTCGTGCTCCAACTGCAGGGCCATGGCTTTAAAGGCTTCAAGTGATTGGTCCTTAAAGCTGCTTGCGGCCCGTCAGGTGATGCATGCCTGACTTCTTGGAGGTCTCGGCCAAGTTGAGAGGAAGGTCCCGGGACAGATCCAGAAGTGCCAATTCCTCTTTGTCCCACTCATGTTCCTCTGGACACTCAGGTAAGAGGCATAAGAAGCACAAGAAGTCGAAGCGTGTACGAAGGAACATCGGCGATCAAGGCCCTATTGTCCGGAACCTGCGCCTGGTTCAGTTCCGCAGCTCCCTGCTATTCCGGGCGTTGGAGCAACCCCGTTCAGCGCAAAGAATTTTATGAGGCCATGCGCCTTATTTTTGTGCATCCTGACACCTCCAGGGCATCTTCGGGTACTGTAGGGTCATTGGGAGCTCCATCGGGTTCTGTGCCGGCAGCTCTTTCCCTGATGCTGTTGCTCTCCTACCCCCTCAACCCTCCCCTGGATCCAGACATTGATTGGGATCGGCACCAGCCGTGCCACTGCGACCTTCCCCATCCCCGGTTCTGACGCCGATACCTATCGGCGACGCCAGCCCTATTCTGATCCCTGATAACACAGAGCCGCAGCCCGTCAAGTGACACAGAATCTGGCGCTGACAGGGCCCATTGGTCCTATGTTCCCCGAGCCTTATTCATGGGACCAGGTTTCGGAGAAGAATGGTAGGTCTCACTGGACCCTTTAGAATACCAGCAGTACGAACAAGACATAGACTGATATGAGAATTTGGGCGAGGCCAGTGGTCTGGTCTGTCCTCCCCAGACACTGGCATTCTTTCTCCTCCTACTGTGGCTACGGACCAGGGTGCATCTTATGCAATGGAGGTGCACAGGGCAGCTAAGGTCCTTGACCTTCAGCTACCCACAGTGGCGGTCAAGACAAACATTGCGACAGGTGCTACATCTGGGAGCTTCCTCTTTTGAAGCCTTGCCCCCATTCATCGAAGCCCTGATGGACGTCCTTCTGGAAACCTGGTCAAAGCTCAGCACAGAGGCTCCCAACGATCACCCACTGCCCATCACCAGATAACCCAGACTTCCTCACTACCCACCATAGAGCGATTTGTGGTCCAAGCCTCCACTTACCGTGGAGCATTACCTGCCACTCCCTGAACAGGGAAGCCAAGAGGCTGGATAGTTGGGGCAAGAAAACTTATTTTTCTTGTGTCATCCTTGCATTGCCGTTGATGAACACTGAATGCTTATTGGGCTATTAATCCCACTCTCTGTGGTAAACGGTGGCACAAGTTCAGAGATGTAGGAAACTTCTCCATTCGACACAACTGACTCACTGGGCAGAACAATTTCCACGTCGGTGGCTTAAGTGCTCCACCTGGCTGAGAACATCCGGTTTTTCAGGGGATGTCCAGGCCTCTCTCATAAACATGCCCTTTGATGGCACCTGTCTCTTCGGAGATCAGGCAGACACAGTGCTGAAGTGCTTCAAGGAATCCTGGGCTTTGACCAAGTTCTTGGGCCTTTGAGCTCCCCAATCTGCCTTATGCTCTTTCCATGGCTACGGAACGGGCTTTCAACCACTCAAACCCTATCCCAGCCACCAAGCTGCGCACTTTGCACAACCCCATTCCTCCTCCACCGCTTCAGTCTCCAAGCCCTCCTAGTCTTGCCTTTCCAGATCATGGGCATAAAGTTGCTGGCAGGATTAGCCATCACCTCCACCACTGGCACAATATCACATCAGACAGATGTGTCCTCCAGAGCCATAGAGAGGGTTCCGGCACTAGAAATAGGTTGTGGTTGCTATTCCTGCTACTTTAGGGTCCTGAAAAAAGCGCAAGTGCCTTCTTCCTATCCTAGACCTTTGAGCCCTCAACTACTTCTTTAACAAGCATTTGCAAAGCAATAGGTCTCGCACTTGTGAAAGTTAGAGCTATTGGCTTTGTAAATGACAGGATACGTCCTTAGTTGTAAATACTGGAGAAGGACACTTAGATTAATTTGAATGAGCCGCACAGAAGAAAGGCGTGGCTGCAATTGTTGAAGATGAAGCGCTGTGCTGCTGAAGTTAAAACATAAGATTATGCGCGGCTGAAAAATATAAAATGAAGTGTGCTATGCTGCTTTTTAAAAAAGCACAGCGTCCCACGCTGCTTTAAAAAAAATATTATGTTGTGTACAATCTTAACATCAAGTTATGTGAGCCACAAATAGAGAAAGAGTGACATGCTTGGGCTTCCGTCAGATGCTGGCACCTGAAGTAGGCAATGTGAGCACTGCAGCAGGAAGCGGAAACTGAAGCCAAAGTCTCAAATAGCAGGGACGCTAATCACCCCATCTGCAGTTAGAGGACACGTCCCCAGCTGTAAGCACTGAAAAAGGACACTTAGATTAAGTTGGTCGAGCTACACAGAAGAAAGGTGTGGCCGTTATTGTTGAAGTTGCAGCACGGTGTGCTGCGCCGCTAAAAGTAAAACATAAGCTTATGCGCTGCTGGAAAAAAAAAGGTGTTGCGTGCCACACTGCTTTTAAAAAAAACAAGGTGAGTCACGCTGCTTTAAAAAAAAGTGTGGCGTGCCGCGCTGCCTTAAAAAAAATATTATTTTGTGTGCAGTTTCAACTTCAAGTTCTGCCATTCGCACATAAGAAAAGAAAGGTTTCGTCACCATTATTGCAGCAAAAGCCTAAAAGAATAAGATAAAGTGAGGCATGTATCACACTTGATGAAAGAAAAAGCAGCTGCTGGAGGGCATGTCCTGCCTACAACAGCAGGCAGGAGAAAGTCATCTCAGAAAATAGTGCTCACAGTCCTCTTGGGAGGTTACAAGAGGAGAAAAAAAGGCACTAAGGAGGGACTACTAAGCCTATTAACAATCAAAAACCGCCATTTACAAAGGACAAACAAGAGCCAATTGAAAAGATGGGTGGTAGAAGGGGCGGAGCTTAAAGTCCATACCTGCTCTCAAATACCGCGCAAGCCCTGCCCAGGCAGACCTACAACTGGCCAATGGCTACCCACCGGCCCGTCGTCAGCGGCAGACTTTAAGTTAGTTGGTCAGTGTTAGAAGAGCATCCAAACGCTGCTACTCGCATAGAGCGTTTGTAAACGGACTAAGTGATTTTTATGTCGTAATGCGACTGACACTCTAGTCTGTCGACGCGCAGGACCCGGACGGAGAGGTGGAGCCTAACAGGCAGCCTGCTGCAGTGCAGTCCGGTAGCACTGAGCCCAGCAGTCAGGATTTACAATGGGAGCAGCAGCGAGGAACAGTCGGGGACTTGACTCCTGGAGGTCTGCGCCTGCCGTCAGACTAGAACTGCAACTGTGCTCGCTAACAGTAAGTGTCACTACCGGTCCTACAATTCTCAAATAACGTGGCTGCCCCGTTTCAGAAGAGGTCTGGAGTCGAAGTGACCAGGTATTGCTCACTTCCACATGATGGCGGCAAAACACTATAATTCAAAGCTAAAGGCAAGAAGTGTGTACTGTGGCTTCGAAGATCTGAAGAAACCCTGGTTTTCCTGAAAACAATTCTCTCAGAATTTATAATATTATTTTCGAAGCAAAGGGCACATGATCCTGGCGAAAAGTAAACCAGATTTATTCCAGCTGTCGCTCTCACGTACCCAAAGTTTCGGATGTGCTGTGCCTGGTATATTGACATATGTGACTTGAGCATCTTGTAAATGGATTCTAAATATTATGATGAAAAATGAGGCTTGGTTTCTTTTTGAGTGTGTTTATTAGGTTCTGTTTTCGGTATACTCTTGTTTCAACTGAACTGCCAGTGTGTTTAGATTGTCAGGCGCATTAAACTTAGTGATTAGAGCTCCCAACATTGAAACTGAAACACTTCCATCTGTTTATTATCCCCGGCACAGGACAGTTGTTAAGGTCCCTTCCGTATGCCACAATCCGCAAGCAAACAATTCATTCCGGGTGGGCGGAGCCTAAAGGAGACAGGGTGGTCACCAAAAAGCCTAACTTTCAATCGGAGACCTGCGTTTACCATAAAGGATGATGTGCACCAATTGAAAGCATGGGCGGAGCTTCGATCCCACTTCCTAAAGCAACCCGACGACAATAGATTTTGCAGAGCGGGCAGCGCATGCGCTGTGACGCTGTAGTGTAGTTCCTATTATCCCAATAGGCTCTGCGCATTGGAATAATACCTCCAATAGTATAGACCTAGACCAGACGTTAACTAGGTCTTCTACTGTCGATATTAGACTTAAAGTTTTGGGTTTGCCAGCTAGCTCAGAGTTCACTAGAAACTTTCTCGAATAGACAAGGAGGAGTTGAACCTCCCTGGATAGCCAAGAAGGGATTTAGTTTCTGACAACCATAGAACATGACAACTTTGCTCTCCCCTAATCAAGAGTGTATCTCTAGAGTCGTGTGAAAACAAAAGACAACTTATTTTACTCAGTCAGTACGTGCATTCTTAGTTTCACCAGATTGTAGAGAAAAAGAAGAGACGGGCGTGTTCAATAAAAGATGTTATTTATTGATCAGTCTCTTTTCTCGTACAAGAGAAATGAATCGATATTATTGCAATACTTATGGTTAAGTAAAGTGCATACAATAAAAGCAGAAGTATAAAATAATACTGTAAAAACATTTATATGGTTTCTAAGCCATATGGTGGTTTAAAATGGATAAAATAGATACCTACATATAAACATTTGACTAATCGTACTCAACTGGTGCTTCTAACCACGCCTACCCCAGTGTACCTGACCTAAGCCTAATACGTGGGCGGGGATAGAAAGTAGCAGTGTAAGTTAAGTTTGTTTTGCCAAGTGACTGATTCAAGAATTCTCTGCAAGGGGTTATTCAGTTCCGTACCTGAGGTCTAGGATGATTGAGGGATGGTATCTCTCATCTTTGGTCTCGATATTTCAGGCTGCCTGCAAGGGCTGCTCGGAAGCGCGGGAGCTGGATTTCTCGGCAGGAGAAAGGCAGCGTCTCGTTTTCAGCGCGTCAGGAAGGCGGGGCAGCTAGTGGGCTTCGCTCTCTGCTGGGCTTCGGGAAGTCTCGCTGCTCCGATCTCGTCACCACTGCGTGTGTTTGCTTAAGGCAATATCGATAATATTTATACCTGTAAGGTGCCGAGATTGACGTAAGGATGGACATAGATACGTCAATAAGGATGTCATACGAGCTGGTCGTTAGCGCATTCTTTTACTGAAGTTCTCGGTGAAATCAAAACAATGGCCGCAGGGTTTTTCCCAGGTTGTCATAGGTTTGATTTGTTTTGAGAACTCCGTATGCCTTATCAGGGGCTGGAGGAATATTGCTTGCCTAATTAGATGGCAAGCGTTATGACCTAATCAGATAACGCGCTCCTGTGCCGTGGTCTGGCGTAATCAGATAACGGTTTCTGCATCATGGGATGGCTGCTAGTTAACTCGTTAACCAGAATAGGGTCGGGAATAGGGGGATCGATACAGAACCTATAGGAATACATCACACCCACTCCACGCTAACTATGGCCATATTTACGAATCTAGGCATAGTAAAACATACTGTAGAGTATCGTGTATACCTTACCACCCCAAAATACACATAATGCATTTTGAAATTATGTAACATACGGGAAAGAAATAGTCATATGTACTATATGCACTCAAGCAGTAGAATAATGCTAAAATAATCACGCATATGTATACATTATTAGTAATTGAATATTAGAATTACACATGAAATGGCTCTTAATACAGAAGAAAAGTTCGAGACCACTTCATCACAGTTCAAAATATATATAAACATACCAGCGGGCAGCTAATGTCTATGAAGTTTCTAAAAATAGAAATTAGTTCTCTAAGAATAGTTCTTACTTTAAGCAGAAGAAAAGTGTCCCGTAAAATTTAACAAAAATATTTTGGGGCTGCTAAAAAATTGCTGTCCATGAACTGGAGGAAAAAGTCGATCTTGCTACTTTATTATTAAAGTTTGAAGGCCAAATTCAAGGTGTCGGGAACGCCGTGTGCTAGCTTGCTCAAGAGTCATTATTTCTGCTCTGGTGAGAACATCATATCGTTGAGACTGCTGAAAAAGCTGTCAACAGCTTCCTGTGAGAGTTCCACTAACTCGGAAAAGGATGTAACCATGCATTCATGTGCATGATTGTCTCCATTGACGTTTTGAGTAGTATTGCTGACAGAAGGTTGTACCTGATCGATGCTGCTTTCATCTTGATCTTCACTACCCCTTAATCGTAGTGGTGAAGTTTCCACGAATGCCGTCATCAGGATTGGCAGCCGTTGAGGGCAGCACAATGCATGAGCCTTTACCGGACCCAACAGTGTTTCTGCATCCATTGGCGCATCCGATTGTAGCGTCAGACAGGTGTCCAACACGCATTCTTCTCCGCACAGCATGCACCTTAATACAGGTAAAACACATCTTTGCCATATCGGTCGAAATGAAAGAAACCAAGTCATGTTCAGGTCTCTAAGCCGGGTTAGTCCCAGGATTTTTGATATCCGGTCCCGGTATCCAATGGCTCGGATTGTTTCTTCCCTTGTCGCAGGTGTTTTGTCTGTGACATGGTTTAAGGACTAAGAATAGGATTCCTGCAATTAGTCCCAAAATGAGGGGAACTCCTCCAAAAATCGAATGGACGAAGTCTGGAAAAATACCCAGTATGGCTTTGAATGGTGTTAATGCCATCGAAAATACTGTCTTAAATACATTTGAGACTCCACTGGTATCAGAAATATTTAAGATTTCATTCAGGATTTCTGCAAAATGTATGGGGGAATTAGTTGATAACAATGAGTGAATCTCTGCAGTCGTCCTTGCGACTAGGAGATCATACGTTTCTTTTGATGACGTGAGCCTGGTCGGCGTCTGAAGAAGCACTGTTTTCATTCTGCTTAAAGTATCAACTCGAATAGAAGTAATTTTCAAGTGAGGCCATGCCCTTGCCTCCCTGTCTGGAAAGGAGCTGGGGAACAATAAGCGTCCACAGCACATGACCTTCGCAGTCGTACTAACGAGATAAGGAACCCCGGGCAGTAGACTACAACATCTGCGATCCACAATTAGAATGTAACTCCCGTTATAGAGTCTTTTAAAGAATGGTTCTATCTCTGTTGCAGGTGTGCCTAGCTGGTGACATGAAAGGTTATTTGAGTTCCCTTCACAGGCTCCATGCAAACTAATTCCATTACACAGAAGAGTACCGCTTAGTGACATCGCACAATTATTGCCACTAAGAAACACTTTCTGTCCTTTATTACTGACACATGCATGTGAATAGGGCAAGTTCCATGTTGTCTTAATGTACCCTTTTCCCAATTTTTCGTACATGCCAGCCTGTATATATTTTTGGCAGTATTGAAACCTGAAAGTAGATATCGGAATATTAATTATCCCATGTATTATCCATTTAATGACAGGTCGTTCTGACATTGTCAATGGTAATCTCTCGAGTTTCTCAATGCTCAGGATTGTATAATCAGCACCCTTCTGTGCCATACTGATCTGTTTATCAGTAAGGTTAAAGATATTGAATAGTGACGTTGTGTTGATTAAACGCCAAGGCACATAGCCTGGACGCAGGTTTTGTAACGTCCAGCCAAGCTGTACAATAGAACGCAATTGAGACTGACCGTGTTGTAATAACAGTAAGTCTTGCGATATTATGTCGATTGCTGATGACACAATGCTGTCCAATGAAAAGATTCTGGAGGACAGAGTCATTAACCCATTGTCCACTACAGAAAGTGATTTTTCCAAATTAATACGGTCAATTTCCCGTATACTTTCTGCTGTCTCAATTTGAGTTATCTTCCAGGCCTCGTTGTAAGCTGCATATATAGAGGCTGCTATGAAGCGTTTTTGACGCTGTTTGCGTGGTCCCATAATGAAATCACGCAAGTCAGCACCATCAGTAAGTAAAGTTAGGTGTTGCTTAATTTCTGTCAGTGTGGAAGTTTTTAGCCAATGAAGGCATAGTTTGCCCACACTGTAGGTGGTGATTATCCCTGGGTGTTGTCTTTGGGAATATCTAGGGTCTGGCCTGGTCAATGTGAACCCCTGTGTTTTGTTCAGGAATCTGTCTTGACAGTTATTAGTATCTGTGGGCCAGATTAACCATTGTTTCCAATCAGGATTTGTTCTGTTTTGGTTTAATACATAGTTTACGTCTATCTCTTCATCTGCAGAGTTATTGCTGTTCATTGTTGGTTTTGGAATAGACGGTTTATTTAAGTCTTTGATTTTGGCTAATCCAAGACAGGTAGTTTGTTGAATAGTTTCATTCAAGAATATAATTTGTTCTGGGATCATGCAGGCTCTAAACAATGATTCTATACCTTGTACTTGCCATTCTTTTGTGCCCCAAACACTTTTCAATTCAACATTTTTGTCCCAATAATCAAAACCAAATGTATTAATTTGTTCAAAAAATGAGTCCGAATATATCAATTTTGTGTTTGTAAGCATGGTTTTTGTTCCTGTCTTATTTGACAATTTGAAATAAAATGTTTCAGCATTACTTGTGTTGAACCCTGAAAAGTATGAATATTTGTCATAAAAGGTTCTTGAGCTTCCTTTTGGAGGGGTTGCACAATGTTCCCATTGATTATAATTTAAAACATTTCTAGGTTGTGCTGATTTATGTAAAAAATGGTTACCATAGTGGTTGTAGCAGTACATACTATCATAATTAGACGAACCCTGCAAATAATCATGTTTGGTAAATTTAGCAGACATCACTAGATCAGACATCATGTTATTAATACTTTCAAAGTCCCAATCATCAGCAAATGAGTTTGGTTTTACAAAGTCACTCAACGAGATCTTGATTTGGTGTGGATATTTGAGGATCTCTACCGGACCATAAATTTCATAGTCAGTATTGTCCCATGCTACCCCACCCGGTATAGGATTGGCTGTGAAATTGACTGAAGAAAGTTCTCTTTTCTTGACGTGTGAAGACGTGTGTGGCTTGAGGATCAAGTTGATTTTCTGGCTTGCTGTGTCCATTTTAGCATATTTTCCCTCAATGAAGCGTCCCAAACATAGTATCATGATGAGCCAAAGTATCAGGATAAATACTCCAAATGACACCCAAAATTCAATCCACGGAGAAATCAGATAGGTTTCTTTCAGCTGTTTCCATATTTCCTTAGCTTTATCTTTAAAAGTTTTTGTTGATGGCTGTGTCTTTGATTCACTTAGATCTTCAGAAGAATCTTCAAAGTTGATGAAGTAGCCGGATGCCGTTCTGTCTATTGTTCCAATTGCTTCAGGATTACTGTTTCTTGCAGCTTCAGCATATTCATTTGTTACTTCATTGTAGGTTGGTGTGTCTCTACTAAATGTTTTTATGTGGGTTTTCAGAGGTGTGAGTTCCATTGCATTGTTGCATAGTCCTTGTTGTTGTTCTGTAGGCGTTTCGAATGTGATTAGCCTTTTAGTTAGCACCTCTGTACTTGTAGCAAACCTTGGTGTTCTACTACTTATCGGGAGTCCACTTGGCCTACTGTTTGTTATCGGCCACATGATTGTGGTTTTACCAGGTCGATGGATACAACTCGGTTCTCCTTTTCACCAGCAAGCGGCGGTAGTACAACTGATCTTGTCCCGTTGATGGACAAGACAGGAACTGCTTTTCTGTAAGAAGGCCCAAATTCCTTCTTACCGCGATCTTTTCTCTGACTAGATCCCCGACTTTTGGAATCCAGACAGGTCTTGCTGGGACAGGTGGTGGTTCTTCAGTGGTTGTTGGCTGCTGTTTCAACTTTATGTTGCTCAGGTCTTTTCTTGTTTCGTTTAAGTCCTGTAAAATAGCCAAACGATCTTTGATATCAAAGCTTTTTTCTTTTACCACTGAAGTCTGACTGTCAAGATCTAAGACTAGCATCCTAGTTCCAAACAGTAATTCGTACGGACTGAATCCCCTCAGAGAATTTCTTGGCAAGTTGTTTAGACTACGTTGGACACTTATTAGATGTTTGACCCACCCAGCTCCCGAACCTAATACCTTTGCTGTTGTAGATTGCTTTATGTCACGGTTTTTTCTATCAACAATTCCGTTTCCCTCGGGATGAAATGGACAAGAATACCGCAATGTAACGCCCATGCTGACCATGGCCGCCTTATAAGCTCTAGAGCTAAAAGCAGGACCCTGGTCCGAATGCAGCATGCCAATTGCGTATGTGCCGATAAAGACTCGCAAATCTTTTATAACAGTTCTGGCGTCAGCCGTTCGCTGGGGCCACATCCATATGAATCTCGTGCATGAATCCACTGCGACCAAGATATATTTATAGTTACCATCCCTTTGTAAGGGACCACAGTGGTCCAGGTAAACACAGGCTAATGGTTTATCCGAGATTAGAAGGGGCGTCTGTGCTGGTCGTCTCACTGTTGATACTTTCATCTTTTGACATATTTCACATTCTAGAACATAGTTCCTGGTTTGTCTTCTCATTTGTGGCCACCAGTATCTCTGTTTTAATAACGATACTGTGGCTGAGACGCCAGCATGTACAGAAGCAAGTCCTTCGTGTGCCGCTATGATGAGTCCTAACCTATGTTCCATGTTTGGAATTACTCTATCCCCCACTCCAGGGATTCGAGCAAATGGAACGTTATTTGCATCAGTTATGTATGAGTACTTTACTGGAAAGCCTTTCGGGAGTGTTTCTATCGCATCTTTTACTGTAGCGCTGACAGCTTGTAATATATCGCTGTCTATTTTTGTTTTTGACCGAGTGATGGCAGCTACGGAAGCCGTTTGCACAGCTGCCTTCGCGGCCTCATCAGCCAATGAATTCCCTGCAACGTGAACGCCATCACGTTGATGACTCAGTGTATGTATCACGTGAGTCTTTGGTAGTTCCTTTTGTAAAAGAACTACTTGTTCCCAAAGCATTTTATGCTTGATTGTGCCTCCTTTTGCATCCTTAAAACCATTCTGAAGCCAGATCTGTAAGTATTCATTGTAAGACTGAACGCAATAATACGAATCACACACTATGAGTGTGGGGAATTCTCGATCGGTATTTTCAAGCGCCATCTTGAATGCTAGTAGTTCTGCTCGCTGAGCTGTACAATCTCCTAGAGATTGTGTTTTAGTGACCGCTGGTTTGAATTTCCCATCGTGCCAGCGACCTTTTACAATCGCACACGCAGCACTGTAAGCTTGTTTACCTCCTACTGCGGGTTGTGCTGATCCGTCTGTATATATTATACAGCCGTAATGTTCTAGAGGCAGAATTTCGGTCGGCGTCGGACATTCGAATTCGTATTGGAGAAACTCTTGTGTTTTTAAGTTAGGATCAAATTCGTATGCCACGTCTGTTGCAGCAAGAGAATTAGCCCATTGTATCCATCTCAGATGCAGCGCTTTAGCATTCGGTATGCTTGCTTTCGTTACAGCCTCTAGGGCTGGTATCGGTGTAACGATTATTATTCGTTTACCTTGTGAAAAGGCTCGTTCTTTTGCTATAGCTGTCTGTGTTGCAGTAAGAATTTTTTCCGTTGGGCTAAATTTCATTTCAGCTTTAGTGTACAAGTGTGATTTGAATGCAATTGGTACCTTTTCTCCCTCATTCGAGGTCAGGTATGTGAATCCGCATCTTCCTGGGATGACTCTAATCACAAGGTTGCGTGTGTTATCACGTGTTTCTAATTTTGTTTTAATTAACATATCTGTTTGTAAGGATCTCAGAATTTCTGTGTGTTTTTGAGTCCAATTTGATTTTTTTAAATCTGGTTTTATTAGATCATAAAGGGGTTTGACCCTTTCTGCGTAATTTGCAATGTATGTTCTTCCGAAATTTAGGAAGCCTAGAATTGACTGTAGGTTTTTTTGTGTTCTAGGTGCTTGGAGTACGGCACATTTCTCTAGGAAATTGTCAGCCAGGCTTTTGCCTTCACTTGATAATTCATATCCTAAGAACAGGACTGTTAGATGGGCAATTCTAGATTTTTTAAAGTTGAATTTGTAATCCTCTGCTGCGAACCCAAGTATTATGGTGTTCACTCTCTTCAAGTGAGTATCCAAGTCATCATCTGTTAGGTATATGTCATCGACATACGATAATGCTTCGTCATCATATGTTTGTAGTAACTCTGTTACTCTCGCTGAGAATACTCCTGGGCTGTTCTTGTACCCCTGGGGTAACCGACAGAATTCTTTTTGAGCGCCATTTATTGAGAACGCTGATAAGTATCTGCTCTCTGGTGCTATATTTTGACAAAAGAATCCATTAGAGATGTCTAATGTTGTTTTATATTTTTTGCGCACTATGTTATTCATTAGTGCAGCACTATGCGAGTTTTGTACTGCTAAAGTTTTGCAACACGAGTTAAGGTGTCTGTAATCCAAAACTAGACGATATGAATTGTCTGGTTTGGAGACAGGAAACAAAGGGTTGTTCATTTGTGAGGTGCAAGTTTCAATCACCCCCTGGTATTCTAGTTGATCTAGAATTTCTTTTACCTGTTTTTTAGCTTCTTGCTTGATTGGATACTGCCTTTGTGCAGTAGGTTGTGATTTTAACTGGATTTTGTAAGGAGGAGAGTCCTCATCCCATCCTACATGATTTTTATATAAAGCAGGAGCTTGAGCTACTGCCCATTTTCTTGCAAGTGTATATTTTTTATGAATTGGAATATGATTTGAGAAGGCAGGCATAATTATTTCTTCGCCATGTGGGCACTCCCTGACGAACTCTGGTGGCCAATCTTTTTCAGCTAGAAGGATGTCATAGCCCTTGGAGAGATTATCCCAAAAAAGGCCCCTTATTTTCCTAGTCTTATCCCCTTCTATACGTAAAGTTATTTCATATATTTTGTGAGGTTTGCTAACTCTGGTGTCTGCAGTTTCCACCTGAATGTATTCATTCGTGTCCACTGTCTCCAGATGATTCATAAGGACTTTGCGTGCTATGCTCACTTCTGCTGCGCTGTCTAGCATTGTCTGAGCCCACTCTCCGTTTTTCAGCTGTGTCCTCAGTATTCTCGGCATTGTTGAATACTTTAATACTGGCTACCTTCTTTTTTGGAAACTGTAATTTTTTATTTGGATGAGCAGGTTCCTTGTCTTTGGACTTGACGTGCCCTTCCCTGGGTTCCGATCGTCCTCTTCCTTCCGATTTCTGCGAGGAAGTCTGAAAAGATTGAGAGGGACGTGTATCAAAATCTTGATATCTATCCGGTTTCTTTATGTTATCCCTATTTCTAAGGTTGTATTTTTTCACAGAGGGCTCCCTTTGGGGAGACTTGGGTCCTTGGTCCGGAGATCTTTCTCTCCGCTGAGGAGACCTTCCTCTGGACTGGAATCTCTTTTCTTTTGGATTGGATTGTTTGTTTCCATCCCAGTTCTTCTTTTGACTGTTTAGATTATTTTTAATAAATATTTTTTCAGGACTTTCAATTAGTTGGGGTTTTACTGGTATTCCACCCAAACTATCTCTACCTAGTTCTTCATAGGATTTTTCTATAATTCTGGCAATTTCAGCTGGTTGGTCTGCTATATCTGTCTCTTTTAACCTCTGGCGGATCGCCACATTCGCTGCTTCTCCTTTTATGTTGGCTAGTAATATTGCCGAGACCTGCTTGAAGTCTTTTAGTAATTTCATACCAAGAGTTAAAGCGGGTTCTGGACCGTATTCGTCTTGAATTTGTTTTAGCACATCTGGTATTACTGACATGGATGGAACTCCATGTGTTTTTGTGTAAATGGAAGCAAAGACTGTACCCCAAGTGTCACAGTCCTCCACGTGTGGTGCGATTCCCATTGGAAGACAGTTATGTTATGTTTTATGTTATGTTTTATGTTTTATGTTTTATGTTTTATGTTTTATGTTTTATGTTTTATGTTTTATGTTATGTTATGTTATGTTATGTTATGTTATGTTATGTTATGTTATGTTATGTTATGTTATGTTATGTTATGTTATGTTATGTTATGTTATGTTATGTTATGTTATGTTATGTTATGTTATGTTATGTTATGTTATGTTATGTTATGTTATGTTATGTTATGTTATGTTATGTTATGTTATGTTATGTTATGTTATGTTATGTTATGTTATGTTATGTTATGTTATGTTATGTTATGTTATGTTATGTTATGTTATGTTATGTTATGTTATGTTATGTTATGTTATGGCAACGGCTACTCAAAAAGAGTGTCCCGGCGCTTTAGGTAAGGAGAGCTACATCGCAATAACACAATAAAATGAGGAGCAGAAAAAAAACACAAAAAGAAAAAAGCAACTGGACGGCCTACTGGATAAACAACCAGGTTTTGAGGCCTCTCCTAAAGGCAAGTAGACTGGTGGCTCCCCGGAGTGTGAGCGCAAGTGAGGTCCACATCTGTGGCGCCAGTAATCCGAAGGAGCGGCCTCCCAGTCGAGCTCTCCTCACTCGCGGGACAGCCGCCAGGAATAGAGATTCTGACCTCAAAGAGCGAGCCGGATGGTAAAAGGCAAGTCTCTTTTGGAGGTACTTTGCTCCCACCGCATGGAGAGCCTTGTAGGCCAGAGTTATTGCCTTGAAGGCAATCCGTTTGCGGATGGGAAGCCAGTGCAGCGTCTGCAACAGACCCGCAGCGCTGGCTCGTCTATTTAGACCGAAAATGGCCCTAGCAGCAGCGTTCTGCGCAACTTGGAGCCGCTGTAGTAAATACTCTGGTAAGCCCAGGTAAAGAACGTTCGAATAATCTAACCTAGAGCCGATCAGAGCCTGCACAGTCAGCCTCCTATGCTCCTCAGACAACAGGGGTTAAAACCTCCGCATCATCTTTAGGAGGCCAAAACATGTGCCAGTCACACCGAGGATCTGGGCTTTCAGCGTTAGCCCCTTGTCTATCTTAACCCCCAAATTCTTAGCCATTTGGGAAGAGCAAGACGGGGGGAACATATCGATGGGCCACCAGGCCTGCCAGACTGGCTCCGTATCGCACCCTAAGAAGAGTACCTCGGACTTATCGAAATTGCACTTGAGGCTGTTCAGTTGGAACCATTTAAAAACAGCCCCAAGGCAATCCCAGATACTCTGCCCATCAAAGTCTCCACCTCTCTTGCAGGAGAAGAGGAGCTGGGTGTCGTCAGCGTAGGATACGATCTGGGCCCCAAACGACTCAGCCAACGCCGCCAGGGGGGTCATAAAGATGTTAAAAAGGGTCGGGCTCAATATAGAGCCCTGAGGAACCCCGACTCCCAAAGGCGGCATAACAGCTGAGTCTGGGGAGGCCCAGACCGTTTGCCGGCGGCCAGCTAGAAAGGAAGAAAACCAGCTGAGCACCGTCCCTCGTAGGCCAATCTCATAGAGTCTTGCGAGAAGGCAATCATGGGGGACGGTGTCAAAAGCCGCCGACAAGTCCAACATCACCAGCATGGCTTTGCCCCCAGTATCCAAAACCCCTTTAATGGCTTCAGAAACCCCGCAGAGATGGACAATCTAGCTATTCCTCTGATCGCAAATTTGGCAAGCTAGTCAGATAGTCAGAATCCTGTGTTTATCCACAGGGGTGGTGTCTGGAAACACCGCCTCTATTTGGGTGATTTTTTGTGCTAACCAGAATGGTATTTGTTCCCGTTTAGCTGGTACTTTACCTAGGCAGAACTGTATGTTCTGTGGTGTAATTTTATTTGTGTTCCCCTGATGAGGGGTCAGCTGTGGGATTTTAACTACAGGTTGGATGGTTGAAGTCCGCATTACATATTGGACTAGTTGTCTATATATTTTAATTAATTGTTTTAGTTGTACTAAAACATCTGCTGCAGACATCCTTTCGATGTCTGGATTTGGTGTGTATCCGGCTAGGACCGGCCACGTTGCTCCTGGTCTACCTAGTGGACCGAGCCTGGTGATGTGATTATTATGTTTTAGGGCGCCATTAAACAAGAGCAGATGCTCTTGGAATTTGAGTGGTACTTCCACTTCCTCGAAAGGAGTGTAGGTATCCGGAGGTTCCTCTATTTTATAACAGTGGAACTCCTTTGTTACAGCATTTGCTGCTGGAAAGTTTATCCATGAATAGAATACCTCTGTCTGCCGATATTCGTGTGCCTCAATTACGAATATGACTGTACCACCTCTTGGTGTCAGTCCATTTTCTATAAGTTTTAACGTTATAGATCTTCTTATGTTGACCGGGATGAGTATTATATCCGGGTCTGCTTCTTGCATAGTATTATCAGCTGCTATTACTTCAGCTGCTACTCTAGCTCTCTCTCCTTCATCATCACTGGCTGGCATTTTACTGTCAGGATGGTTTTTCTGTTTGTTTGCAGATCAGGTTTCTTATGGAAACAAAGATGAGATGCACAATATTTTGGAACAGTGTATCCTTCAACGTTGATTGAACCAAGAACCATACATAGGAGTTCCCTCCTGCGAGGTTTTGGCGGATTTTACCTCTCACCCACTCCAGACGTCTTTGGAGTATTATGGGAAAAAGGGGTCTGAGTGAAAAAGCACGACTGAGTTACTCTAAAGTCTTGCGTTAGTTTTATCGCCTATCCAAACACGTTGGGCGCCATGTAGTGTAGTTCCTATTATCCCAATAGGCTCTGCGCATTGGAATAATACCTCCAATAGTATAGACCTAGACCAGACGTTAACTAGGTCTTCTACTGTCGATATTAGACTTAAAGTTTTGGGTTTGCCAGCTAGCTCAGAGTTCACTAGAAACTTTCTCGAATAGACAAGGAGGAGTTCAACCTCCCTGGATAGACAAGAAGGGATTTAGTTTCTGACAACCATAGAACATGACAACTTTGCTCTCCCCTAATCAAGAGTGTATCTCTAGAGTCGTGTGAAAACAAAAGACAACTTATTTTACTCAGTCAGTACGTGCATTCTTAGTTTCACCAGATTGTAGAGAAAAAGAAGAGACGGGCGTGTTCAATAAAAGATGTTATTTATTGATCAGTCTCTTTTCTCGTACAAGAGAAATGAATCGATATTATTGCAATACTTATGGTTAAGTAAAGTGCATACAATAAAAGCAGAAGTATAAAATAATACTGTAAAAACATTTATATGGTTTCTAAGCCATATGGTGGTTTAAAATGGATAAAATAGATACGTACATATAAACATTTGACTAATCGTACTCAACTGGTGCTTCTAACCACGCCTACCCCAGTGTACCTGACCTAAGCCTAATACGTGGGCGGGGATAGAAAGTAGCAGTGTAAGTTAAGTTTGTTTTGCCAAGTGACTGATTCAAGAATTCTCTGCAAGGGGTTATTCAGTTCCGTACCTGAGGTCTAGGATGATTGAGGGATGGTATCGCTCATCTTTGGTCTCGATATTCCAGGCTGCCTGCAAGGGCTGCTCGTAAGCGCCGGAGCTGGATTTCTCGGCAGGAGAAAGGCAGCGTCTCTTTTTCAGCGCGTCAGGAAGGCAGGGCAGCTAGTGGGCTTCGCTCTCTGCTGGGCTTCGGGAAGTCTCGCTGCTCCGATCTCGTCACCACCGCGTGTGTTTGCTTAAGGCAATATCGGTAATATTTATACCTGTAAGGTGCCGAGATTGACGTAAGGATGGACATAGATACGTCAATAAGGATGTCATACGAGCTGGTCGTTAGCGCATTCTTTTACTGAAGTTCTCGGTGAAATCAAAACAATGGCCGCAGGGTTTTTCCCAGGTTGTCATAGGTTTGATTTGTTTTGAGAACTCCGTATGCCTTATCAGGGGCTGGAGGAATATTGCTTGCCTAATTAGATGGCAAGCGTTATGACCTAATCAGATAACGCGCTCCTGTGCCGTGGTCTGGCGTAATCAGATAACGGTTTCTGCATCATGGGATGGCTGCTAGTTAACTCGTTAACCAGAATAGGGTCAGGAATAGGGGGATCGATACAGAACCTATAGGTATACATCACAACGCTAGGCGAGACCTAAAAAGGAGAAATTTAAAATGCTCACATTGGCTTAGGTCCCTGTCTGCCCTGCTCTCCTTTATTAGAGATATTTGAACTTCTCCCTATCTTGTACATTAGAGACTTATTTTCTTTAAAGTAGTAAGTCCTGTGTCATTCTGTTGGATTTGCTGGGCACGGGTACTGTGTTGCACTCTTTCAACCTTGAATGTCAAGTTACTGTAGTCCCACCCCTGATGTTTTTGCCATTTGTCTTCTCTGGCACTCCTCTGTGCGGTTTTTTTTTCCAAGTGATTTTCCAAATTCTCCTGTTTTGTCTGGTAAAAAGATACATTATTCTTACTGAGCAAGCATGCAGGATCTGTTGTACAGTCTGTCTAGGGATTTTTTCTCAGTCTTTTCCTCTGAAGCATTGATTCTGTCTCTCAGCTCTGCCCCATCCATTTGGATATTACTGATCCTCTTTGGTAAGATGAATTAGGCTGACACGATTTTATCCTGAAGTACTGTGAAAAGCTTTGTGTTACCTCTCCTTCAGTTTTACTGGCTGATTCATGCTCCCCTCCCTTGTCCTCATCAGGGTTCCACTGTTTCGTGCTGCCCTGGCTTTCTGGGTTTTTGTTGTAGCATAGCTTAAATATTCAGATCTTCGATGCATGGACTGTCCAATGTTTTCCTTGCTGCCTCTAGTCTTGCAGGTTGCCCTTGTTGCAAACCTGCTTGACTTGGTGTTCTGCAGCTCCAAACTGCAATTTCCAACTTGCCCCTTCTCTCACTCCTATCTCTGTGCTGTGCTCTATTAGACTTAAGCAGACGATTGCCATAATCTTTGTTGTGTTTCTCTTATGAGTGCCGGTAACTGTCTCACATCTGTGAGCCTGCTGACTCAGACAGCCGCCATCACTCATAGCTTTCTAGATGGCTGCTGTTCCTCTGAAAGCTCTTAACTGGCTCCTGGTTGCAAAGAGATGTATTTTTAAATGTCTTTGTAACTGCCACTTGGACACTTTAAGATTCTGGCTCTGTTGGTCTTTGTGCGCATTAGGATGAATCGCTATACCCTAACATGTTATTTGTGCTCAGTGTCCGTTGATAAGTGAGTCTGTGTGGGTGGGCCTTCTCTTAACTTGTCCCTTTGTACTGGAATGCTCTTCAGAGTTATCTGTTTCTGAACTTGCCGATCGAGCAACGCACACATCATCTGGCAGATCAAGAGTGTCATATCTGTCATGAACTGGTAAGGAACATCTTTGATCAGTGGGGCATGCTCTGGTTAGATCAGTTTGCCTATGTTGTGGAGTCTCAAAACTACTGTGCACTGAAATGTTACATGTATTGATCTAATCGGACTGTCTAACGACTTCACATGGCATTTTTATGTATTGTTAAACCCTGATGAATTTGTACACATATGTCTACAATCACTTGGCACTTTGATGCACCTGTTTGTTTTTCTGTGGGTTACGACTAATGTTTTATTTTTAACCTTGTTGAATTTTATGTAAATTAGTTCTAACCGAATTGCCAGAATGATTTCATAATGTTGTATGGTCGATACAAGAATATTATATGTCCAATTGCTGCACATGTATCGTAATGCTTCACTCTGTGATGATTTTAATTGATCAGACAATACATTTGTTCACACATTACTATGCACTGGAGTTTCTTCCTGGAAAATCACTTAGGAGGCACATTCCAACGGAAATTAGACTATTGTGCACATTCCTGCCACTACCTCAAGTTCTGAGAAAAGTCAGGATAGACCGGGCCCAGGTAATCTTGATAATACCAGACTTGACAGACATGGCAAGGAGAGTATGATACCTAGAGCTCCTTCGCATTAGCATTTGCCCTCCTTTGGTTACTGCTTTGGGAGGACATCTTTCTCATCAACAAGGGAATTTCCTGCACCAGATTCTACCTAATCCACAACTCTGAGTGGAGATGGAGCAGTGGCACTTCAATGTCTTCGATCAGTAGTTGGTTCCATCCTTGCTGCCCAATGTCCATTAGTGCTGGGAAAAGTTCATTGTCTAGTGTTGCACTCATCATACTGACACTGCAGGCCAAATATTTGAGTGTAGTATTGCTTGGTCTGTCATTAGCCGAGCTGGATCTGGCAGTGAGCATAGTTAAGGGGCTCTCCTTTCCTCTTTTTTTATTTACCTCTATTTAAATCACCTGTTGTGATGTGTGTAGCATCACTATTGAACTCCTATATTTGCACACAAGTGCCTTGTCATGTGCCACAATTAGATCTGAACTTGGTGCATCTTTTTGAGTTGCTTCACAGGTGCCCACTGATGGTTAAAGCTTTTCTGATTGTCTTAAGCTTTGCCTGTCGCATAAGTTAACTGCAAGCGCTCTCAGTGCATCCTCTTGAGTTGCTTCACAGGTGCCCACTGATGGTTAAAGTTTTTCTGATTGTCCTCACCTATGCCTATTCCATGAGTGAACTGCAGGCGCTCTCATTGCAACTACCCTACATTACTTTCTACCTGAACAAATTAGTGCTGAGGACACAAACACTTTTTTATGTTTTGGGAAAAAACATATTTGAATGACTTTGTGTAAAGAAAAGTAAGAACGATACAATACATATTCTGCGGAGCATATAGCATCACATAGTGCAATTGCAAGGCATTTGCGTTCAGTCTTTACAGTACATCATCGCAAAGCAGCAACTACAGCGACATCCCTGCCCTCCAGCAGTACCATAGATTTATTGGCCCAACCACTCCCCGCCCCATACTCAGCCATGTTTAAGAGGACAGCCCCTGGCCTTGTAGACTGGTCTCACCTGTAGTGCACACCAGTCCACCCCTCAGCGCCACTATGTGGGAGGAGAAGGGGACCTCCATCCGGCAGCGATATCCCGTTTTGCGACTGTAAGAGCTGTTCCTAAGAATGATCAGTCAGCCCTTGTACCCCTGGAGCCCTCAAGGACACCCAGCAGAAGCACTAGGGGAGAAAAGGGAACATCCCATGTCAGCACCTTAGGTAACCCCCCTCCCACCCCCCCACTACAGACCAGAGCCTCTAAAGTATGGGGCATAGCCAGACCACATGGTAAAAATCTGCAGGAGTGCGCCACATTGAAGACACGAGGGATCTGGGAGCAGTTTCGCTCTGTAGAGCCGAGCTGGGGAGGGATAAGCACGGTATAGATAATATGTTTGGACCAGTCATAGCCTGGAAGAGGTTGTGACCATCCTGGGCGCCATCAGTGCGTCGTGCCAATCATCATCCTCCAGAGGTCCTATCGAGCCATGGGGTGATCCAGGGTTCCCGGTGTATTAATTTTCAAGGTTTTGTAAATTTTAGAGACTCCTCCTTTGCCCAAAACACCCATAAAAACCTTGGCCTCCAGTGGACAGAATTCCAAGAGATTTAGGCATTCTAAGATTACGATTAGGACTATGATTAGCTCTATTGTGTTTATTTATTCTTATTGTTAGGTTTCTTTAGATTTGAATTTTTCTTTCTATTTTTACATGAATATTTAATCATGTAGTTTTCTGTGCCCATGTCACTGCTATAGAGTTTACGGCACGATTTGCCCATATGGGGGAGGGGGGTTCCCATGTGATATGCTCCATTGAGAACTTTTGTTGCTATTGCGGTATAGTGGTTCCACTAATATTCTTGCATTTTGCTTTAAGATGGCCATGTTTTTCCTTTATGTATAGTTGTTCTACTTTTACTTTTTTCCTTGTGGTGTATTTTCGTTATGCTTGGATACAAACTTTTATTGATGGTAATATCTTTGATGGAAGCTATGATTTTTATGAGATAACCTTTTCTTTGGCAGTTTGATACCTTTTATTTTCTAAGATGGTATGTACTTTGGTTGGGATTTTTACTGAGTCATGCTGCATTGGCGGGGCTACCCACTAGTATGCTTTTTTTAGTGTTTCCATTTTTGACTCGAAGTTATGCTGTGACTTACGAAGGACCGGACAGATGAGTCGAGCAGTAGGGACCCCTGTCATTTTGAATGGTAAGACGATTTGGTTTGTTATAGTGGCGTCTACTTTAGTTCTGATCTTAAGTTTCTAAAGACATCGCTTGTAATTCTGTACAGTTGTATTGATAGGATGGGAGCTCTTGCCCCTTTTATGATTGAGTTTAGTACGTGCTTGTAATGTTTGTGATTATGCATGTTCCATTCTTATTTGGGAGGACGAGACATGTGAATCAAGTAATTTGGATCGCCGTTTTTCAATGTGCAAGTAAGATTATTTGGGTTTAACTGATGGTGTTTTCTCTAGCTTTCGCTTTAAGTTTCTAATCCTTCGCTTGAAATTCTTCCTAGGTGGATTTAAAGAATGGAAGAATTCTTATTAAATCTAGTCTTTGGTGACAGAGTTTGATAAGCATTATTTTTGGTGATGGTCCTGCACCAGGGTAAGATTTAATTTAGTGTGTCTCTTTGGTTTTGATATAGATGGGAGTTTCCATCAATATGACTTGTCCTTGTTCCTAATGGCACTTGGTGGTTTGAAGGGTCTGCACTTTCGTTGGTGTTTTCACTTAAACAGGCGTCACGCAGACACAGTTGTGGTGGATTTACATATTCTGATGCAGTCGTGACTTTTGGTTGTTTGGCACTTTGTGGGCAAGTGGTCCACACACTCACTTTCTGTGGCGTACCAGGAATTATACTTCTTTTCTTTTTCTGTTTTAGTTCTGCAGAATTCCTGGGTTTTGTGCCATTAAGTAGCTGTTTTCATCTTTGTGTCCTGATCTCATAAACTATTTTGCCTCTGGGGACTGAAATATCATCAGATCATCCTCACTAA
This sequence comes from Lissotriton helveticus, assembly GCF_964261635.1. Lineage (NCBI taxonomy): Eukaryota > Metazoa > Chordata > Amphibia > Caudata > Salamandridae > Lissotriton > Lissotriton helveticus. The sequence goes on from NC_136070.1 coordinate 244,327,264, forward strand.
TCTAAAATAAAAAAGGTCCGTATGTGCATCTAACTTTAAATGAGAATGGACTTCTTGTTGTATGTGCACATCATGTTAGGTGGATATATCGTTCCACATTGATAATTGTGTACGAAAAATCCCCTATATGGTCATTGTGACGGGTGATTGGTATTGTAACTTAAAACCTCTTCGTATTTATATGCTTTGACGGTTCAAGTAAAAAAAATTGATTAATAGAATTAATTTATGTTGGTACGCCTCATTATTATCCATATTATTTCTCATTCCTTTAATTGGAAATGGCTTGGATTAACGTACCAACCTACTAAGTAGGAGAATAAGTGACTCCTGCAAGAACACTTTGTTAGGTTTGAGTCAATACCCAGCTTCCTGAAGGAATATTTGGTTGCCCTATTTTCTTTTGACTATTTTCTGGCAGAAACCCTGGTCCCCTATAATCTCTTGATGGAAATTATGAATGTTGTGCTAATTTTGGACTCCTACCACTCCCTTTTCCCCCAATAAAATGAAATTATCAATGGAGCCTTCTAAACTCTGTGGACACTGTGCATTTCCACATTTGGGCTTCTCCCAGAGGATGCAGACAATGTGCCCGATCTGTCTTACACCCTTTTACAACACTTCACCTCTAAGTGTAGATACAAGCTTGTCACATCACAACTGGAGCATGCGTCCAAACTTCACACAGCGCTTCCTTTAAGTCATACTACCAATCCATGCTGTATCAATTATTTACAACTAAGGGTTTCACACTGCTACAGATTTGCACAATGGAGACGAAGAATTCGGCCTAACTTTCCCTTTCTAGCACATCAATTGAGGTCACTGGTATACGAGCACATTTTCCCTTAGATGAAGCATAAGTTACAAATGAATAATGCAAATTCTACCATCTGGTTACATACCGAATTTTTGCAAAGCATCTTGTCAACCTCCAGATCAGATACCACTCAAAAACATCGGAAAGTTTTTGTTACTAGAGTTCCAAATCATATGCTATATGAGGCCATAGCACCACTTCCCTGACAAGATAATGGGCGGCATACATGTCCCTGATAGCTTTTGTTGCGGAAAAAAATGAATGACATGAGGCCCGTTATAGACTTGAGAATCCTAACAAGCCCGTTTTGGGGCAGTCTGGTAAGATGGCTTGTCTACCAGATCTCTTGCTAAAGAGCTAGGAGTCAAATGTCATGTATTCACTGTGCATGGTTAGTATGTATTTTCATATGTCTGTGTATAGAAACAAATGGATGCTCCCTAACCTTCAAGGTAGGGAATATGCATTGGCAGTTCATTATCCAGACAATTGACACCAGTCTGCAATTTCTCTCAATGTCTAACAGTAATGGTGGCCCTTCTGTGCCGGTAAAAGCAAAACTTGCATATGTACCTATGACCCTGGTTGCACATTCTTTCAGCTCATCAAGTACCTTGGGTTCCTTGGGTTATCCGTAATTAATCAAAGATTCAATCAATCTCCATCCACCTGTAAGTCTCCTGTTGGCCCCCGATAGACCGTCCCACAAACGAAACACATTAGAATAGAGAATACACTCCTGTCAAAGATGTCAGATTCATTGAGAAATAAAACCAACATTGAAGTAATTTCACATGTTTTGTAGGACTATTTTCTTAAATCTTCATGGTTCTTATTTGCTGACAGAAAAGGAAGCTGGCTTAAGTTACAGGAAACTGGGTGGACATTGATTGCTTTACCAACTGCAACACATGACATACAAAGTGCCAATTAATCTATTCTACATTCCAGAAGGAGCAGCTATTGGGTGGAGGGACCTTTTTAAAGCATTTGCCTCAAAAAATGTTTCATGCCCTCCCTTGTTTCTCTTCCTATTTTGCCTGGTAGTCCAGTTAGGAAAAAGCTCCTTCTCCGATATGTCGCTCCCACAGATTTGGTATACATGTTCTTCTCCACTTGTTGATGCAGCACCGTCTATTCGCCAGAGGTCAGGCTAAACTGCTCAGCAGGAATGTAGGTGTGAGGTCTTTCTGAAACTCATCTGACTGTAATGTACATTTAAAAAATTTCTTTATTTGAATGTTTTTATTGAGATTTTGTATTACATTACATCAAGTATCCTGATGAGCGCATATCATTTTGAACATAACAGTACGGTAATCCATGACGAGTGTCTATACATTGAACATTGGCAGGATAGAAGTTTGACAGATGGAATTGCCCTCCTACACATGGTCCCCTTGAACATCTGTAATAATTACCCGTTGTGGAAATATCCCAAGCCCTCCCTCTGATGTAACGGTATGGAGTGTACGGGCCATTGGATCAATGTTGTCTGGTGTATCCAGGGACTAAATGTGGTACCTCATATATCCTTGTGGTGTCCCTCACCAGGCCTTTGGTGCATGTGTTCTCAGAAACTATGCATCAGGATCGGAACCTCCAATATAGAGAAGAACTGTTAACTTTGGGGGGAATGAACTGGGAGATGGTGCTGTAGAGATTCTAGTGTGAAAAGAATCTAATATGGGTAAGTCTTGTGGACTGCGGTCGGATCGTTATGGGTGGCAGTTGCAGAAGGTCACCGCCATGTATCTCTAGGGGGGGGGGGGGGGGGTAGGGTTGGCGTCCTGCTATCTTTCTTTCTAGGGACCAGTAGTTACTCGTGGATTATCTCCTATCTGTCTCTGCGGGGAGCCCAATGGGGACTGTGCCTGGGAGGTGGGTGGGGAAAGTGGCTGTGTTGTTAAGTGGGTAAATTGGTGCATCAGTTGTGCATTCAAGTGAGATTGGGTGTTTTCGCATGCCTTCCACCTCCTCATCCCGTAGCGCCTCCTCTTCCGCCGCCCCCATTTCTTCATTGCCCCTATCCATGCTGCCTCAGGGGGTCCATCCGGGGCTCGCCAGTGCATGGCTATCCCTCTATTAGCTAGGAGAATGGCTAATGATGCAACTCGGCATGGTACCCACTCGGTTTTCCGTTTGTGAACAACCCTAGGGCACTGGCTTCCCATGAGGACAGGGTCGAGTTACTAGTAACCTCCTGGAGTGTGTGGTGTACCTGGTTCCAATATTGTTTAACGCTTGGGCAATCCCAAAACATGTGTTTGAAGTCCGATTCGGGGGCCTGACATCGGGGGCAGGTGAAGTGTGTGTCAGGATAGAACCGGTGGAGACGTTGTGGGGTGAGGTACGCCCTATGGAGTATATTGAATTGAATGTTTCGGAAACTGGCATTTCTGGAGACTTTCTTTGGATCCTCTAGGGCTTTTTCCCACTCTTTGTCGTTAAATACCCGACCTACTTCGTCCTCCCATTTCTGTCGCAATGTGTCCAGGGGATGGAGAAGAAGCTCTCGGACTGCCTTGTATAACCATGTGACCAGGTGCCTACCCACTCCCATATGTATGATGGTGTGTATTACCGGGTGTATTGGGGGTTCACCCGTCTGCGCGTTCCAGAACGGGCGGCTACTGTCTATTAGCTGTCGGTGTAGTAAAAATTGCCCTGGAGGAAGGTCGTAGAGATCTGTCAATTGGGCGTATGTCATTAACTGTCCGTCGTTGAAAAGGGACACATGATAGAGTGGTCTGTCCAAACCTGGAGGGCGCGGGTGGTATATTAAATATTATTACGGGGGAAGCCTACCAATTTACGCAGTGGTGAGTACAGGGGTTTCCCTCTGGACAGTCGGTGGATCCTCAGCATAAATGTACATGCAACTGTCACCTGCAAGGGGTATGTACGTAGGGGCTTTGTACCTGGGAGTAATAGCCTGCGTATCGCTGGAAGGGGATCCGCCCTTGTTCCGGGAGTGTTTCCCCGATATGGCGCTCCGCTGTCCAGAACGACAACCATTGGAGTTGCGCTGCCAGAAAGTATGCTTCAAAGGACGGGGCGCAGAGTCCTCCCTGAGTCGTGGGTAGGTAAAGCGTGATCAAGGCTACCCTGCGTCTCCCCCCCCTCCCCAGATCAGGTTTGTGAGGAGCGTGTTTAGGTCTTTAAAAAAGGAACGTGGCGGTATCACCGGGAGGTTGGCGAAATGGTACAGGAGTCGTGGGACCATTATCATCTTTGCAAGTGCTATGCGGCCTATGGGGGCCAGGGGTAGTGTTTTCCAGATTTGTACTGATGCTCCAAGTGAGCGTGTGGGCGCCCACCTGTATGTCGTGTGGAGCTAGATGTGGGCTCAATGGGAATATCGTGGACTTGGTCCAGATGACCCTAAGACCTTAGGCCGCCGCAAAGTCCTGTAGCGTCGACCAGACCGTAGATAGGTCACTCGTAATGTCTCTGACATAGATCAAAAGATCATCTGCGTAAAGTGATACGCAGAGTGTTATGTCTGCTATCGGTATTCCCCACGCCTGTCCCTCCTGACTTAGTTTAAGTGCAAGCGGTTCAACTGCTAGAGCGAACAAATGGGGGAGCAGGGGGCACCCTTGTCTTGTCCCTCTATCTGAAATGGGGTTGATATATATTTGCCTATCCGCACTCGAGATATGAGGCCCTTGTAGAGTAGTTTGCTGTATTTCAACAGAACAGGTCCTATCCGGACTCTGCGCAGAACCGCAAACAAATATGGCCAGAGTAAAGTATCGGACGCTTTCTCGAGATCTAGGATCAGGCAGGCTGCGTTTGGGAAGTGTGTTCTCGCTCTGTCTTGGATATGGAACAGCCTACAAATGTTTTGTGAGGTGTTTCGCCCTGGAACAAACCCGTTTTGGTCAGGGTGTACCAATGGCGCCAGGATTTGGGTGTATCAGTTTGCTAAAATCTTCCCTAATAGTTTACAGTCTGTATTTAGTAGTGTTATCGGTCTGTGACGGGTTCCTATGTGGCTTGAGAAAAGTTACAATGATGGACTCTCGGAGTGACCCTGGGAGTTCTGCCCTGACCAGTGTCTCGTCGAGTACGGTCACTACCTTGGGGACAAGATGCATCGACAATGTGCTGTAATATTCGAGTGGGAAGCCGTCCATCCCCGGGGCTTCATGTTGTGCTAGTTGTCTAATGGCGTGATTGACCTCCGGGGCTTTGATCTTGGAATACAGGTCTTTTCTGGCGGTTCTTGGGATGTGGAGGATATGTAGTGGGCGGAGGAATTGTGTTATTTCCCATTGATTAGTTTGCGCTGGGGCTTGGTAGATTTCTGAGTAGTAATCTCGGAAGATGTGCAAAATGTCGATTTGCGAGTGTCGGGGGTACCTGAGTGGTCTAGTAGTTCCGTGACCGGGTTTGTGTTCACTTCCTGTCTGGCTAACCATGCTAATAGTGTACCCACTCTATTGCCCTGCCTGTGTGTCCTGGCGGCAGAGGCCCTAAAGTTATACTTACGTAGGTCTCGTAGTGCCTCTGCATAGGTGGTTTTAGCTTCTTCTATTTGGTAGTGGCTTCAGTGGTGTCAGTTTGTTTCGTTAGTGTCGCTAGTACCAGTTCCGCTGCTTGAAGAGTTCTGTTGAGCGGCTTGCGAACCCACACTATTTGTTGTATGCAGTGACCCGTGGCTGCTACTTTAAACGTGTCCCATTCTATTTGGCTAGATCCTTCTGTGCCTGAGTTGAGCGCGAAGTGTTCCTGGATATAGGAGCCGTGTTCCTGTCGGAATACCGGATCGGAAAGACAATCACGTGGCAGTTTCCATGTGGGCACGGGGGGGGGTGTGGAGGTCTCCATCCGAGTGTCAGTATATGGGCATCATGACCTGAGAGGAGTCTACCGAGATAATCAGAGTGTTGTACATGTGGGAGCACTGTAGTGGAGCAGAGGAATCTATTGAGGCGGACGCGTAGGTTGTGTGGTATGGAGTGAAAGGAGTATAGTTTAGTGTCTGGGTTTTGCTCCTGCCACGGGTCTATCAGGTTCCAGTGTTGCACCCATGCTTGATATTGAGTTGTCTGTTTGTGTGCTGGGGAGTGTAGTGGTGGGGGGTGTTCAGAACACAATTATAATCACCGCCTAAGAGCCATAGGACTGAGGTGTATTGGGTAAGTACTCCTGTGAGGCGTGTCCAATAGTAGTTTTGATCTACGTTAGGGGCTTATACACTTCCCAGCAGGACAGCCTGGCCTTCCAGCAAGCCCTCTATGAGGGCGTATCGGCCTTCTTTATCCGTGACCTGTGTGTGCTCTTTAAACGGGACTCCCGGCCTGATCTAGATGAGGGCGCCCCTGGCATATGCCGAGTAGGTAGTGGCACACACAATACCTCGCCATTTCCTATGTAGCCGGGCCACTTCCAGTGCTGTCAAGTGTGTCTCTTGTAAGAGCGCTATCTGTGCCTGTTGTCGTTGGATGTATGCATAGACAGTGTATCACTCGCTAGCCGAGTGCATACCCCTAACATTTATGGTAATGATCTTCATATCCGTGTTAGGGACTCTATGGGTCATGGTATGCCAAGAACGCGGGCCTGCCGCTCCCGTGTGTCGTCCCCTCTCCTCCCTCCTGACCCTACTCCTTCTTTTGCCACAGTCCATTGATTACATATGGTTCTACTAGATTGATCCGCAGGGGGTATAGGGTGAGCCTGCAAAACGAGGAAGCAAAACTTGGATGTCCGGGAAACTTCCCAACTGGAGGGACATAGCGTCGGAAATGGGATGTCCAAACTGTACTTCATGTATGGTCTTTAAATCGTTCTGTGAGAGGGGGTGGTTGCTCGGCTGCGGGTGTCTCCAGAGGTCCGGCCGCCTGCTTTATAGCGACCAGTTCATGTTGCTCAGGAGGTGGTCTCTCGTGGTGTAGCTCATGTGTCATCTCGTTCTGTGACAAGCACAGGCGGGTCGCCCTCGGGGTTGTTTAACCTTGCCATCCATCACTGCCCTGTGTACACTGAAAGTCTAGGGGGTGGACATCGGCCAGGGCGCTACATTTTAGCATGACCTGCCTCTCTCATCGCCGTCTATATCAACGTGTCTGCGGTTTGCGGCGCGACTAGTGGCGGTGTGCCAGAGCCGTCGTGAGATGTATTTGTATCACTGGCTTTGTCGTCCGACGTGAAGATGTGGGGAGCTTTTTCCATATCAGAGTTGTTCTCAACTACCCTTCTCGCCGCTGCCGCCTGTAGGGCCCCCCTGCACTCTGCTATAATTTGTTCTAGATTGGGGGAGCGATGCGTGAGTGGCTCCGAGCAGGAGTTGAGCTGTGTGAGGGTGATCTTTTTCTGTTGACGTCCGGGGCGGTTCGACCGCCGGCGGCTTTGCGTGTTCTCATGGGCATCCGGCCCGGGTAGTTGCTGGTCTATCTAGTCACTTGCCTCCGATGGGTCGGTGAAAAAATGTGTAGAGCCTTTATGGAGAATTTTTAAACGGGCTGGAAAGACGAGAGCGTATTGCACCTGTTTCTGTTGCAGGGTACGCTTGACCGGGAACAGCATGACGCGCTTATCTTCTACGTGAAGCGCACCCTTCTCCTGGGCTGCCCTGAGAATAGTGTCTCTGTCCTAGAAGTGGAGTAGCTTCAGGAGAAACGGTCGAGGTGGTGAGCCTGGTATTGGTTTACGAGCCGGTACTTGGTGTGCCCTTTCTATGGAGAAGAACGGAGTCAAATCTTCTCGTCGGGTAAATTTTATCCATGCTTCCATATGTTTAACTGGGTGGGTCCCTTCTGAGCCTTCCGGCAGGTTCAAGATGCGGATATTACTCCTCCGAGAGCATCCTTCCAAATCGTCCGTTTTATTTTCAAGGAGTTGTATTCTTTGCTGGAGGTCGTTCAGGGCATCTTGGTGCGTCGGTACCTGTGGTTCTATTACTTGAAGCGTCGTTTCGGTATGCTTAACTTTGTCTGCCAATTTCCAATGGTCATCTCGCAGAATATTGATGTCTGCTGCCAATTCTCCAAACTTATTGTCCATCGTTACCCTGGAGTGTTCAAGGGCGGCGAGTACTTTCTCCAGTTTGTCTGATGTGGATGCTGCGTGGGAGGGCCCCTCTTCTGCGAAGGGATTTGTGGGTTCCGGGGAAGCCTGCCTGCGACTCGGCGACGGTGTGGACCCCGTGATGCGTTGGCATCCCATGATGTCGTATGGAATAATTCCTATCTGGGCCCCTGACTTGCGCCTCGAGTCCCAGCGCCGGGAGCAGGGGGGCACCGGGGCCGCCGTCTGATTAGGGCATGCAAGGTGTGACAAGCTGGAGATGGCTGTCTGGTCACTGCTGCTGCAGTGTCAGGGCGCTGCGATGTGCGGGGGTCCGTCCCCACCCGTGCTTGGTCTTAATGATGCGTGTCGGGCCCAGCACGTGTCTGCCTCGTCCGTTTCGCCCCCCGCCGCTGATGGTTGTTGTGGCTGCTTTATCTATGTTGGTCACCTTTCTGTGCCAGTTGGCACCGTCCTACGCCTTCGCCCCGTGCCGGGGACCCCCCACCGCGCACCACAACTCCCAGTGCCGGGCGGGGAGGACCGGGGGCACGGCCCAGAGCCAGCAATGCGTTGAGTCGGTGTGCAGGAAGTCCAAGGGTCGTGTGCTGTGTGGCTGTTGTACGCTGTAGGCCTCTTATTGTGCACACAGGGCCCTGGGCGTGTTAGTGTGGCCCTGGCGATATTTGGCACCCCACCTACAGGTCCTTTCTGCTTTTCGGTATGTGTTTGTTGCGGGGTCCCTGGGTTCTTAGTCGCAGCCTGCGCTGGGGTTTCTGCTGTCCCAGAGTAATGGCAGATGTTGTGTGGTGGGCCTCCCGCTCTGTTCCCCCGCCGGCGCCTCACATTTAGGCCCCATTGCCCCCCCCGCGCTCCGAATTCCAGCACCGATCGGGGAGGGCTGTGCCGCCGGGGCTGCGCTGGCCTATTGAGGCGTGCTTCTGTGGCCGATGCTGCGTTGCGCGCTGGGTTGGTGGCTCCCAGCGGGGGTCGCGGGGAGGTATTTCGGTGCCAGTTCAGTGTAGAGGGCGCCAGGCAGAGCAAGGCCTCCGCACCCCACCCGCTGGTCCACCGTCCGGAACGTGCCCCGTACCTGGACCTCTCCAGCAGCAGGCGGGGAGGTTGGTAGTCTTTGTAGGACAGTGGGTGTCTCCCACGATGTCTCAGGTATTCGGCACAGGAGCTAGGCCCCACGCCCGGGCCGCCCACTGCCGGCAGGGCCTGTAGCTCCATCAGAGTATGCGCTCTCACCTGCCTCTTGGGGACATCGGGGGCTCCGATCCGGCCGCCGCCCCCTCCACTCGGGACACACCTGCATCCGGGGGCGACTCCTGTTCGCTTGCGAGGAGGCTTGATCCCGCCGCTGTTAGATGCCTGCGCCAGTCTTCCTGAGAGGCGCCACCATTTTGACCTCCGCCGCACATCGGCCGTCCCGCTCTCGTGGAAACCCTGCGTCACATCACACTTCAGGGGCCCTGGGGGGGTTCCAGGGGTGTCGAGCTCTGTGGCATTATGGCCGGAAGGCCGGGAAAGGATCCCCGTAGCGTTTGGCGTGGATTACGCGGGCAGCCGGGATGGAGCTCTAGAGAAGCACGTCCGCCATCTTAGGCTGCCAAGCCACGCCCCCGACTGTAATGTACATTTGCGGTGTGTGCTACTGTTTGGACACACAAACTCAGTGTTTACAAGTTTGACTTCGTCTCAACTAGGCCTGACTAACACTTCTTACTAAAAAAATTAAAAAACAAATATTAACTCTGCAGCTAACTCTGTACCAGAGATCCTGTAATCATTATTTAGCTTCTTTTGTACAGTAGCAATCCCTTATAAGGGTGCAGCTGTGTGTATTCGAACACAAATCTGAAACATATATATTTTTTCACAACTTATCTTTTTTGGGAGAAAACCATGGAGCTGGTGTATTTAGTATCTCCACTGTTTGCATTTATTTGTACATTTATCAGTCATTGAGTATCTGAAGTGGAAACTTACTTTCACAGTAGATAATAATCCTGCCAGGAGAATAATTAAACTAAAGGAAAAACAGCCATATTAATCCTATTTAAAATTCTACAGCAAATAGATACTTTAATGGCACACCACAAATTTTCTCTCAAACTTTGATCTGAGTTTCACTGCAACTGTGTAATTGCCAGCATGTTGCAAGGACCCATACAAGCAATAGAGAAGTCCTCCTTATGATAGATGATAAAAGGTACCTTGAGCTCTGATATAGATAAAACCATATGAATTTATGAAATAGCACAGTTATCTGCGATCTCTGGTACAGGCAAAATAGAAGACTGTGTTGCAAAGTTGTTTAATAGCCAAATAGTGTCTCCAGGGTATAAAACGTTCCTACAAGAAATACAATAGACCTGCGTCTTTGCAGGCATGTGAAGATGTCCATCACCATAGGAAAAGCAATAGTAGATTTTAGGAATAATATTGTCTTTAAAATCCTGACCTTCTCAGAATATGGAGGGTCAGCAACAAAAATAAGGCAAGCCACAGTAGTGTATCGGCATTTTATAATCTTTTCAACCAAACCCCTTAATTGTATATTCAGGTCGCTAAAGTGCAACCTGTGTACAAACAGCTCTAAAAATCACTTTCAGAATTGTAGGTAAAAAAAACACCAAAAATTATGACAACTGATGCACATTTTTTTTGCTGTAGTAGGATCTCCAAAAAGATGCATATTGGGTTTTTAAGTATGAACATCCGGTTTCCACCGAGTTAATGTAAACCTTTTTCACTATCCCACACTAGGTAGATTTTATTAGGAGCTTGTGAACCCTTAGTAGTGGTTATTAGAAGAAAAAGAACGACTCAGTGTCTATAAATGACACTGAGATGCTACAGATTACATTGAGGAATTCAAAAGCTATGAAATTTTACAAAAGGAATTACTCAAAAAAAAAAGGTAACCCTTCCTTAAGTACACACTTCTAAGATTCTGTGGGTTCGCAGATAAGACCTCTTTAGATATTTTTGACCTTCATGTTGTCTTAACTATTTTGTCTTGATTTATTAAATAAAAAGTCAGCAAATAGTAGGCGTGTTTGAAAAAATTGCACCTATGATAGTGCTGTTTTTGAAGTCCTAATTAGCAACAATAACTTGAAGTAATGTGTTGTGTAATAGTTTGACTTTCACATCACTTATCCAACTTTTACCGAAGTCCTGTGATATGTCATAGAGCAGGTTTCTAATATTAGTGAGTTTAGTGGGTCACTTTTATTTTAAAAATATAATTGAAAAATGTGTTTGTTTTTACAGCTTCTAGCAGTGGAACTAGGCTTCATAGAGGATATGTGGAAGAGGCTACATTGGAGGACAAACCGCCTCAAACAACACACATTGTTTTTGTTGTGCATGGAATTGGGCAAAAAATGGACCAAGGACGAATCATAAAAAATACAGCAATGTGAGTAAAACCCAAGGCAAAATTTGATATAAGTTCTAGATTGTTTACTTAGTTATGTATTCGGACCCTCATATATTTTTATAAATGATCTAGTTACAATGTGAGTATAGCATTGCAAATCAATTTCGTCCTGATGCCAGAATTAATGGTATTTTGCAGTTCACTGAATTTGGTGCTTAGAGAAAAGCTGATCAGATGGCAAAAACATAAAGGGAATGGTTGTAAAAGCAGACATTAAACTAAATAAGTACATTTCAACAACTGAGCAATACGGAAGTGTTTTATGGGTGGGCTACCATAGGTGTTTATTAAATCCACACTCCTAAACTGACTACAGGAATGAATCGGTTTCTTCAGCAGTTTGGTTTAAATATATACATGTTTTTACAAACCTATATTTCGATACTGACAAAATCCCATCATTGTTTTATTTTATTTTTAAAAAAAATGTTTTATTAAACTTTTTATTGGAATTTCGACGGTACCAACATACATCGTACCTCCTTTGTTAACATATGCATCAATCACTGCATACATAAGTATAAACCAGTATAGTAAAGTTACAATGGCATAGCATCCCTGTACATATTAAAGCAAATACGTAAATCCCCAATACTCACCCCCCCACCCCACCCCAAACCTCAACCAGGCAACAAGAGTACTACTAAGCACCTCTCCGAGGCGACTCAACAAAAGCTTGTACTGCACAGTGGTCAGTTACAGTCTGGAAGCATCATCTCAAAAGTAGAATGACCCAACATTCAAGTCCAATAGTATAGTATTTCCTGGTCATGGATAGTGTATTAAAAATTTCCGCAATAGTGCAACTCATGGAACCTAACCCTTCAGAATAAATCAGGATGAGCCATCAGATACGCCGTTATTGGGCTCCAAAAATCTTTTGGGCGGGATGATTCCGGCAACTCTTCCTCATACGCTTGCAACTGGTCCCTGCAATAAACCAGATCCGTAAGCCACAGTTTTATAGTGGCAGCAGACCTCGATCCCCATCTCTGCGCCACCGCCCGTTTTGCAAGCAAAGTGGAGACTGCCACTAGGCACCTATTAGTTGACTTCAGACCTGTCACATACCCCAGTAGGCATAACACAGGCATACAGGCCACAGGCTCTAGCACCACTTCCGACAATATACGAGTCACTTCAGTCCAGAATGCAAGCACCGCCCCACACACCCATGCAACATGATAGAAATCCGCATTCACAGCGCCACATCGCACAAACCTCGCAGTTTCTCTCAGGCCATACTTATGGAGTTGTAAAGGCGAATAGTATACCTGGTGCAAAAATTTGAAGTGTATGATCCTGAGGTTGCAGTTGGCCGTAAGTCGACTTGTGAGTTGACAGCATGCCGTCCATACCTCCATCGAGATTGGACTGCCTATCACGGTCTGCAGTGCCCGGAGAGCCGTAGGCTCCTCGGGGAAGTCCGGATATGCAGCCCGAACGGCCTGCCGGACTCTGACTTGCGTAAAGCAGAACATAAAATTAGGTTTCACTCCACTCTGGGCCTCTCCAAGGGTTTTGAAGCGACCTTCCCTGTACTGATCCCCCATCCTGACAATACCCGTAGCCGCAAGGTCCCTTAGTGAAGCGGGCTCCCGAGCAGCCGAGATCCCCGGATGGGAGGCAATATGCAGAAGGAGGGCGTATAAATATGGAAGCTGCAATCTAGCAGCTAGAGCCCACCACGCCCAGGATGTGCACAGAGGGGGGTTTATTTCCTGCCGGGGTCCACCCGAGCCACCTGACCGAACCATAGCCTGCACCGGAATGGTAAGGACGGCATCCACTTCAATAGCCACGTGTGGTTGAAACCGCTGTGGAAAGTGCCAATAATGGGCAAAATGAGCCTGCGTGCAGATGTTATACAGACGAAGATCTGGAGCCTCAAAGCCACCCGGTCAAAAGGCTACACCAGTAGATCCCAACGGCATCGAGGTTGTTTCCCCCCCCCAGACTAAGGTTAGCAGTGCCGTCTGCAACGTTCGGATTAATACTACATTCAGTTTAATTGGTATATTAATAAAGAAGTACAGCATCTTGGACAGAAACACCATTTTTACCACAGCAATCCTATCTGCCAACGACAAAGGAATACACGCCCATCGCTCTGCTTGCTCTGTAATGCGCATAATGGAGCGTCCATAGTTCTTGGTGACCAACACAGCTGGATCCCTGTGGATCCACCCACCCCCCCGGTACTTCACAGGCTCAGAGGATCAGGACAGCGGAAAGTCTAGTTCAATTTCCCTCATGTGTGCTGTTATTGGAAAGACCACAGATTTGGGCCAAATAATGCCCAGACCAGGTTCCCGGACATAGAGCAGCATACCATCAGCAGGTGCTGTTGAAACCGTAAAGCCGCGGCTGAATGTTTCTGGCGGAGCTTGCAAGCCAGAGGTTCTAGCATCAAGGAGAAGAGCATGGGTGACGGGGGGCATCCCTGCCCTGTGCCTCTTTCTATATTGAATAAGGACGAGACCCTGCCATCAACTCTCACCCTGGCGACTGGCAAGCTATAGAGAACCCGAAGCCACTGCACAAAGAAGGGGGGAAACCCCATCCTACTCAGGACCGTGAACATATACGACAAATGCACGGAATCAAACGCCTTTGCTGTGTCAAGTAGCACAGCAACGGCCTGAAAATCTGGTTCAAAATAATGGAGCGTGGAGAATAACGTGCGCAGGTTATGCATAGTTGATCTCTCCGTAACAAAGCCGGACTGATCCGGTAACACCAGTAAGGGTATCAGAGGTTGGAGTCTTGTGGCTATCATTTTTGCTGATATTTTGGTGTCAATGTTAATGATGGAAAGCGGCCTGTACGATCCGCACTGGTTAGGGGGCTTGTCTGGTTTCAGCAAGGTGACCAGCAGGGCCTCCCGGAGCGACGGTGGCAGAGTCCCGCTATCATATGCTTCCGCGTAAACCTCCAGCAACCACGGAGCCAAGACTGTCGCAAATGCCTTATAAAATTCACTTGGCAGACCATCCGGTCCAGCGGCTTTACACGTTGGCAAGGCCATTATAGCGTCCCACACATCCTCCTCACCAAAAGACTGCACCAAATATTCACAATGAGTCTTGGACAGCCATCCCAACGCCACATCATCCAGGTAGTCATGTGTTTCCTCAGATGGAGGGGACTCCCTAGCGGCATATAGGGTTCTTATAAAATTTCAGCACTCTTCCGTCGAGTGGCGGGGCGTACCAGTGTCATCAGTAAGCTCATTAATGGGCTCCTGACTGCCGGGCTTCGCCAGTTTCTGGGCAAGAGAGCGGCCAGGCCGCCCACTTTCCCCATAATACCAAGCCACCCGACGCAGAGAGCAATGCCGCAGCTCCTGATCCACTGTCATTATGTTCAGTGACAAGGTCACGTATCTGTGCCAGCTTGTCTGCAGTAGGATCAGTATCAAAGGATCGCTCCAGGATATTAATGTCCGCTGCCAACTTCTGTATCTGGCGCCCAATATTCCGGCAATATCAACTCCATGAACACCGGGATACGGTCAGAAAGTGTTCGGGCTGCATGAGAGACACTTTTGACCCAATAACCAACCTCTTCTGCTATCAACCAATAATCAATACGTGACCAGGAGCCATGAACCGAAGACACAAACGTACTCTCGCAGGCATCCGGGTAACGCAAGCGTCAAATATCATGCACATGCCCAGCATCAATGAGACCCCACAACACATCTAACGCTCTTTTTTGCCTGATCTCACCAGAGACATGCCAATCCTTGAAAGCATCCAAATACAAGTTGAAATCTCCTCCCCAAATGATTTCAGCAGGAGGGAATAACAGTATCCTGCGCCACACATCCGACATAAACGCAGGGTCATCCACATTAGGCCCATATATGTTTACCAAGAGCACACTTTCTCCTCCCAATCTACCATGCATAATCACAAGCGGTCCACTATCATCCGTTTCAGTTTTAATTTCCGTAAAAGTGACTCCCTTTTTCACTAATATTAGCACCCCTCTCGCATACGAGGAATATGAGGAAGACGCTCGCACGCTGGCCCAGCGCACACCCACGTTCTGCACTGAAGCAGCAGTCAAATGTGTTTCCTGAAGGAAAGCGACATCCACCCCCATGCGATCTAAGCCCGCAAACACCATCCTGATTTTCTGCTGCGTATTCAGGCCACAGACGTTCCATGTGGGAAATTTAATCGAGCTATCCGTTACCTGGTTTCAAGAAAGTCAAACATCGATTGATGAAAACACAGCAATGTAACCACAAGCAGCAGAGAATACTGTACACTGCATATTTGCGCCTGGTAAAAAACAAGGAACACTCCCCCACCCCAAAACCCAATCCCACCCACCCCAAAACCCAATCCCACCCACCCCAACCATGCCAAAGCCATCCCAAACCCCAGCCCTCCCCTCATCCCACCCACCCCAACCATGCCAAAGCCATCCCAAACCCCAGCCCTCCCCTCCCCCCAACAACAGAGATCAGTGTTTGGCGTACACCCATATGGAGGGGGCACAGATGGGCGGTCCTCCCACAAAGCAGGAGTTGACCGAGCAGACAATAACCAAGCATCTCAACCCAACCCGACAAACTATACAGATACGAGTGGAGTGAGACAGCCCGCTGAAATAAGAACACAGGGGAGCTTGCAGGCCCCAATTATGATGAGATGGTCGTGTATGAGCTGGACTAAAGAATGCGGGAATCCCACTCAGTTAACAGTCACCACATTAATCGGAAAGGGTTAAAACAATCAAGCCATCCATCTTGTTGCAGAATATTGGACGATCAGAACTTCACCAACATTTACCCAGATATAAAGACCTACATAAAGATAAAAAAAACGCAAGAAAGGCTTGACCAATAAAGTAACATGACACCATGGAGGCACATACAGGTTCCAGTATAAGCAGGGAGTCCCAGGGAGAAAGTCACAGTGCATCACAAAGTGAACCCATCAGCATTCAGCATCCCCAAACCCCTCCTCATTAGGTTCCTCAGTGGAGTCACGCTTCCTGCGTTTCAATTTTTTTTCCATAACCCATTGCAGCCTTTGGGGAAGAAAAGAGCTTGTTGCCTTCATTTCGCAGAAACTGCTTCACAGTGCCAAACTCCCTCCGTGCAGCCTGGACGGCGATCGTGAAGTCTGGGAAGAAGGCAAGCGTATTTCCCTGGTGTTCGATAGTCCCCTTCTCCCTTGCCAGGTGCAAAATTGTATCCCGGTCCCTATAATTTAGAACCCTAGCTATTCTGGGGCGGGTGAGCCCCCGAGGCAGGACGAGCAGCCCAAGAACGGTGGGTCCGTTCCACCATAAACATATTAGACAACTGTTCTGTGCCAAATATATCCGTGATGAGGCGCTCCATATAGGTCTCCATCCTGCCCACATTTGTGGACTCTGGCAGCCCCGTAACACGGATGTTATTAAGCCTGGACCGCGTCTCTAAATCCTCATTCTTCGCCTGGATGAGGGATAGGACTTTTTCCATATTCAATGTCTTGTCAGTAACCGTGGATAGACCATCCTCCGTAGCCCTCTGTTCTACTTCCTCCATGCGTGCGCTCTGCTTCTCAAGTTGAGAGGACATATGATCAAGTCGGTGATTGATAGCAGCCATAGCACCTTCAATCGACTGTAAAGTCCGCTGTATGGCCACTAAAGTAGCCTCCAACATGGGGGGCCCATCCGATGTGGCGTCTGCCTCCGAGTCCGAGGCAGCCTTCTGCGGGGTCTTGGGCACCCGCCGTGACTCAAAAGTGAGTCTAGATTGTTTTTTGTCCGTCCGACCCATGTTCGTAGTCCGCGCCATGAGTACCAATGTAGCAGACAGCAGGGGCCAGTACACCCGGGCCTCAGGGCCCACCCAGGTCCGCACCACACACCTCCAGGCAAGGGGAGGCAACGCTGTCTCACACACGGCCCATTTATCGCACAGTACCTACAGAAAGTTCCAATTTTAAGCACAGCCAAAGCAGTCCCCCATCCACCAGGACACTCCCTAGGCCAGCCCGCCAAGCGATCCAACCCGCCAAGCGATCCAACTGGGGCACCGGGCCGTTTCAGGGTGTAGGTTAAAAATTAGAGAAGGCCACAAACCGCCAATTCTGGAGGAGGACAAAAGTCTATCAAGGTCAACAAAGAAAGCAGCCCATGGTTACTGTTGGCCCATAACAATTCGGGCACTGCAGGACAATGTTCGGCAGAGTAACAGCAGAAGCTCCAGCCCCAGTAGTATGCAGTCCTATGTATGAATATCCTGCCGCCGATGGTATCTCCGGTAAATCGAGCGCCTTCCAGTTCTGAATGCACTAGGCCCAATATCACCAGGAGTCGAGTAGGCCCTGAGCCTGCCGCCCGGACCCCAGTAGGCACTCCCCCAGTCGCAGATGCCGATTCAGCTGTCTCACGCCGGCTCCTTGCACACGATGTCAGCGGGGAGTCTCCCTGAGCCACCTGCGCCGCAGCACGCCGGCCGCCTCTCCGCCTCGGCACTAGGCACCCGCACCGGACACAGCAAGCCGGGCACAGGCCCATTCCCAGGCCCGATCCCACCTCCGCGGCCCGAGCCTTAGGTAGGGCCGACCCACTCACCGCATCCGGCGCCGACTGGCACCGATGTCGACAAAGCAGGGTCCGCACCTCAATGTCCGCTTCAGAATCCGCAGCCAACAGCACTGCGAGACCCATCCAAGTCGAGCGGACTCCGATCTCGATGCCCTGCACCAGTCGCCCTCAAGGGAGACACAAAGCAGCCACCGCAGCAGTATCGCCCTCCGACACCCAGGGGGGGGGGGCGCGCAGGAAGCTCGCAGGACCCAGGCAGATCCTCCGTCCAGCGACCTACCAAGACCCAGCGGCCGCCATTTCCAGGCCAAATAGCGAGGTAGAGGAGATGTCTTAGTTCTCAGCCAAGGGCAGGATTATGCATGCCGCAAGTTACCCCAGGCCGTGCAGCAGCCAATCTAGTGTCCACACAAGACTTGTGGAGTCGTCAGGAGAGCGTGATGCAGCAGATAATGTTCGGATGATTACTCGGTCAGGCAGAGCCTCACAGCAGTGCGGCCATCTTGCTGTGCGCCCTCTGGCGCTCCCCCATCATTGTTTTATTATTGTACATGCTGATGATATTTGAACATTTCATTAATGATTCTATTCAAAGATTTAAGATCCTTCTTTTTCCTCTCATCCTAATTGCAATAACCTTGCAAATATCAAAGGCCATTGTGGTCAGGTTTTCTCCCCCATTCCTTCTTACTAGGAGGTTTGGAACAAAGACCCACTCGGTTGTGAACTTTGACTGAAAACAATCGTTGATTACCTGCCTAAGGAGCACTGTCTTTCAAATACATAGTTTGGAAATTTAGAACATTTAATTAACAGTAGTGCATTTCATGTTGTGAAAATATTGTTTTTTTGGTTGCTAAAATATCCATTGTTCTTTGCCCACTACAAGGAATGGATTTGCTTAGACCAACAGGAAAGCAGAAAATTGAAATATGTCATTTTACTTTTGCTCCCTAAACCTGCCATGGTACTAAAGAACAATGTCCATTTGGTACCTGGTCTTCTTGAACCTACTATGCAGATCACTTTCAAGACCACGTCTACTTTGTGCCACTGTCTCATACTCAAAATGCCTTAGGAGTCCAGAACTTTCATATTCCCCTGTGGTTTTTACCGTACAACAGCATCTTACTTTTTATTTTTTAAACCCATTGTATTGTTTTTGAATTATGAACATGGCCCTAAGAGCCTACATATAAAAGAACAGAAATAGAAGGAAATAAAGGCATAAACAAAAGCAAAAGCCTGCTCACTTAACCCCGCCCCACCCACATTACAACAGTAAGTTACAGAACAAGTCAGATAATCTGAAAACTAGTTTCGCTTCCTTTCAACCCCTTCATATCCCATGAACGTTCGAATTTCATCATTCATCAGTTGTCAGAGAGAACGGACAGGTTCCAACGCAGTACCTCTATAAACTGCCCACACCTGCCATATCTTGGGGTGTTTCTGCGGACAACCCCTTGCCTTGTATACTGCCACCTCCAATCCCTAAGGTGGTCCATCCCTTCCTTTCATTCTGCATGGGATGAGAACTACAGCTTTCCACTTCTTTGCCATTCTGTTTCGCTAGAGTCAGTCTCAGAAACAGTTGTGACAACTTGTATCTGTTACCACCCAGAGTATCAGTGATATGGAGGAGAATAAGTTTCGGGTCCATCTGAACCGACTAGGACAAGACCGTGCCCAGGCAAGATGTCACCCCATCGCCAGAACCAGTGCAGGCTAACCCCCATACTGTATGTAAAAGCATGCCATCCACTGCGCCACAGCTGAGGCAAGTCGGGGAGGCAATCACTCCCATCTGCCGAAGTCGATGGCATGTGAAATACTCCCTATTTAGATATTTAAACTGGATCAGCTTAAATCTGGTTGCAATTGGCGCCTCTCGAGGTGCCCCAGAGCTTAGTTCTCCAGTACCTTTACATCAACCTCCCACGCTCCTCCCCCCCCTCTCCCCACAGAGATCAATGAATGCTTCTGAGCGGTTGGAAATAAATGTCTGATATATCTGTGCAATTTTGTTGTCTCCCATAATAAGTTTACCATCTGAAGGGTTAACTTCAGGGAAATAAGGGCCACAATTTATGGGTTCAGCATCCCCCACATCCCATCTGATGAAGAGTAAGTCTCTACTAATTCAGGACCACCCTATTCACCGGAGGAAAACCACTGACATTGCCCCCGTCGTATAGATACAAAACAAGAGGGGTGTTTTCCATCGCCCGACCACCAAACTCAAACGTGGGGTCGCCCCAGAGATCCTACCATCAGTCATTGATGTTCAGCACAAGCGACGCACGATAATAGGACTTAATAGCCTCTGCAGCAATGCTACCACAATAAGCTGATTAAAAGCATTTACTGGGGGCAATACGTGGCGTGGGTCCACCGTCCCAGAGGTAGCCGTTAAGTTTGGAATTCAGTTTTCGGAATCATTTCCGGGGAGCGTCATACGGAAAATTCTTCACCTGGTACAAAAAAACGGGGCAACAAGACCATTTTAAAAATTGCCGACCTACCAGTCGGGGACAGCAACAAAGCTGACCCGCCCTGATCGTCCTCACAGGCTCCAAATTGCGAAACCACGCCAGTGCCACATCGGGGAACATAAAAAGCACCCAGGTATTTGAACCCACCCAAGGGGATCTGTAATCCCAACACCAAACTGAAGTTTATGAGCAGCTACCTTCCTAGAACACTGTAGATTCCGACTTATTAACATATATATATGCCCGAGGTCAGCTTCTTACTTATTTGACACCTTTACTTCATGATCACTGGAGATGTAAGATTATCAAGGTTTGGATAAAGGTCTGTGCCCTAATGCCTCACCCTTGAGAACAGAAAATTTCAAAGCTTTGCTAAACAGATATAATTGGTCTCGTTTTAATAAAGTACGAAAGCAGTCAATATTGTTTTCAGCGAGTACAAAATAAGTAGTTAGAGGCCCTTTATGTGTTCACTAAAAGTCACATTTTATAACTTATAAGATATTGGCAGACTTGAATTTTCTAGTGATCAGGAATGTGGAGTATGGTGATTCGCTTCAAAGACTTGTATGTTTTGTTAAGTTCCTAGAAGCAGGCAGGATAGCTAACAAACCACTAGTTTTTTTTCTTTTAATTTTTCAAAAAAACCTTTATTGAGTAAAATCAAGGCAGACACAGTACAGCGTGCAAGAACACAGTGCAAGACAGAAAATTAAATGCAAAACTGCAGGAGCGCGCCGCTCGGTGGAGCCATGTAAGATCCCATATAGTACGCCCCGTTACCATCCTATCCATATGGAACCACACCTTTTCGCTTTCAGTGGTTGTCCATTCCAAGACAATACGAAGGTGTGAGGCCCAGTAATAGTCCAAAAGGTCAGGGCACGCTAGTCCCCCTCTATCCCTTGGCAACATGAGGATGTTGCGGGAGAACGACCGCCCCAAATAAATTTAGTGATCTCTTTTTGGAGGTCCTGTATCTGTTGTTGTGGTATAGGGGTGGGAAGACATTGGAACAAGTATAAGATTTTAGGGAGTATTGAAATTTTGACAGCGTTAAGCCTACCGAGCCAAGAGATAGTTAGAGATTTCCACCTCCGCAGGTCTTCCTGGACGGCATTCTTTCATTCACGCCAATTTACCTGAGACCACGTGTCCAGGGAAGGGGTCAGTTGGAGGCCTAGATAACGAATATGGTCCGCAGTCCATTGATAGGGAGCCAGTGTTTTCAAGACTGGCAGCTCCTCTTTCGGGATCGTGAGGTTTAAAGCCCAAGATTCGTCATGATCAATTTTGAGGCCGGATGCCCTTTTGAAGGTCTGTAGGAGAGTATGGAGCACCCGGTGAGAGGTATGTGGGAGCGATAACGTGAGAATAAGGTCATCCGCGAATAACGCTACTTTATTCTGTCAACCTCCTAAAGCGAGGCCGTGGATGTCCGCGCTCTGCCTAATGATCTCTGCCAAGGGCTCTATTACCAAGTCAAATAGCAGAGGTGATAGAGGGCAGCCCTGCCGTGTACCCCTGTGTATGAAGAAGGGATCCGTGAGCTGCCCGTTTACATGGACCTACCCTTGAGGGGAGAGCTAGGGGGCCATGATCATAGAAATCATGTTTTGTCCCAGACCGACCTTGTGTAACACCGCACAAAGAAAACCCCAGTTCACCCGGTCGAACGCCTTCTCCGCGTCGAGCGATAGAAGACAGGCCAGTATATTCCAGTGGTATGCTTTCCCTACCTGATGCGCAATTCTACACACGTTATCCGCCCCCTGTCTGTTGCGGATGAAGCTGACCTGATCTGGCTCCACGAGGCCCGGCATGTGGGAATCCAGGCGCTTAGCTAGCATTTTAGTGTAAAGTTTGAGGTCAGTGTTTAGCAATGCTATGGGACGGTAAGAAGCATATAGCGTGGGGTTCTTTCCTGGTTTGGGGATAAGAGCTATTTCTGCCATACCCATGGAAGGCGACTGCCCCACCGTGTCAGAGAAGGAACTATATAGTCGCAGCAGGTATGGCTCGATTTGCGATATGAACATACAATAAAAGGTCACCGGCCAGCCATCTGGGCCTGCCGTTTTCCCAAGGGGGAGGTCCTTCAGCGCCGCTGTCAGTTCCTCCGCAATTAGGCGACATTCCAGTTGTTTAGCGTAGTGTGCGTGTATTAGGGTCCAGGGGCATTAGTTCAGTACCTCATCAATATGAGCTTGAGAGGGCATTTCCGCCTTGTAGAAGGTGGTATAATAGGCCCTAAAGGCTCGCATTAAGCTCGCTCCGCAGTGATCCGCCCTTCATCAGGTAATTGGATGTTCGCAATGTGGGCCTTTGGTGCCCGGACCCGCAGGCGCCTCGCCAACAACCAACCCACTTTGTCCCCCCCCCCTCTCAAAGTACTGTTGTTTCAAGGGAGGCAAGGACCATTCAGCTTAAATAGTTCGCAAAACGTGGAGCTGGCCCCGAAGGTTTGCAAGTTTCCGCCGGGTTGCGAGGGAAGGGCGCTCCCGATCCTGCTTTTCCAGCTTCTTAATATCCTTGGAGAGGCTATCCTCTAGGCTGTGGGCCTCCCACGATCGCAATGGACGTGATGTGGTCTCGGATTGTCGCCTTAAAGGCATCCCACACCACAGGGAAAGGGGTCTCGGGTAGATCATTGCTTGCAAAATATGAGTCAATCGCGATCCGTATAGACTCCACATTGGCCGAGCCCTGCAGAATATGTGGCGGCAGGTGCACCCGCGGCTGATGGGTGAGGCAAGCGGCTGGATCCTGCAGGAGTAGTTCAACGTGAGTATGATTGGAGCTCGAGATGTTAGACAGGGCTGTCTCTAACGTATCCCTTATAAGGGCGTGCAATATAAATAAATAATCAATACGCTAGTACTAGCGGTGGACATGCGAGTAGTACGAGTAGTCTCGCACGTCAGAAAGTGGTAATGCCAAGAATCTATTAGGCCAAGGTCCGTTATCTGTTTCCAGAATGCAGAGGACATGGCACCCTATCCGTTCGAGGAGGCTTCACTACGGTCCAGCGTAGGGTCCCACACCAAGTTAAAATCCCCTCCCACAATCAAAGAGGGGTCGCCCTGCATTACCTGTTCCCGTAATAGCTTCTGGAGGTAGGTGTCCTGCATCTGGTTCGGTGCAAAAAACATTGTACATTGTGAGTAGGCGTTTGCCAACCTCCACCCCGCCCTGACTAAACGTCCATCTGCGCTACAGAAAGTTTTTGGGGTCCCCTGCCGGATACCCTTTCTACATAGGATAGCCAGTCCCGCTGTTTTGGAGTCTGCTTGAGCCCAGAATTGGAGGGGATATTTAGGGTGTGCCATGCGAGGCGTGTCAACCTTTAACAGGTGGGTTTCTTGAAGGAAAAAAAATTCTGGACTATGCTGTAGTATATAGCGCCACGTTTGCTGTCTCTTGTTGGGTGAATTAAGCCCCTTAACATTAAGGGAAAGGACCTTTAAAGGGTCAGGAACAGCCATTCAAGACTGTCTTTTAATTGGGATACATCTCTTTAAAGGTTGAATTTTTAGTTAGCAGTCTGGACAGAGGCAGAAAGAGTATTTATTCTTGAAGAGAGTGTTTTTTAACTGTATCCGTGCAGAACTATCCTCCTTGCGGGATAGTCTGTGACATTGAGAACTCTGATCATAATGAGACTCCACCTTGGATGATTGCAAGAATTTCGGAGAGGTCCAGCAAAATCAGAGGCGCAGTCAACCACCTCCCCCTCCAGTCCAGTGTTTCACAAATATCTTAGGTGGCTACTACCAAGGTGTATTCTGTGCTGTGTGGTTTATCCTAAATCTGTGCTGGGTATCATCCAGTATCCTATTTTCTTAAACGTACTCTGATAGCTTTTCGTTCATTACTTTCTCAATCAACTTAGCAGCAAAGGGAATCCTAGATATGGGGTGATAGTTGTTCATGTTCAACGCATTATGATTATCCTTTTTTAGCAGAGGCAGGGTTGAGGCAGAATTCCAGTGTGCAGGGAAAACACCCCTCTCAAACACTGCATTGAAAATTTGCCCCAGATATTGTGCCACTTGAGCTGGAATCAGATGAAAAATGTTTAGAGGGCAAAGGAGTTGTTTTTCAAGGGGAACCTTAAAGGTAGGGTATCTGGCTAGACCTGATACTATATTTAGGGATTGCTCCTCCGGCTGTGAAGCTGTCCTCCTTGCGGCACATTTGTTAAAGATGTTGGCTACCTTTTCTTGAAAGAAATCCGCCAGAGTGTCACAACATTTTTGGTTAATTACTGCTGAATTGGAGCTGGCTGGTACTGCCAATTTTTTTTATTACTTGAAAGAGTTTTATTGGCATTGCATGCTATATTTATCTGCTCGGAGTAGTAGGAGGTTTTAGCAGCTAAAATATATTTTTATGTTGGGCTAGTTCGGTTTTATAGATAGTTCTCTCTTCAACCTCATAGTTTTTCCTCCACTTCTGTTCTTGCCCACGGCAGTCCTGCCTTGATGTCCAACGGGTCTCGTATACCATGGCTGGGAGACTTTCTTTGTCAAGGTTTTTAGTTTGACCGGGGCTAAAATATCAAAAGCCGTATTAAGCCAGAGCGAGACATTTTTTACATTGTGCTCCAGATTGTCAGCAGGTTGGCAGGCTGAAGT
This sequence comes from Lissotriton helveticus, assembly GCF_964261635.1. Lineage (NCBI taxonomy): Eukaryota > Metazoa > Chordata > Amphibia > Caudata > Salamandridae > Lissotriton > Lissotriton helveticus. Next base: position 244,352,248 of record NC_136070.1, read on the forward strand.
TGTATGGATGGCTGCCAATTCGGCCATCTGTATTGTATGCCAGGCTCTACTTGGGGTTTGTTGCACTAAGTCTAGGGGAAGAGGTATTACGAAACTCAGTGTAGGGGTAAGATCCTTTACCTTGGATCAGGCAGTGCGAACAGATGGTAATTCTCCGTTCTACGCAGCATCTGGATAACCTCTTGACCAGCGGTAATAACACAGACCTCACAGCAGCCTCAAAAGGTCCTCCTGTAGTAGGGCTGATAAACTCCCCATTCCAGACTTGTTTTTGTTTACAGAGTGCAATCCGGCAACTCATCTGACAGCAGGTAGACACCTTCTCTTGTGAAAGTGCTCCAGTAGCACTTGCAGCTGGGTTTTTGACAGACTTAGTCCCTGGTTCTGCAGGAGGACAGCCGTCCCCAGAATCTATCCTTGGACTTTGGAATTTTCTCATTTACACTGGTATACAATTTTTACTTGGTTAATAGGGTTCATGGAATAAAATACTGATCAGATATTGCCTGTATTTATGCCCAGGAATTATAAATTTGCTTTCTTGTATTGTTCAACATTTTGGAGGACTCTTTCTATCAAATACTGCATGGTAAGTGCATGACTAGCCCATGTCGGGCATTATCAACACAAGCCCCTCCTGAGCTGTTGAATCGAGAACAGATATTCATTGGGCCAAGACAGCAGGCCACCTCCTTTGTGACGGTAGATCAGGTAAGGAGAGGTGGACCTGTGAGCACTCTGGCAAAGGAACTGCAGCCAGCTTCATAGTGAAGAATGTGAAATCCCCAACACCTTTTACAGGGCACTCTGTAAATGTAAATGTGGGATACTTGTAAAGCGCACTGTTACTCTACCCGAGTGTCCTGGCGCTGTAGACCGCTGGGGAACCCGTCCTGGTTTTCCCTGTGAGATGGTCCCTTTCTGGGTATCTCCAGGGTGAAACCAGGCATCCCCGGCGTCTGTGGGGGGCCGTTGTAGAGATGAGGCAAGCTTAATGCCCAGAGTTACCGAGTGTGTTCCCTGGTTAGAGTAGGCACTGAGGCGAGAATTATCGAGTCCGTTGACCCTGGTCCAAGACCCTGCCGCGTCAGGAATTGAACCGTGGTCCCGGGCCGTTCTCTGCTTACCAGTGAGCCACACCTCTCCACTCTAACCCTCACAAGCAGGACACTAGAGGAAAGGAAGGGATGCTAAGGTTCCAAGTCAGTAGCTTTGACAGCCTTGTACATAGCCTTCTGCCAGTTTTATTGCCACACACACAGAACAAGCCAAAAATGGACACTCCCCTGCATTCCATCAGACATGCATCCAGGCGTGTGAAATACTTCAACCCATGTACGCTATTCATTTCATGCAAAGTTGACTCCGCAATTAAACTGTATTAAGAGTAAATATCGATGTAAGCACTGATAAAACTTCGCCCTGAAATGTTTTGTGGCAAATAAGTATGTTGAAAACGAAGTCTCATTTTTCTAGAAAGCAGACACCGAAATGAATAATGTATAAACCCTGAAAACAGAAAGCTGCTCGTTCTCCATTCTCTCTCTCTGTGGCACAGTGTCGCTGTTCTTTTAAAGGGGACTGTGGATGACCTCCTTAGGAATACACGTTATAATAAATCTGCTTACTTACATGGATTGTCTTTATATCTGTTGCTACCTTATTAGATCTCACTGTGCTTGGGACAGATGAGCCTGAGTGATAGTGAAATAGCAAGGTTGCCATTGGTCATCATGCAAGAAATTAAATGGACCTTCATCACATGGTTTGGTAGTTTAAAATATATATATTTAAAGCTGTACCTTTGCCCTCTACCACTGCATTTTACAGCACTGTTGATAGCTGTACTGATGCTAAGTGAATAAATGCCATGTGTATGCATGGTGGAATGTTTAGTTTAGGAAAGAAATTGTCACATTTATGTACAGTTTAGAACCAACAGATCATTTCAAGGGGCTGAGTCCCACTGATATGTCTGACATTGCAATTTAGTTTAGAGTCTGATGTCAGTTTCTTTCTGGCTTATGAATTCCTGGCTTAAAGGGCATAACCGCGTCACATATGAAATCACATCCCCACCCCTAACCATTAACTCCACCCACCACAATTTATCTACGTTAGCATCCCAGGTATTTTAACCAATTTGCACCCTAAGATAAAGGCAACTTGCATGATATGACTATTTTCCTTTGAACAGTATGCCCTCCTTTGTGATGATTTTTGGTTAGGCATTTTCTACAACACTGTGTTGGCAACCTGTGGAAGAGTCTGCACGCTCTGAGGCGAAGTATACAAAAATTCCAAAACACAGTAATGAGCAGACTGAGTATCTTGCATATAGGGTAACCCCTAGGATGCAATTCTATCTCCCTGTTGCCACTGAAACACTATGAGTGATATCCTATAGGTCACAAATGACTATGTTCATAAAATCAGTCAAGGGAAGATGACTGGGTTTACATGTTGAGCTTGGATCTCAGAGTTCTCAGAGTGCATGTGTTGTGACCTGGGTTCTTGTCAGTGTGCGACTGCTTAAAGCAACTTTTGCTGGTGGCTCTGTCCAGTAGTGGGGACTGGGCTTATCTTAGGACGAATGATGGCCTCATATGTGAGTTATTCCCAGTCATCTCCCATTCTCTTGTTGGAGAAAGCCTTGGTGTGCCCCGTAAAGTGTAGCTGTGATGCACTAGTTTATTAATGTCCTGGTGATAAGTAATAAAGGAGGGAGCATCATTAAAGGAAGAAGTTAGTGAAGAGGCAAGAAACTAAGTAAAGTAACAATGACAGCATATGCAGATGAAATCGGAAAAAATACAATTAAAGTGAAGGTTAAACCAAGTGAAAAAAATGTAGACTAAGCTTAGTAAAGTGGAAGGGAGTCAATTCTGCGAGTAAAATTGCCATTTTGTGGGAAGCTGCCATTGAGGAAAATGTGGATGCTCGCACATTCGAAATCATTAGCTTCTTAAGTTAAAGCATCCTTTAATTGATTTGCATCAGCATCTGTAAACAAAGGTAGCAGTCCTATCTCGATGAATCAATGGTTTGACGTCATTCTCTCCTGACTATGCTTTTTGTAGGCGACAATAACGCTTAATGTGTTTTGCGTTAATGCTCCTGGCAATTTTGAAACTTGCAAGTTTATAATCGATCTTGTTGAGAAATGGGTTACAGCTTCTCTATATGCTTTCTCTTTCAGAGAATTTCCTCTGAATTAATAAAAGGTAGACTATCTTATTGCATGTGCAAGACCTCAGACCACGAATTACCATAAACTTTCAGGTTTCTCAAACCAATACAATAAATAGAAACCTGCTAAAAAAAAAAAATCAACATTTATTGTTTTTTGTTCAATTAGCCAACATATTAAATCAGTGGCACATTTGGCTGAGAATTACCATTTAAAATAGAGTAGATCTCATAAAATAAAATCAGGAGATGGCTCCTATCCAAACAATATGCATAGTAACATTTAACCCTGCTCCTTTAAGAAACTTGGAAGATTACACTTATCCCACCATGCCCAGCAGAGTGTCATTCAGGCCTTTTTTTTCTGCTTTATGAGGAAGATCCTGAACACAAACCGCTATTTTACCTACCAATGTCAAATATTTGAGGTTGTCTTTATTCGACATCTAAAGAAGTAACCTTCAACTCAACAACTCTTTCTTAGAGAAATGTTTTTTGCCTGATTTTCTGATGTGTTTGACCTCCCTAGTTGTTTTTGACTACTATGTCATCTCTTTTTGATAAATGCCCAGCTTCTTGAGAGAAGATATTGCAGAATGAGAAGCACTATGTCTTTGTGGTTTCTTCTGATGTACTCCATTAAGAACTGTGAGATTTGTAAAAAGATACTGTGAAACATGGAAGGTGTTCACCTCAGGGACAAGAAGGGGGAATTGGGCATAGAACTTCACTGTTGTGTCCACTTCTGCTTCAAGAAAGAAACACCAGAATTCCAGCCTCTCCTCTTCCCAGTAGCTCGCTTCCACAACTTCCGAAGATGAGCTGGTAGCAACTTATGTCCAGCAAATCATGATTCTAGTTAAAATCTAAATATTTGATGCTGAGGCACATACACACACTTGTACCTACATGAAAAGAGTCAGAGAGATCTGCGTCGACATCAAGTGATATTTTGATGTATGGAGGTGGCTTATTTGTCAGAATTTCTTCCTGTTCTGTAGAAATTGTCCCATTGTGTATTCAGAAGACCTGGAGAAGGCTAGTTCCAACATTCAACCCCAGGACCAACAGACATGGTGGGCGTTTTCTACTGAGGTCCCATTTTCCTTCAGCACCAACTTCTCTGCAGTTAGTTCAGCCACCATCCATCAAATGACCATTCTGTTCACACATCAATCCATTCGCCCACCCGTATCCATCCTTTCGCTCTTTCATAGATTCTTCCTTTCGCCCACCCATCCATCCTTTCAAGCGTCCTTTGACCCCTCTGGCCATCCATCCTTTCTTCTTACATAAACCATTCCTTAATTTGCTTTTTTCAACCACCCTTTCTTCCACCCTTCCCTTTTTCACGTTTCCTTCAACCTTTCCATCCCATTTCTTTCTCCTTTGTTTCTCCACTTTCTTCTTTCCAGTTTCTGCTATCTTTCTTTACTTTCTCTCTTGCACTCCCTCTATTTGCTGCTCTGTGCCATTTTGATATCATTATTTCTTTATTTATCTCCCTGTTCACATAGCAGACCACACCTCTGCACTGCTCTTGAGCATTTTAGTTGGATTTGTCTGCATACCTACAGAAAGAAGAGGCTAATACAGCGACTACACATTTTGATGAGACCCATTTTATTAGGCCATCTGGGCCAGTGGGAACCCCCACTTAAGGTGCAAAAGCGGAGGGTTCACAGCACCACTGATTGTTGGGGTCTAGCAAATGATCACCATCTAGGTCTTCTCTCATGATATCCAGAGGAGAGGAGCCAGAGCATGTAGTTCAATGCGGGCTTCATAACTTCTGCCGTTCTGGGTCGGTCAAACTAAGGAGAACATTTTAACACAGATTTTCCTCTCAGTAGTTAGGCTCTGTTTTTTCCTAATTCACCAGATTCTCCGGATTCTTTACCTCTGAGAAACTCATAATTTGATGATCTACTTACAATCAATGAGCTCCAAAACAGGACTGCAAAGAAATACAGTCGTTAGGCAAGCACTGTAGATGTGATCACATCATCATTTTGTAAACAATCCTGACAAGACCGCCGGCTTGTTTAACTGTTCATGTGTTACTGAGCCTCCTTGATCTCATGACGGGTTTCTTCACATCCCCTTTTTCTGTTCGGGCAGTGAAGAGGCATCTGGAGAAAAAGCGAAGAACCTCTTGACTGTGATTCTATGTTTCTCAAAGTGAGAGTTGAGATCAGCCAATTCTTCAGTGGTAGTAACGGCAAAAAGGAAGTTTAACACAGCTGGCTCCAATTCTTTTGATCTGCCTGAGAAAGAAGCAGAAGACAGGTTACTTTCAGGAGGAAGATTTGCAGACGTCCGCAAGTGCTGTAAAAACAGCCAGCTCTAGAGCTTTGTCTCGCTACTTTGACCATTCTCTTTGGTATTCAGTGATCCAATTAATGGAATATCGTCTAAAAAAAAATTACTGCATGAAAATAGTTAAATCAGGAATGTCAACTACATTCTTGCCTCATTTGGTAAACAGGAGATCCTATAGATCTAGCTTATGCATAGATTTGACCTGATCTGAAGAAGTTGTTAATCTAGGCTCAGATAGACCGCATTGACCCCACAAGCTCAAGAAAATGAGTTACCAGTTAACAAGTAATCTGTTTTTGGACCCCAAACAGATGAAAAGACCCAAAAAATTAAATCAGGCAACAAGACTTTGCAGTCTTTTGGCTACAGTAAAGAAATCATTTTCCAGCAAGAATAAACAGCACTCACACTTTATATTTTGTAAAAGACAAAAGCTGGAGCAACTACTACAGCAGCTCTTTCAGAGACAAACATATTTTTGGGGAACAAGTGGTGGTCAACAGCCTTCCATTACCTCTAAAGGTCCCAACAAAGCAATGACTCCATCATTCTGCCTCACCAGCGAGCACCTCAGTAGACAAGACTACTTCTGGTCATCTCCCGATCCAGCAGGCGATTACGAAAGAAATGTGCTAGATATTGTGCAGAATGAGTGCAAAATCATCTTTTCTGATGTATTCTTTAAATTGCTGATTTCTCACCTTTTGAATATCCCCAGGCGCCATACTAGACATGGAATATTTCATAGCAGTTGGTCACGCACCCCAGTAAGCAGCACCATCGGACTCTACTGTGGCCTTGCACTGCCTCTGGAAGTGTCAGCCTTCTTTTCCGTGCCAACTGACCGCTTGGTGCCTTCACCCAGCTCATTGATGTCTCTGGCCCATGCCCACATTTTGATTCCAGAGACCATGTCAGTTCCAACCATCCCAGCTTAGATTTCAGCAGCACCTAGACCGAATCCGAGATAATCAAGAAATACAAAAAGGGCTGGGTTGGTCTTACTCAAATAGGAGTAGTTTAACCTGAACTTCCAAGTTGGGTCCCCTCTGAACAAACACAAGCAACCCTAGATTGGTCATCGGCCTGTTTGGGCCTTGCTGGTAGGGTGCAGCTTAGTTTTGGTGGAATAGGGAGCACCAGACCCAACTGTAGGCAGACTCTTTGCACTGAGGAAAGCAAAAATGTGATGTGTGAAATGCATTAATAATTCTTGCCAGTAAAAATTACTCAGGATGAGCTCACCAAGGCACATCTCCAATTTTGGAGGTTCCACAGCTGCTCCCTCAACTCTAATACTACCAAAGGTTTCTCTTTTCTAAAATTACTTCACAGAGTACTCGTGGACATTAATTAGCCTGGAGTCCGTCATGTAAGCTTTGCCTGGAGGCGATTGGCCCCGGCAATGTGTGCCCATTTGAGAAGCATTGAATAATTACAGGAGACCCTGAGCGCCAGACGGCCGGAGGTTAGTAGCCAACATTTTTGCACTTACTTATGATCTATTCACTAATTTTGACTACTTTCAGTTATTTAAGGCAACTAATTGCAACTATCTCTCATTCACATAGTTGCAGGCACGCTGTGCCATTGAACCCAAGTACAACCAGCTGATAAGGAGAGCTTTTTTGATTCAGGTACAGTCCCTGCAAGGGCGCAATATAAATATTCGCTAAATTGCTCTGTTTCGAATTCAGGTCATGACAGACATTCTAATTTATATCTGACAGGTCAATCATATACAGTCTGTTCAAGCTGTGGTGCTGACAGTACCTATAATTTGATATCCAGGTGGAATCTTTATTCAAGGTGAGCAGAGATACATGGCCTAGCCATATATGATTGTAAATGCCCAACCCCATCTAAAATGCGCAAATTTTTCTTGAACCGGCCACACACACTCTACATATAGTCCTGAAGAAGACCCCCTCTTGACGATCAATTTATCGCAATATTATCTGGGGTCGAAACGTCAACGCATACTTTCGAATGCTATTGATCACCCATAACAATCGAGAATAACCAGATTGATTACAAGTCGGGTTGAATCAGGTTTTCATTTTTTCTCAGTGTCTGAATTTTTTGTCTTGAATATATGTTCATTTGTTATGTATATATTGTGTTGTGATATGTAAATAGGTTTATTTTCACTACATGTTATGTTTCACTAAGTGTAAATACACATCATATGTCTGTGTGCATATATATGTCCTGTTCTCAATGCTTTGAGTGCAAAGTCTTCACCAAATTGGTTATAAAATCACATAATAATTCAGAAGTGCATGTGTTTTTTGGGGCGGTATTTTGATTTCTTGCATGAAATGTTAGTCTCACCTGAGAAGAGGGACCAATTGAGTAAATAAGTTGGACGCCTGTTATAAGCTGATAGGTGGCAGAACCACTGTTCGCTTAATGTACTAATCCCAAGGTTCTGCACATAACTGGGTCACCCCATTGCTTTATACTGACTAATACTAACAAAGGCTGGAATTTTTGTACGGTCAGGTTCTGTAACCATTCAAGGGCTTCACAATGAGGATGTGGATAACTTACTCCCTACTTGATATACTGATTGGGGAATGCTAGTAAATGTAACAATTTCCCTGAGACACCTAACCGAGGTAAGCGCCAGAGTGGCAAACTTGCAACTACCTACAGTAGAAACTAAGGCAAACATTCTCACAGACCTTTCTCAGCCTGGAACTGAGGTCTCCAAACTCTTACTGCACTTCATTGAGGCCCTGACGGAAAGTTTCCTGGCAGCCTTGTCACAGCCATGTTTAGTTTGACCTGTAAGCCACCCTGTAGCTTTCCTCCACAGGCCCTTCCTTGGTGATCCAGCCTTTCTGACTTCGCTCCCAACTCCAGAGAACTTGGTTGTTCGAGCACCAACTATTAGAGTAAATTCAAACACATTCTCTAATGCACTGCCAGCTCTGGATTGAAATCAAATCAACAATTTCAGGAAAATGAGTCTTTCCTTCTGCCAGCTTACCTTGTATTCCTTAAACATTGTTTGCCTGTTGAGACTCTATGCACAGGGCTGCTGCGATATGGCCAGTAAGATCTTGCCCGCAATCCCTAGTAAATTTAGAAACTCTTTTACTCGGAAGGCACAAACTGTACAGGATGCAGGTAAATACATTTTGAGAGCTGGCCTGTGCTCAACAGATTGTGTCGAGCTGCCATACGCAACAGTATGGCTTTACAGTGGCATGTCTAGATGTGGGCCAAGTATTCTCTGGGGATGTGCAAGCATTCCTGATGGACATGCCATTCTATGGTTCCAGACTTTTAGGTGAAGAAGCTGATTCCACAGTGGCCGCTTCAAAGACAACCATGCTGTGGCATGCTCCTTGGGTCTGAACTCTGGCTCAGCAGTGCCACTCGCATTACCAGGCAGAAGTTCAGAAGATACTTGTAGAGTCTCTCCTGCCGCCAGAGACAGCCTTCTTAACTTGTGCCCTAGCCAGCTTGCCCTTTCACAGCTCAACGGCCTAGACTTCAATGTTCCTCTTCACCTGACGCAAATTCTGCTAAGCTGCTTTGATTTCTCTACCCATGGTTGGCAGGAGCAACATCTGTTTTTTCAGAATCTGTTTTAACTGCCCGGCTGGCTCGCCATTAGATCAGGTCGCTGGGTATTGTAGATTTTTAGAAAGGTTACGCCAGAGATTCGATGGCTTTTGGCGAAGGGGGCCTTAGAGAAGGTCACAAGGAAGGAGAATGGGTAGGAGTGTTCATCTTATTTCTTCATCCTAAATGGATGGAGGGCTTAGTCAGTTGTTGTTCTTTGCCCTCTGAGCACCTTCTTGTGGAAGGACCGATTCAAGATGCTGACTTTGGCCCAGGTAATCTCTGCACTGGAACTGGAGAATTGGATAGTGTCCATTGGACTTGCAGAACACATACTTTTATGTGCCAGTCTACAGGTGCTGCCTTTGGTTCGTGGTGGGGTTGGAGCACTTATCTGTACTCTTGAGCCCCACATCTGCTCCTTAGGTGTTTACGAAGCTGGTCGTGTAGTCGCGGCCCATCTTTGCAGGTTGAGCCGACATGTATTCACAGTCACGCTGGCCATTTATCTGATCTGGCATTTTTCTTCTGAGCTGGATCCTTTGGTGTTTATTTATTTTTTTAAGTCCCAATGCCTCTGCTGGTGTCTCACTTCATTGCAGCAGCCATAAGCAAAGATTGAAAGAGGAGGAGGAAGAATGAGATCATAGAACAAGATCAGAGAGAGAAAATGGCAGGTGGAAAGAGTGGAATGAATTGAGGGGGGCTTGTTTAAATTTTTTGCCAGGGCTGCCTTTGATTCGCTGCGGCTCGTCGAGGACCACCTTCAAATATCCTTCTGTCTTGCCTGGGAGTTCTCCATCAGCATGCTGAAGCCCCACCTAATGCCCTTACAGAGGATTCAATGTATTAAGCCTGACACCTAACTGGCTGCCAGGACTCTAGGGTGCACAACATGAAATGAGCGAACTCTTAATTCATTTAAACTTTTTTGTTTATATTTCAACCATTATTTTTTATATATGCATTTCATAGGCATGTTCATCATCATCAAACATAGTTTATAATGTGCAAATCAATAAAGTTTAACAAACTCAAAATGAACAGTTACATAATATTAACCCAATGCATTTCGGGACCTTTCATGGCCCCTTCGTCAGGGGTCTGTCAAAAAAAGACAAAAATAAGGAAAAAGAAAACTTATTACTTTCAATGCTTATAAGTTTCTCAGTTACTTACAATAATGTAGATCAACTCTATAATTACAGGTTTCATGGTGTCTCATTCTCTGAGATCAGAACCTTTCCTAATTTTGGAAAACACATTGCATGTTTAGTTATGTTTATTAAACTAACGTTTCAAAGCGAAACAATTACTTATTACACGCTAAAGGGTTATTTATGATTTATTTACATTGATTAATTCAATTATAGGCTTTCCACCTAGCCTACCTACCATTTCCGTCAAGTTGCTTTCAGCGATGAACAATTTTTCTATTGAAAAAGACAAGATTGGATGCAGAGCTCTTTAGTATACTGCATTTAAATACATATTGCCTGTGTACATTATCCCTTTTTAAAAAAATAAAATTCATTACCTGCGAGCCTATGCGTAACGCTTTGGTCTCGCTTCTGTGGCCAGATAAATAAAATCTATGCTGAAAAAGGAGGGGGGGGGGAATTGTTTTAGTCTAATTTCATTTAACAAAAGTAAAGGTAATCTATTTTGCGTGCTTACCACAAAGACCCATTTTTTACCTGTTTGGAAGACCGTTTCAAAGCCTTCCTTGTTCTTTAGACGAACAGCTAGTAAAATAAAATGCCAATTATTTCAGCATATTGGAACTTTAGCTTTTCTGTCCTAGTTAGTTATAGGGAAGTAGGTGCGGACAGAAAAGCTAAAGTCCCTTTTTTATGTCACTGTAAACCTAAATACTGGAACTAGATAAAGGACTAATACTTTAATGGCGGAAGTAAGCGCACTAGCGTGGAATCCAAATACACGGACAGCAAACCTAAGTTCTCGGTAAGCCGCGAAATCGTTTTCCAATATGCTGAAATAATTGGCATTTTATTAGTAAAAACCGCAACCTAATAACGTGGCGTTATCTCCACAGTTAACATCAGAGATACTAACACTGCGGGACCGAAGCTCTACAGCGTAGGACCGCAGGTAAAGAGAATTCGTTTTTTTAGTAGAGCGTGGTAGTAAGAAGAACGATCAGTGCATTAAAACAATATTTTCAACCTCTTAACAGGTTGGTACTAGCTGTTCGTCTAAAGAACAAGGAAGGCTTTGAAACGGTCTTCCAAACAGGTAAAAAATGGGTCTTTGTGGTAAGCACGCAAAATAGATTACCTTTACTTTTGTTAAATGAAATTAGACTAAAACAATTTCCCCCCCCTCCTTTTTCAGCATAGATTTTATTTATCTGGCCACAGAAGCGAGACCAACGCGTTACGCATAGGCTCGCAGGTAATGAATTTTATTTTTTTTAAAAGGGATAATGTACACAGGCAATATGTATTTAAATGCAGTATACTAAAGAGCTCTGCATCCAATCTTGTCTTTTTCAATAGAAAAATTGTTCATCGCTGAAAGCAACTTGACGGAAATGGTAGGTAGGCTAAGTGGAAAGCCTATAATTGAATTAATCAATGTAAATAAATCATAAATAACCCTTTAGCGTGTAATAAGTAATTGTTTCGCTTTGAAAAGTTAGTTTAATAAACATAACTAAACATGCAATGTGTTTTCCAAAATTAGGAAAGGTTCTGATCTCAGAGAATGAGACACCATGAAACCTGTAATTATAGAGTTGATCTACATTATTGTAAGTAACTGAGAAACTTATAAGCATTGAAAGTAATAAGTTTTCTTTTTCCTTATTTTTGTCTTTTTTTGACAGACCCCTGACGAAGGGGCCATGAAAGGTCCCGAAATGCATTGGGTTAATATTATGTAACTGTTCATTTTGAGTTTGTTAAACTTTATTGATTTGCACATTATAAACTATGTTTGATGATGATGAACATGCCTATGAAATGCATATATAAAAAATAATGGTTGAAATATAAACAAAAAAGTTTAAATGAATTAAGAGTTCGCTCATTTCATGTTGTGCACCCTAGAGTCCTGGCAGCCAGTTAGGTGTCAGGCTTAATACATTGTTTCACATGGTGTAGCAGGCACCAATCGAAGGCAGCACACGTTTTTGATTAAACGCCCTTGAATTCAGCAAAGCAGAGTGCAGCACCCACACACATACATCCTTACAGAGGATTCCCCATGTGGGGGCCTTCCAGAAAACTCAGGCATCCAAGGATTACTCAACCCCTGCAGCGAGTCCGGGACATTCAGGTTCTGAGCCTAAGGTTTCAAGCTGAGTCCTGGGTTCTGGTGTGGAAGTTTGAGCCTTTTCGACTCTTTGCTTCATGCATCTTGCTAGTCCCACTTGCTCACTGGCACGTGGGGCCTTGCATTGCAACCTCCACCCCCAATGTACTCAACACTGGGATTGTCTTTCAGACCGCATCTGCATATCAAAGAGCAGCCCAGGATCCTCAGTAGTGGCAGGTGGACGCCAGCATGCCCTGCGGCAATCTACTATCTCAACCTCACCCTGATTACTACAGCAGGTTGGGTCGACCATCTGAGACAAGTGGAGGTCAAGGACCTTTGGTCCTCTGCAGAGTAGAAGCTCCACATCTATTTTATTGAGCTCCACACTGTTTGGTTGGCTCTGGAAGCCTTCCTCCCATCCATCAACATAAAGCCAGTTCAGGTCTTGACAGACAACACAGCAGTGATGTGCTGCTACAAGAAGCAGATTGGAGTGGGTTGTGCAGCCTGTGTCTGATGGCACTGTGCCTTTGGAAATGGGTTGAGCTATAGGGATTCTCCCTCATGGCTAATTATTTGACGGCCTCACTGAAAACCAGTGCAGATCATCTCAGCGGACGTCAGCTGGCGGCCCTTGAATGACGTTTTCTTCTGTAGGTGACAAAGTATTCGCCCAGTGGATGCCTTAGATGAATCTTTCACCACCACCAGGAATGTGCAGTGTCCCATCCACTGTGCTGCAAACTCTCTGTGAGACTTATTCAATCTGCAGTAGGAATGCACCTTCCAACCACTACCCTTCCTGCACAGAGTTCTTGAGATCTAGGCTCAGATCTTTGTGATACCCCCAAATTGGGCAAGGAGAGTATGGTAGCCTGATCTATTGTACCGGAGTATTTGCCATCCGACCTGTCTACCTCTTCGAGAAGACCTCCTGTCTCGGGACAGGCTCTCCACAACCTACACCTCCCTGCTTGGAGTTTAAGTAGCAACAATTAAGTGGTTTTCTTTTACCTGCTGAAGTAGATTTTATCGCTGTAGCTAGCCGTCCACCTACCAAGTATGTTTATTATTATTGATGAGGGAAGCTTATGGCCTGGTGCAAAGAAAGTCAAGTTGACTAAGTCAAGTTTTAGTTGTTTTGGTATTTGCACAGATTGTGATGTTTTAAAAAAAAAACTTGTTTACACCATCTTCTTTCATTATGCCTTAATAGGACCTTAACTCGTGCCTTACTTTCCTAATGTGTATGCCTGTATAGCTTTACTTTGTGTCTGCTACCTTTCCAAATGTCTTTCATCATTACAATTACTTCTGCATGCCATATTAGGGAGCTGCAGGCGCTGTCATAACACCGGATACCCTTTTTCTTCACTAAGAAATTGGTGCTGCAGACCCTTTCTTGTCTGCCAAAACTTGTCACTCGTTCACATGGATCAGTCCATTACTCACTGTCTTTTTCTCTCTGCCACACACATCTTATGAGGAGGAGACACATCTGTAAGGTTCTTCTTTGATATAAGTATGTACCTTTGCTAAACATTATTGAAGACGGAAAGGTTACTTCCTTGTAATCATTGTTCTTCACCGTGGGTGCCCTTCTGAATTCATTAAGTCCTGCTCTTGTCCCTGCTTTTGGAGCCACAGTTGGTGAGCAAGTTACTGTCCATGCATAACTAAAAAAAGAACTGCATAACTGTGCTCTGCTCGGCATGATTGAATGGTGCAGTCTTCCAAGGTTTTTAAAATAAGCAGGGGTGGATTTTAGTATGTGTATTGTTATTATATTGTGGCACTATGTCCTGCGTTTATTCTATGTCATTTATACTATTTAGTTTGGTGTTTCTCAGCCAGACATACTGCTGATATAACATTTGGGCTAAATGGATTTTTTAAGAAAGAGAACATTTTGTGTTTTTTGAGCATGTTTCCTTTTATCTGGTCAAGGAAATATAAACATTTCTTAAAATGTGTGTTCTGGAGTCTAGCACATTTGTGGAGATAGTACATCTTTTATGACTTCCAGGAGGGGGGGGGGGGGGGCGGGGGTACCTGTGGTGAAGAACTAGGATTACAAGTAAGTAGCTTTACCCTTTTCAATTTTGAAACTAAACTTTCCAAAAAAAAAGGTTATAAGGAGATTGTATTTATTTTTAGGATGAGAGATACTGCAAGAAAAGTAGAAGAGAAGAATTTTTCACATCATCTAAATGAACATGTGGAGTTTCTACCTGTAGAATGGAGGTCAAAGCTTGCGCTTGATGGAGGTACTGTAATTTTATTTTACACACTTGTTAATCTAACAAGACAATTGACAGTTGTAATTTTACTGACAACTGTACTTAATAAAAAGTTTGTTTTAAAATAAATCTTCATTTAATATATTAATTTATAATGTAAGTTATGTTGTTCATGTGCACAGCTATCTGTAAATGATTGTATTCCAGTGGAAAACTGAAGGAGACCTCTATTTCAACAGCAAGACATTTTCCCAATATTTGTGATCTTCAAATCATTGCCCGTCACCATGCCGGGCCAAAGAAATTAATTAAAAAAAAAAAAAAAGGTTTATTATAAATTCCTACCAGGATTTGTTTCAACTAACACACCATTAAAAATCCGTTTACACAACTCTACTTATTTATTTCTAAAGTTTTATATAGCGCGAACAAGATCCCGAAGGATATCGGAGCGCTTTACAAAAAGGATGGAAGGAGGGTAATACATACAATATTGACATTAAGTAGGAATAAAAGCAAGAAAAATCACATAATTACAAGGGTCAAAGGAGAGTAATACAATAAGCAGGTACATAGCAGACTAAATGAGGGGCACACTATGAGATAAAGAAGAGCAGCATCCAATGATGGTCTAATTGTTGTAGGATCAATGACCTTGAGCTGGTGAACCTAGCCCAATTAAGGTAGGAATTTGTTCATTAATCTTTTGACTTCCAGTTTAAAAGCAATCGTTGAGGAGATTCTGCGTATTTCCGGTGGAAGAGAGTTCCATATCTTTGGGGCGGTGCCGGAGAAGCCTCGCTGGCAAGTTCTCTTTTTCCTAAAGATTTGTGGTTTCAAGATAGTCAGTTAAGCATTGCCATCACAGTATTTAACACAACAAGGACAGTTTTAGCTCTTTTCTTTGCCCTCTGACAGAGTAGGTCCTTGGGGCAACAGTTCCTGTGCTTATATAATGTTTTAGTTTCTCAGCAGATACCTTTTTAAACTTTATAGGTTTCCTTGTCTGTTATGTCTTTTACTTGGGTAGGATTTTTTTTAAGCACTCCTTCGGCAACATTTGACTTTTCTTTTTTAATTTACATTTATGCAACTTGTTAAAACCTTGCAAGTTTTTTAGCTCACAGCTCTGCAATAGACTGAATTTCTGTAATTAGTTGAGCTGTTTCTTGAATATACAGTACTTTTCCTGCAGTGATCCCAAACCCAAGCAATTACATTGGTCAGATTCTTAACTGGTGTTTGGTGCATATATTCAAAGCTTTCATCTTTAAAATTAGCACCTTTAAGCTCTCCTGTTCAAAGGCATTGTTAGTTATTTACTCCGTTCAGACTCCTACTAAGTGTTGTGTAATTCCAGTTTTATTGAACTTAAACAGATAAAAGAAGTTGTTTTCAAAGCGCCTGTCCAGTATGGCAAAACAAACATTTCAGATGATTCCCATTTATTCAGAGCATGGTATCATCTGCTAGGCTTCTCATAGAACAGAAAAGATCTCACCAATCCATCTCAGTGGAAGGATACTACTGATGCTTAGCCCCAGTCAGCATGCCTATTCTCTCATAAAGATATACCCGGTGGTTGCAGCCACCCCCAGAAGGTGATCGTCAAACCTGGTGCCAGTGGACTTGCTGTGCAAGAAGAGAAATGCTGAAAAGTAGGAGGAAAGGGGATAGAAGTGTCTGGGCCCTTCCTCTACTCCATTGTGGCCAATAAACCTGTGCTGCTGATAAGATACGATCAGGAGGGATTAGACAAAAATGAGTTGATTATTGTCTTCCTATCAGATATCAAGCAGGGCAATAGAAAATAGATCCTGACCAAATACAGGCAGACCTCCAAGCATGCCTTAACGATGTCACTTAATATGGTGGATTTGTGTCTTTGTCACATGTGCATATACCCTTCACAAAGTGCACGGAATTTTAGCTGGATTTTAAGGGCAAGGTCCTTAGCATGCATGTCAGTCACAGATGCTTGAGGAATTAGTACATTTACCACTTTATGCTATAGAAGATCAAAAGCCTCATTTAAGATGAACCAACAGTTTCATATGAAATAGTCCTTTAACAGAGTAACTCTGCTGGAAAGCTTACCCTGTATATACAAAAGGGACTTTGTCTGGTGTTCCCTTTCCCCTGTAAGATTCCAGTCCACAGATATTGCAAGTTCCTGTGGGTTATAATTTGTTAGTGCCTTGATAGTTCAAGGTGTTATTCTTCAGCCTTCCTACAGAGTACCAAGAACAATTGTCCTTGTATGTCGTCAGGCAGACCTACACATTTAACTCTGTTTGGACTACTAGCTTATGATAGTGTCTGCACACTATGAAGGCAAAATGTGTCTACATACATAATGCTTGTCTTTGATATAAGTGATTAACTTCGAACACTGTCTGTATGTGTGCCACGGCTTCATCTAAATTGTCCTTTATATAAGTCCTAGTTGATTAAAAAAAAGTCCAGTTAATAACACATATATTTATTTATTTATTTATTTTATTTTTAACATTTAGTATAGCGCGAACAAATGCCCGGAGGCGTCTCAACTTTGGGCTCAGGAGCCAGTAGAAGAAAAGAGATGAGCATAGTGGGGAACTGAAAAACAATCAAGGCTATAGCATGTTGGAGCCTGGTAAATTGGGCACAAGCATTCATTTAGAGGCTAGATAGAGCTACCATGGTCAAGGTGGGATGGAATCACTTCCTGGACTGCTGTTTGCTGAGATTTTAACTCAGGAAAAAAGAGGCAGTCTACTCTAGGAGATTGTGATGAAAGAAACCAGATGAGGAGGAACAACATTCCCTATTTCAGTCTTACCAGTGTTGATTTTAAGGAATTGTTTAACTTCCATGAGAACACTGAGATGAGAGAAGAAACTTAGTCTGGCTGTGATTGCACATTTCAACAAGTCAGGCAAGAATCTGAGGAGGAGAAGCTAAAGCTGAATGAGATTAGTTTAGGGGGGCATATAAACACTGAAAAGAGTGGGCCTTATAGAGGATCCCTGAGGGAACCCAATGTTGCACCTCTGAACTTTGTGTTAAAAGGAATAATAGGGTTGACCTGAGAGCGATCCTTAAGATAATCCATGGTCTGAGCATGAGTGTTTCTTGGACCCCCACTTTGAAAAGGCAAGACAGTAACATGGGTGATATCATGTTTGAATGCTGCAGACAAGTCTAAAAAGATCAAGACAGCAGAGCTGCTTTGTTTTACCAGCAGTCTGAGATCATCCAGAATGGAGACCATAGCTGACTTTGCGCTGTGAGCACAGCACAAACTGGCAGAGCTTAAGTAGATGAAGGACTTCTAAAGGGAGGAAAGCTGAAAAATAATCTCCTTTTTAAGGACACTGTGGAGGGTTGAGTCTACATTGTTTTTTGTTTTTGTTAGAGGTACGAAAGAGGTTTCTTTCCAGTCCTGTGGTACAGAGTGCTTAGCTATGGACAGATTGCAGAGATCCATGACAATTGGAATAAGCCAGGGGGCTAGAGAATTGAAAATGCTTGCAGAACAGAGGTCAGTGTGAAAACAAGATTAAATGGGGTGCAAGAGCTGAGCTGTGAAATCGTGAGTATCAGGTGAGAAAGTGGAGAGATTAAGCGATAGGTCAGTGCTGCTTAAAGGAAAAAGAGGAGAAGGCTAAGGCTGATCCTTTGTAAGAGAGCTACTGATCGTCAAGATGATTAAGTGAAAAAAAGCTGACCGAGACCAGCAGTGAGGTTTGTAAGGGTATACAGATTGTTTAGAGCATGAGGGCTTAGTGTGGGAAACCAAGCTCTTGTTAATCTCCATAGTTGACTTAGTGGCTTTCATAATAGTATCTATGAAATATTGGCCCAAGCAATATGATTGTCTTTCTTGTAGGCCTATAATACTGTCTATACTTTCCCGGTTAACCTAAAGGACTCCCTTCTCACTGTGTCCCCATCGATATGATCCTCCAATATAAATGACAAAATATTGCAAAACGCAGATGGGTATTAATTGTTACATGCATTGGTTAACCATTTCAGTGTGACTCAACCTCCAGTGGATTAGGTCCAAGTATTACTATCAGGATAAGCTTTCTCCTGAAGTTGATCTCGGGTAAATCCAGCATGTCTTGAACAGAATGCTCAAACAAAGCATGCCTACGTGAGAGCACAGAAAAACGAAGGATAAGTGGTTCTCAGGAGTTCTTAAAGTGGAAAAAACCAAAACATAGTGTTGTGCATTCGTGTTTCATTAGGCTCTATAAACTGTAATTAAGGCAGTGGAATTACTCCTGAACCTATCATGGAACCTTCTTATGTGCACAAGGTTATTTCCCCCCCAAAATTACTGACTAACCTGTGCAGAAAACACAAAAGTATTAAGTATGTGTTCCATTCTCTCACATAACATAGCAAATGTTCGCTTATGACATAAGTGAGTGCGCTTCAGTCTCTTGACTTGTAGTAATGCGCACTTTCGCTTTCCAGATACCGTCGATTCAATCACTCCTGATAAAGTGCGTGGCTTAAGAGATATGTTGAACAGCAGTGCGATGGACATAATGTACTACACCAGTCCTCTTTATAGAGATGAAGTAAGCTTTTTATTTTTTTTATTCATTAAACATTGTGCTGTACGAAAATGTTGTACATCAGACGTGTCTCGGAGATGTGTATAACACGGTTTAACAATGTAATTTTTGGGTGGGTTTTGGTGCATAGTGCGTAATGTTTTTAAAGAGGGTAGATTCCAGACATCGCATTGCATCTAGTGATGTGAAAAGCTAAATCGGTAATCTCTTCTCACAGTCATGGAAATGAGAGCTTATCTAGTCTCACTCGGCATTAGTATTTATTTTATTGTGTGTTTATTTGCATGTCTAGTTTTGGCTGAGTTTTGTTGCGTTATTATTTGCATTCAAATATTTACATGTCAGATTATGCAAAGATAAAACTATGCTTGCCTATCGTAGTTTCAAATATATTTACAAATTGCTAACTTGCTGCTTTCCCTAGACTGTTTAATATTTTTTCTATGCATGGTGGCTTAAAACCGTGTAAGCACGTTAGCTACACTTTAACAGCACCATGCTACCTATAATCTTTCATTTACTACCAATTAAAGTTACTTCATATTCTGTACAGGGCTGTGCATTTTAAATCTAAATATAGTGTAAAGTATAATGAATAGGGGCTACTTTAAGATAGTGCTTGCTACTGCACTTTGGTAGAAGGCTTGCAATCCTGATTGGGGCTCACTGAGCTACCTTACCAGCCACCTCACTTTCCGGTGGATGTGAAACATCCATTGGCTGCTGGCTAAGTTTGTATGTAAAACGCATCTACTGTATATAAAACCGAAATTACACACGTGCTCAGTAGTTTTACAGTCTTTTGCCACCAAAACCCCACAGGTTTTTGCAATAAATAAATTAAAGCCAAGGTGGAAATACACTTCACTTGAGCACATGTGAGTGGCTATGCCGAAGGCAGTCGGTCTTTTAGAGGTTCCAGCATGTTGGCAAATATTGTTTTTCATTATGAGCCAGTACGTCTGTCCATCGTAAAAATGGGTGTAATAACCAAAAGCAAATTAACGATCGCAAACCTGTTTCCCTGCAAAACCCCTTTGTGTTATGCTTGTCCTATAGTTTAACCCTTCTGCACCTCATGTTTGTGAACTGACAAGATAATATATTCAGATGAAGCAGATTTGGCGCTGCATGCTTGCTTTATTGAACTTTCATGGATCACAGTAAACTGGGTTCGAGTCTCGGTAACGACGCCAAAACCTCCTGTGATTCTGGGCAAATCACTTAATCTCCCCGTGCCTAAAATGAATGTGTGTCCTCATGTAACGTAACTGGTGCTATGTAAAGCGCTCTGATACCCGATTCGGTTCGGGTCTAGTTTGCGCTATATAAAACTCTGCAAAAAAAACCAAAACATGCTCACATGCTCAGAGATGTCCCACTCTCTCTCAAGTCCCACTCTCTCAAAGGTAGCTACTCACTGGACTATATAAATGGCTGGGTTACGTTCATTCACATTAAGCAGGACATGACTGCGTTGGAGCAGGCCCTACCAGCCTTTCAGAGGTTTGGATGTGGTGGGAGATATATTGTACTTGGTATACACGAGCAAGCCTTGCACCGCTCAGTTAAGGTACTAGAGATTTTATTTATATTTATGCTAGCTGAACAGCCGCTACTTTTGTTATTATCAATAGTATTATAGTGTCCAGTTGACACATACTAGTATGAAGAGATGTGATTCTCACTATCCATAAAAACACAATTTAAAATAAAATGGACAGCATGTACCCCCATTACCACATAAGAGAAAACACAATGCAAACCTATACCTTCCATTTCTCTACTGTAAATGATACTCGAATCAAAAACTAAATCATATTCCCCATGTGCTTAAAACATGTTCCTTACTGAAAAGGTTAAGTAGCTATCTGTGAAAACAGCAGCTTTTAACGCTTTGATGTCCTTTGGCTACAGCAGTCTTGGGTGTAAATACCTAGAAAAGCTCTGTCTTTGGTTTGCAATCCTTGATCTTCTTGCAGGAGATTTTAATAACTCTCTCTTAGTCTACCTTTTTAACACATTTGACCTCCACTTCATGCAGGGTATATTTATGGTGTTTCTATGTGGCCAAAGGGGAAGAACATTACATTTTGCAACGAGGCGAATGGCTCACGGATCCCAGTGAGAACTGCAATCATTCTTAGGCCCTGTGGAACGGTTGGCATTCACTAGATGTTTTACTAATACCCAATATTGGCATTGACTCCTTATAGATGCTTTCTATTATTGTTTGTTAGTACACATATTATACCGATGTATAGATGATTTGCTGAACTTAAAAAGTTATGCAGATTCAACCAGGGAGATTGCTACTAGGAAAACCTGCACCTTAATCTCAAACGTGACGTTTGTTGTAACTTGCAGCTACTTCTCCTTTTCTCTATGTTGCTAGTTCTAGTCATGAACCATACATTGTGAAGCCCTCTCTGCCATAGTAGTAACATCAACATCCAGTAAGATGTTAATAGAACCTCCGATTTGAATCCAGGTAAGAAAGGAAGAATCTAACAAAGATAAGCGATGTATCTGAAGTTTGAGCAGTTCCTTGTGCTTTAATACTTCTTATACTTCATTGGACCATTGTGATGATCTGCAGCCAGTAAGCCCGAATAACCTCCCTTGGTTGGTGGTCATTCTGCTTCTCCCCATGAATCTTATAACATCTCAAGAGACCTGCTTCAGTTAAGTTGGCTGAGGAATGGGATGGGACTTACACTCCACTGGACTCCGGTAACGCCAACGCTTGAGGACGCTCAGTGATGAAGAGAAACAGTTATGCTTTACAGCAACAAAGGTCTAGAATGTCCAGCTCTATGCAACATTTTCAGAATGTTCACATAAAATAGTTTTGTACAATTAACTTGACTAGAAATAATGTGAGCTTCTTTTCTTATGTTTCTTGATCTTTTTGTTTTTGTTGATTTGCTAGGTATTTATCTTCTTTCCTTCAAGCCTTGCATATCTGTTTGCTTTATTGGATTCTCTGTGTTGGTTGTTTTATATTCAATCAATCAAACATTTATAGAGCGTGTTACTCACCCGCAAGGGTCTCAAGGCGCTGGGAGAAAAGGGAGGGGGGGGGCCGCTACTGCTCGAAAAGCCAGGTCTTGAGGTGCTTCCTGAAGGAGAGATGGTCCTGGGTAAGTCGAAGGTGGGCGGGGAGGGTGTTCCATGTCTTGGCCGCCAGGTAGTTGAAGGATCTTCCTCCGGAGGTGGTTCTGCGGATCCGTGGGACGGTAGCGAGGGCGAAGCTGGCGGAGCGGAGCTGGCGGGTCGGCGTGTAGAACGTGAGGCGGTTGTTGAGGTATTCGGGGCCCAAGTCGTGGAGAGCCTTGTGTGCGTGGGTGAGGAGTCTGAACGTGATCCTTTTGCTGACGGGGAGCCAGTGCAGGTCCCTCAGGTGGGCGGAGATGTGGCTGTGTCTGGGGATGTCCAGGACGAGTCGTGCTGATGCGTTCTGGATGCGCTGGAGTCTTTTCTGTAGTTTGGCAGTGGTCCCAGCGTATAGGGCGTTCCCGTAGTCCAGACGGCTGGTGACGAGGGCCTGGGTGACTGTCTTCCTGGTTTCAGTGGGGATCCAGCGGAAGATCTTACGGAGGGTTGTATGTCTAAACAACTACTGCCTAAACCACGGCTTCCTTAACCACGAAAGCCTAACCACGAGATTTTCTCAACCACTACCTTTTTTAACACGACTTCCTAAACCACGAAATTTAACATCTCGTGTTTTGCCAGTAGATGGCACTATTGTAATTATAATTCTTCTTGAGTGAACCACTCGTAAAAAAGAAACGGATCTAAATCTATTTTTTTTTTACAACGCATACCATTGGCTTTTTTTTTCTTCTTTTTTTGGGGGGGAGACCCCCCACACCCCTCCTAATGTTCCCTTCATTCTGAGGAGTGTAGTGGAGAGACTCGTGGTTCAGGGAAGTCGTGCTCAATGAAAGTCGTGGTTTAAGAAAGTCGTGGTTCCGGCTTCGTTGTTCAGGTAAGTCGTTTTAAAATTATCGTTGTTAAGGATGTTTCCCCTTACGGAGCATGCGGAGAGTGTTGAAGCAGGAGGAAGTAACGGCGTTGACTTGCCTGGTCATCGTGAGGGAGGAGTCCAGGATGAAGCCCAGGTTGCGTGCGTGGTCCGTGGGCTTGGGGGGCATGCCCAGTGCAGGGGGCCACCAGGAGTCGTCCCAGGCGGAGATGGATGGGCCGAGGATGAGGACTTCAGTCTTGTCTGAGTTCAGTTTCAGATGGCTGAGCCTCATCCAGTCCGCGACGTCTTTCATTCCGTCCTGGAAGCTGGCTTTGGCGGTGGCGTCGGTGAGGGAGAGGATCAGCTGGGTGTCATCGGCATAGGAAATGATGTTGAGGTTGTGCCTGCGTGCGATGGCTGTGAGGGGGCTCAAGTAGACATTGAAGAGGGTGGGGCTGAGCGAGGAGCCCTGAGGCACGCTGCAGATGATCTTGGTGGCTTCTGCGAGGAAGGGTGGGAGACGGACTCTTTGGGTTCTGTCGGAGAGGAAGGAGGTGATCCATTCCAGGGCCTTCCCTTGGATCCCGGCGTGGTGGAGGCGGGCTGTCAGGGTGCGGTGGCAGACCGTGTCGAATGCAGCCGAAAGGTCGAGGAGGATGAGGGCGGCGGTTTCTCCGTTGTCAAGCAGCGTCCTGATGTCATCGGTGGCTGCGATGAAGGCGGTCTCGGTGCTGTGGTTCGCTCTGAATCCAGACTGCGATGGGTCGAGGGAGCCGTTCGTTTCGAGGAAGGCTGTCAGCTGATTGTCGACGGTTTTCTCAATGACTTTTGCGGGGAAGGGGAGGAGCGAGATGGGGCGGAATGTCTTGAGGTCTGTGGGGTCTGCAGTGGGTTTCTTCGGGAGGGCGCTGATCTCTGCATGCTTCCAGCTCTCCGGGAAGGTGGCTTGCGCTTGCAAAAAACGGGAAAAAATCTTGGATATTTAAAAATAAAAAAATAAATAATGTGTATATTAAGTGGTAATTCTGATAATCTGGCGTGGATCCTGCAGTCGTGAACCTAAGCTGAACAAGCCTGCTCTACTGCTTCCAGAGCTACTTCTATCCTGTGTACATCGGCTCTAATCAGCATCCCAAATGTGCGTAGAAAGTAGAGGGCAATGAAGTAATTACTGTACAAGGTGGTTGAGAGCATTGCTGGGCCATGGCCTTGGTAGATTGTCTCACAAAGGCTCCCTCTGAGGAGATGTTTAGTGAAGAAGCGTAGCCTTTTCCATTGCACATCCATGAATGAGGACCCCTGCAATGAAAGTGCACAATTCTGAGATTTTATGTGCATCTAAAGCCCAATGCATTTTAATGCATTTCTTTTGAGGTTCAGAACATAGTTGACTAAAATGTTTGTTTTTTTACCTTCTGTATTTTCTCAGAATAGGGGCAGGATATTACTTCCACAATTATTTTGTCAGGAAGAGTTAAGAATGGTTCCCCCGGTCTGAGACCTCTGCGATTTAATCAATTCCTCCCCTTTAGAGATTTCTGAGGGCGACTTTAAGTAGTTGACAGCTATCCAAGAATACAATTGGCTGTGCTGAGGCACATTTAGAAAAGCCTTCATGCATTCCTCCTAAAAGAACCCTGTTAAATGCCATTCAGACCTTCAGCAAGATACTAGACTGTAGTGGCAGCAGCACACAGTAATCCACTGCTGCTCGTATCTGAATGATTACCTAATCTGAGCAGCATCTAAGAAGTCTGCCCTGGCCCTGATATTCCAAATACTATATGTTCTAGGATGCCTTCTACAAAAACTTGAATGCAGGGACCACTTTGGACTTTGTATTGAAAAGCCTTTCTTCCTCCAGACAAAAAAACTGCCGTCAGACAGTGAAACACTTCTTGATCAACAAGACTGTCAAACTGGTTGTTCTCAAGACCTTGGAGTCTTCGAATGTTCCTGGATGTGATTCATCAAATGCAACTTCTATATGCATTCTATGCATTTCTGAACATTGGAATGAGATTCTGTACAACTTACCTCAGCATATCCCAGTCCAACCCTACCTGATTCTCACTTTACACAGTATATTAATCCCTTTCTTTTCTTGGAGTGCACAGTCTTCCTGCAATGTCAGTGCCTCTCTGGGCATTTAAGTCTCCGATCTTGGGCAAGCTCTTTCTACTAAAATACAGCCCCTCTCCAAGCCTATATTACCTCATCAAAAGTTAAGGTCCACAAAGGCTGCCCGGGGTTGCCTCCGATCTTAGCAGACTGCCTCCTCTTCCATCCTGGGTATAGATTCTGGGCGTTTATGCAGATCAGACCTAGTCTTTGCATTCAGGGTCACTGCAACACACAGATCAGCAGCTGGACCATGGCATCCTTAATCCAAAGACAGAGCTTCTTCTAAAGTCTGAGTGGAACTAAAATACTTGCTTAGGGATACTTCAGAATAAATCCAAAGGACACATTCTTCCCAGTCATGAACGCTGTTGCCTTTGAAATTCTGGTTGCTGTCCTACAGATTTCTAGGGCATATTACCAGACTGTTGGCTTATAAAGCATGGAGGGGTGGGAAGCAGAGTACTAAACATTCTGGGCTCTGAGAGGCCATACAACCCATATGGCCCTTTGTTCAGACTCATGCTGTGGGATTGATCTTTCTGGCGTGGCCTATGTTCATTGACAATGGACTTGGCTTCTAGTCCTGTTCAGGACTTCAGGTATCATGTTTATGGACAAGCATTAGCCTACGTGTATTGGAAGTTCAAATTTAGTAATGGAGCAAGATTGTAGAGGGAATACCCAGTCTTTAAATGTACAGAAATGGGCATGATATCGCAGGGATACATTCAAAGAGGGCAGAAGCTAGAATGCCCTACACTGCCTTCAGTAGGAACTTTCTTCAAGTCCAAGACAATGTATTTTTTACAATCGGTACACCTGGCCTCATCGATCCTCTCTCGCACACAACGGCCAGTGCCAGAGGGATCTTCATCTAAGGCTTCTTTACACCCATCTTCAGAACAGGCACACTAGACATACATGTATACACTGCTGCTCCAGACAAGGTATAGGCTATTTCTACAAGTCTATTACAAATTCAGAAAATACCACCGAGACAATTTGGCACATTCCCAGAGTAACCGGTATATTGGAAAGTACAGAACGCATAAGTGGACCTCCCCTCCCCCTCCAACACTTTTTGTTGGTATTTTTATTAATTATTCTATACAAATAAAAAAAAAAAATACAATGTATTTTTGTGAAAAAATTACCAGTGGACTGCCTCTGCAAAACGCTGTGCAAACACCACCGAAAACTCTGAAATAAAAAGGATCCCTTTTATGAGTGACTAATCAGATTTGATAAAGTGCTTGAAAAGCCCTTGGCCAGGATGAAGACATGTACCCCTATAACTGATTACCAGCAGAAACTAAGCATTAGTCGCCAAGTGACTAAGGGAGCACTAGACAATCTTGACTAGGGTTTTGAGTGTTTAATTTGGTTGTATCACAAATCGTGCATTCTAGCACTCTATAAAAGAGAGCAATCACATAAAGCGTAACACCTTCCCTAAGTGTCAGATTATTACTCACTTGCAGTACAGTTATCAGCTCCGATAAATGCCTGTGGTGACAAAAGTACCATAACAGTTCAGAAACGGTTCTACTTCCTTGAGAAATCTCCTTGAGTTTGACAGTTTACAAATTTAAAACTGAGCTTGCATTATGGGCATGCTGATTCCTATGAAAAGGGAACGATGGGAGTGCTCAGTTCAACTGAAACGAAACCTTCAGCATATACAGACATATACACTTGCATACAATACCATGTTATCATTTTTTTGTTGTTGTCGTTTTGCAAATGCTTATAATTCGGAAGAAATCCTAGTAAAAATGTTCTGCTTGTAATTTATTTCCATAATTTAAAAAAATAGTTTTGCAAGTAGCTATGTGTCAGGAAAAAAATGTATAAAAGATATATTCTTTTTTTCTAAACAGTTAGTAAAAGGCCTTCAACAGGAGCTAAATCGGTTATACACGCTTTTCTGTTCACGGAATCCAGAGTTTGACGAGAAAGGCGGAAAGGTCTCAATTGTGTCACACTCCTTAGGATGTGTCATCACCTATGATATCATGACAGGATGGAATCCGGTTCGCCTTTATGAACAGTTGCTTCGAAAGGATGATGAGGAGCGCGAAGAACACTGGATGACATATGAGGAGCAACATCTACTTCAAGAACTTTTGTTAACAAAACAGCGGTATGATATTCAATATTTCTTTGGGTGCTGTGCTTCTTTCCTATGGAATCCCACTGACAGAGGTCAGGTAGACCTACACATACAGCATGGAATGATGTACACAGTTATCTCCAAAGTTCATGAATAGATTTTATTTTATGACTTCCAAGACCATTTCTTGAATTGTTTGGCTGATAGTGAACAAGATCCTCTTTTTGTTGTGGGCTAGATGTGTTTATTAAAGTTTGCTTTCATTGAATCTCTCTTGAAAGCATCAGGCAGTTTAGTTGATACAACCACAGTGCCTACATGTGAGTCTCCACATTGACAAGCGTTTTTTTTACTAACACTTAATTAATTTCCTGATCAACAACATACAGTATTACACAACTTGATCACAATCAATATATGTATTACATTTGATGCATTCCCCAAGCATATTTAGCTGTTTAGATATGGTAAGTGCCTCGATGATAATCTCACTACATGCCCCACATCTTCCAGTACTTCTGAGGGCATCCCCTGGAGGCATACACATGTTTTTCTGCATTGAACAGTAGTCCATACTTCATGTCCATTCCCCTACAGAAGGGGCCACCTCTGGTCACCAGTGGTGAACAATTACTCTTTTTGCATTTATTTGACCTACTGCCAGAGGAATCTTCTACTCCTGGCCCTCCCCATTCGTCCATTAAGTCTGGTAGAGCCTTTTGGGGGTTCAGTGTAATTGTCTTACCAATAACTGGACAGTTTATTATGTGTTTCGGACTAGCATTTGTGTGAGACTAAGCAGTTTGTAATTGTGTGGTAAATGGATCCCATTCATTTGTTTACACTGTAGGCAGCATTTTCTCATTTGTAATATCATTTTAACATCACTCATATCATGGGAAAAATTCCTTAGTCATCCGCTTATATTCCCCATGATCACCTAGTGGATTTAATTTAGGCCGTTTAGGGCAGGAGCAGATGCATCACTTCTGATCGTAGCCCCTTCCACAGCCTTTCTCAGGTACCATATCTTGATCCTTGCTCGATGTGTTAGAAGGGGTGGTCTACCTGGAGAAGTTGTCAATGTCTTCTGGATGAATGGAGAATTCCCATCTCTCACCAGGACAGTGCCAGTGCCAGTGGGTTTGTCCTTGTGTCATTTATTGCTATGCTGTTGCTTTGTCACTCTGTATGCCTTAGTCAGTGCTGCTTCTGGCATATTTGCCTAATGGTGTGTGCTGTGGGTACTTCAATGTTTGGTCCTGTTTAGCTGCCCCCATCAGTACCACTTTCAAAATGGAAGCCAGCAAGGCAAAGATTTTCCACATGACGGGCCTGATCTACAGAACTAACTGAGAAGTGTGGCTCAATGGTTAGAGCGGCAGACCCTGATGCAGAGGTCTGGCCCAGGACCAGGGTTCAATTCCTGCCTTGGCTGGTCTCGGCGGATCTTGGGCTCATAATTCCTCGGACCTGATTTCTAGCCTCGGTGTCTACTCTAAGCATGGGTCCCACGCTGCAACTCTGGCCAATAGCTTGCTTAGTCTCCACAACGGCCCCCTACAGTGCTAGGGATGCCTGGTTGCACCCTGGGGATGCCCAGGAGTGGACCTTTCACGGGGAAAAACCAGGAAGGGTTCCCTAGCGGTATGAGTACAGCGCCAGGACACTCAGGAGTATCAGTGTGCTTCACAAGTACGGCTACATTTACATTTACATTTACTTAAAACAAAATCCTAAACTTACTACCATTTTGGTATTCACAGAAGGCACTTACTCATTTTGCTATTCACAGAAGGCACTTACTCATTGATGAGTAAGTGCCTTCTGTGAATACCAAAATGAGTAAGTGCCTTCTGTGAATACCAAAATGAGTAAATGGTAGTAAGTTTAGTATTTTATCTTGTTAGTTCTGTGAATCAGGCCAGACATCTTTATATGAAGCCAAGAAGATTCCAGTCGTCAGAGTTTCAGTGATCCTCCCAAGAATACATTCTGTTCACTTAACCTGCAGAGGAATAAACTGCTTTCACAGCAATAGTTATGGTGGTAGCAGAGGTTTTCAGTTTGCTAAATTTCACCACATGGTGTTAGTATGACATGCTGAGGAGATTTCTGACCAGGTGTGGCAGTCTCTGGAATCTCTTCTTTTACGTGAGGTTTTTATGGATTATGGCAAGGCAACTTGGGAAATAAGGTTCTCCTGGAGCTTCTCCTCATTGTGCACTTAACCTAAGAGACCTTACTTGGGCAGGCATCCACCTCTAAATCCCTATGTCGACGTTTTATTTACGGTGATTTCTTACTGCAGATTCCTCATGTTGTGAATTTTCCTAGTCCCCAGATTGGACCAGGAAACTTGAGCAATAGCTGATGTGCTAGCAGTAGGCCCCAATTCACCTTTGTTGTGACTGATAGAATGACACCGCAGTGGATATATGCACCATCCTTGCAAGCAGATGTCTGCTAGTCACCCATAAACATGGAACTAGAGCTCCGCATCCAACTACTTTTTTATGTTTTTTCCCCAAAAGGCATTTTTCACAGTGTGTAGGGATATCACTCCCAAAAATGAGTGTTTCAACAGGTCAGTGCAAGTCTTAAGCAGATGTTGGTCACGGACAGGTACATCTGTTTTTGGTGCCTCCACCAAGCATGATTACATGTTGTGACAAATGCTCCCTGATGTTTTTAGAGGCTATTAGGGAGCAAGAAGCTAAAATCTTTGTCGCCACGTACTAGAAATGGGTTGGCCCTATTTAAAGTCACTAGGCTGTTTCCAGTCCTGTGGACTGTCTTCAGGTATTTCCAAGGTAAAGTGAAGATACAAGTAAAAAAAAGAAAAAAACAGAAGAGGTCCAAACGAAGAGCTTTGCCTTTTCAGCACTCAGGGAGAGGTCTCATAATCTGTGTTCTAAAGGCCAGACTCCAGCTTCGATGTCCGAATCTGGTCCGATTCTGAAGCAAATGTGCCCGAAGTTCCCCAGGCCATTATTGACTCTGCAGCAAATCACAGCCTTCAAGGTTATTCATGATCTCTTTAGGCTAGTTCTGGATCTCTATGGTGTGACTCCAGTTGGATCTCTACCGGTTGGTCCTCTTCCTGGACAAGCTCAGCCCTCTCGATCTCCTTTGCCAGACTGCATCTTCTACCTTTCCACATTCTCTGCAAATTGTTCCCATGATCAAAGTCAATTCAAACTAATTTCCTACTGCTCTACAAGACAGAATCAGAAGGAATAGATGCTTGGGTAAGAAGGTCTTTTCATCAGTAAGCCTGGCACTTTTTCTTGTTAATCTTTGTCTCTTATATCGCTACTCTCGTGCCCTTTGGGACCCAGTGAATACTATTTTGCCCCCTTTACCTGGAAAATTACTTAATTATTTTTCTCAGACGGTATCGGATGGCCTAGACTTTGCAAAATATCTTACTATTTTTGGGATGCTTTCCTCGCCCACCAAATCTAAGTTCTGGGGGTGCTGGAGGCACTTGCCCTATTTTTAGAGCTATCCTTCATAGCCAGTCCAGCCGTTAGTCCAACATTTTCATGGCTCCACGGATAGAGGCAGTAGTAAGGGTCAAGGTCACCAACAGCAGTCGCATTCCTCCTCCTTACATAGTGCCAATGCCACCACACCTGCCCCCTGCATACTCCCCTGCCATCAACTTGTTGGGGGTCAGTGGGGGACCGAATCCAGAGCAGTCTACACCACTGGTCCTGTATTACGTTAGACCTGTCGGTCCTTCAGATTGTTCACAAGGTTATACTCATCCCCCTCTCCAAAACTCCCCGATTAGGTATGTTTAGTTGTCAGCCCACCATGCTGCTGTTCTCCACAAAGAAGTGATGTTGTTAGTGGCCAATGGGGCAGCCACACTCTTTCCTGAGACAGAGAGGGGAAGGGGTTGCTCTTTTAGGTACTTCCTTGTCCCCAAGAAGGACTGAGACCTGCAACCAATTTTGGTTCTCATAGTATTCAACTCGTTCCCCAAGAAGGAGAAATTCAGCATGCTGGCACACAGACACACACATATGTTCTGCTGGCTGTGGACTGAATGATGTCCCCAGACCTGTAGGATGCATGATTTCATGTGCCAGTCCTTCAGTCCCACAGTAGGTATCTTCTCTTTATACTGGGGTTTGACCACTTTCAGTCCACTGTCCTGCAGTTTGGCTTGACATCGGTCCCTCAGGTTTTTACCAAGGTTGTTTTGTTGGCTTCAAACCTTCTTTGAGGTAATAGATACATGTTTTCCTGTACCGCAATGATTGGTTGTGAAGACTGGGTTCACCTCAGTTAGTTTCGGACCTCCCTCAAACACTGGTGCTGTTACTGTCTACCCTTGGATTTTGCATTTAATAGCTGACGTTCTATCCTCTACCATCTCAGAGCCTTCCATTCATTAAGGCCATTCTGGGCATGATTGCCCTGAAGAATCTGTGACCTTGGGCTACAATCATGATGTTTCAAGCGATAGCAAAAGTCACAACCTTGATTGTTCTGAGACTTCTAGGATTTTCGAATTGTTTGGCACCTCATACTCATCGACACATGCAAGCCCCTCATCTGCAGTGGGCTTAGTGGGATTCACATCACTGACCAGACAGCCCAGGACCTTCAGTGATGGATGCTCAATGCCATCCTGACGCGTAGCAATCTGTTCTCTCCTAACCTATAGTTATTTGTTGTGATATTATCCACCACTATGTATTGGGGATGTTACCTGGGCGCTGTGGACCTCAAGTCCTCTGGTGCCACCATATCAGTCTTTTGAAGCAGCTGTAATGACCGGATTTCTGACCAAGTTAGCAGCTCACCTAAACATCACAAACCCAGCCACCACGTAACTCCGTCCCTTCCTAGTCCCTATTTACAACAGTACCTGGGGTACTTACCTGGGAATGGGGAACCCACTGTATATACACCTTTATACTACTAACATACTACTAAATCCTAAAGAGACTATGGAATACCATCCTATATCCTATTATCTTACCTGAACAACCCCACAGCACTCTGGCTCGGGTTGACCTACCCCCTCTCGTATTGGGGGCAGCTGATTTATAGTGTCCCCATTAGTGGCCCCACGACAATCCGGACTGGACCACTCTACCTCCTCGCTTCTCGGGAGACAGCTCTCTCTCAGTTCGTAGCCCCACGGCTCCTGCCTGAACTACCCTACCTCCACGCTTCTCGGGAGGCAGCTCTCCTCAGTTCGTAGCCCCACGGCTCCTGCCTGAACTACCCTACCGCCACGCTTCTCGAGAGGCAGCTCTTTGGTCCTATTAGTTCGAGGCATGTGGGCTGCTAAATTCATATCTTAGCATTAGATCGCCGCCTAGTGTTGGGTCCGGATGATCGCACATTGTTGTCCTGGAAGAGTCTTCGAAGTATCCTGAGATAGGTGGCTCCTCCCCTGGACTACAGTGCGCATGGGCATCGGCTCCATCCCCAGATTGTTTTTTTCCGCCATTGGGTTCGGATGTGGTCTCGACGTCTCTCTGTCGAAACCGAGAAAAACTAACTTTTAGCGGCCAAAATGCCTCGTTTTTGTTTGCGTCGGTATTGTCTGCGCACGGTCTCGACTCTTCCGTCTCTTAGAGCCGGAATAAGCTGAGTTCTTTTTCGCTCTTCGGACTTTGAGGCCTTCTCATCGCGACACGACTGCAAAACTTTCTAACATGGAGCGGAGCCCGTTTAAGTACTGCCCGCTCCGTGGGTCCAAGTACCCACACATCGATCTACACCCGGTCTGTAACAAATGCCTTTCGCCTGACCACGACGACGGCAAGTGCAAGGCCTGTGCACAGTTCCGGTCTAAGAAGACTCTCAAGCTTCGGCGCGCGGTGCGCATGGAAGCCAGACAAGCGGCCCCGGATCCGGAAAACATCTTCGGCGACCAAGAAGAAGAGGACCAGGGTCATCATCTTCAGATCTCCCCGCCCGAGACGGAGGTCGAGGCGGATCCGGCAGACGACGACGGAGTCGTGGGTCAAGGCCTTGAATACGTCGACGAGGTAGGAGACGACGAAGAGGTTTATGGGGCCGCGGCAGATAGCTCAGGGGACGAGCTCTGCCCCGAAGGTTACGAAGATACCGACCAGGTCACGGGATCGCCTGTAGGCCTTACCCAAGACCCAGTGCCGCAAGCCACGGCCCCGCCTTCTGGCCCGGCCACGGACATACTTGCTGAGCAAACTGTATCGAAACCGAAACCAAAACCATCAGGTTCGACTACATCTAAGATGGCCGACCCGAAAACGAAACCGAAACTTAAGGACTCGAGTGTCCCTAAGATGGCTGCTGTACCGACGAAACCGACTGTACCCGCTACTCCATCGACTCCGTCGACCTCCGGTCCGCAGAAGTCGAAGAAATCCGTCGATTCTGCTGCTGCAAAATCAAAATCGACGCCAGAGGAGGGGTCCTCCAAAAAAGATGGTCGGCACGGGTCTACAGCTGCGCCGCCGTCAAAGCACGCCAAAGCCGGCTCCGCGGAGGCCACACAGGCGCACGGATCGAAGACTGGCACGTCTGCGCACCGGTCCCAGGAGTCGGGGTCGGTGACAGCGGCATCCGCGTCCAAAGCGCACAAGGCCCACAAAGACGTCGGATCCGAGGGTAAGGTCAAGACATCCTCGTCGGCGCCAAAACCCACGGTGAGTGAGGCGTCCCCCCATCGCCGAATCACTACAGAGAATCAGGGAGAAGGCCTCTGCTACGTCGGCTCCGATATCATCGCCGCAGGCGCAGAAAGACACTCCAGCAAAGCCTTCTGGAAAACTTCTCTTTATTTTGCCGCCGAAGGAGGCGCCGAAAGCTTTTTCCACCAAATCGGCACCAAGGAAGACGGTTTCTTCAACGGCTGGCCCACTTCCACGTCGGGTACTCGAATCAGAAGATGATTCAGAGCATTTTATCGACGCTGACACAGGCAAATTGACCCTCTATAAGAGAAAAATCACTTCAGAGCCAGTGGACTCATATGTCATCCCTCTGAAGAAGAAGAGGGTGCCCCTAGACGCTTCAGGTCTCATGGAACCAATCCAGCCTCCTCCAAGACGGAGCCCTACTCCCTCACCAGAACACTCTGAGGGTGAGGGGTATAATGAAGACGAGCAATACACTTTCCCTATCAATGAACCAGATGCACAACCGGATTCATATGATGACACTGGTGACCAGGGCACCCAAAGTGTGGGGCTTGACCCGCAGCCTTTTAATGCACGTGCATCCCCAACAGAGGATTCGGCAGGTTTTCATGCACTAATTGAGAGGGCGGCAGCCAATCATGATGTGGACATGCATGCTGACCCGGTAGAGGAAGACTTCCTTTTCGACACATTTTCAGTCTCTGAAAGGACAGTGAAAACGCTGCCTATGCTTAAAGGAGTCCTCAAGCATGCTGCAGACATATTTAAGGAGCCTACCAGAGCACGAGTGGTCAATCCACGTATTGAAAAGAAGTACAGACCAGCACCTGCAGACCCCGTATACATTCGGGGACAGTTGCCACTGGACTCTCTTGTGGTCGCCAACGCCAGGAAACGTGCCAACTCACAGACGACGGGTGAAGCTCCTCCCCCGGATAAGGAGTCCAAAGTGCTAGAGGCAGGGGGCAAAAGAGTAGCTGCACAAGCCGCAAACTTTTGGCGCATTGCAAATACACAAGCACTCTTAGCACGTTACGATAGGGCGCATTACGACACCCTAGACCAGATTATACAACACCTGCCTCCACAGTTTCAAGAAGGCACCAAACTGCTTATTGAGGAAGGGAAGCTGATCTCAAACGCAGCCATCAAGTGTGCACTTGACGCCGCAGACACAGCTGCTAGAGCTATCAACACTAGCGTTATGCTGAGACGACAGGCGTGGCTCCGCATCTCGGGGTTTAAACCGGATATTCAGACTACCATCCTTAATCAGCCAGTCAATCCTGATAGTCTGTTTGGTCCAGATGTTGACACCACCCTAGAAAAAATAAAAAAAGACACAGAAACTGCTAAGTCCATGGGGGCCCTACAGTCACAACAGTTTCGTGGCAGCAATTTTCGTCGCTCAGGTGCACGTGGAGTTACCAGAGGACAAATGGGTCAACAATCTCAGTTCTCGAGAGGTGGAGCACAATCCTCGTTCACAAAACAGAACAAGGGAGGTTACAGAAATAACAGCAACAGAGGTCGCGGCAGAGGAAACAACAGCTCCCGCTCCTTTACCCCAAGCAAACAGTGACTCTCTGTCGCTGCCCCCCGACCACTTAACACCTGTCGGGGGGAGACTGCAGCAGTTCCTGCCCGTCTGGAGAAACATCACCACAGACAGGTGGGTGCGACAACTAGTCCGGTATGGTTATTGCCTAGAGTTAAAATCCACTCCACCCAACATCCCGCCAAGGCAAAGGCCTATGTCCGCAGAGCATTTGCACTTATTGCAGCAGGAAGTAGTGGTGATGCTGCAAAAAGGCGCAATCGAGCTCGTGCCGGTGGGAGAGGAAGGCACAGGGGTATATTCCCTGTACTTCCTTATTCCGAAGAAGGACGGATCTCTCAGACCCATTCTAGATCTACGTCCCCTCAACCTGTACATACTATCGGAACACTTCCATATGCTTACGCTGCAACAGATTCTTCCCTTGCTAAACAAAGGAGACTTCTTAGCAACCTTAGACCTCAAGGATGCTTATTTCCACATACCACTACACCCATCCCACAGAAAATACCTCAGATTCACTATCCAAGGCAGGCATTATCAGTTCAAAGTCCTACCCTTCGGAGTGACCACAGCCCCAAGAGTGTTTACCAAGTGTCTGGCGACAGTAGCGGCGCACCTCAGGAGGCAGAACATCCATGTCTACCCCTACCTAGACGACTGGCTAGTTCAAGCCAAGTCGGAACAACAGTGCGCCGCGGACATGTCGACTACCATTCAACTCCTTCACGATCTGGGCTTCTCGTTGAACTACCCAAAGTCGCACCTTCAGCCGGCACATGTCCGGCAGTTTCTTGGCGCGACGATCAATACCCTGACGGCCATGGCTCAGCCAAACCAGGTCAGGATAGACAGCATGCAGTCTCTGATCCAAAAGTTCAGACCGCAACACTCGCTTCCAGCGAGAGTGTTCATGCAGTTGATTGGCATGATGGCCTCCTGCATCTTCATAGTCCCTCACGCACGTTTGCATATGCGTCCGCTCCAGGAGTGCTTAGCAAATCAGTGGACACAGGCTCACGGACAATTGACAGACCTAGTGTTGGTTACCAGTCGGGCGTACGACTCTCTGCATTGGTGGAATCCACACAACCTTTGCAAGGGCCGACTGTTCCAAGAGCCGGTGCCACAGATTATCCTGACAACGGACGCATCTCTCCAGGGATGGGGAGCTCACCTGCTCCATTACACAGTGCAGGGACTATGGACGACGCAGCAACAGAAGATGCACATCAACTATCTGGAACTGATGGCAATCTTCATGGCGATCAAGTCCTTCATTGTACATCTGTGCAACAAGGTAGTGTTAGTCCGGACGGACAACATGACCGCGATGTACTACATTCAAAAGCAGGGAGGCACCCACTCGCCACAGCTGTCTCATCTGGCTCAGAGCATGTGGAAGTGGGCCATTCAGAGGAACATTTTCCTCATGGCAGAACATCTCCCAGGAAAGGACAATCAGATGGCGGATCTGCTCAGCAGGTACAGCCATCAAATGCACGAGTGGGAGATACACCCATCTGTCCTCCACCCGTACTTCCAGCAGTGGGGTCATCCGGAGATAGACCTGTTTGCCACAAAAGACAACGCAAAATGCCAACACTTTGCCGCCAGGTTCCCTCACCCACAGTCGCAGGGGAATGCGATATGGATGAACTGGTCAGGCAAATTTGCGTACGCTTTTCCGCCAGCCCCTCTGATACCGCTGGTCGCAAGAAAGCTAAGGCAGCACGCGATGACTCTCATCCTAGTTGCTCCAACGTGGGCGCGCCAAGCATGGTACACCACGTTCCTCGAACTCTCAGTGGTGCCGCATCAAAGACTGCGCCTCACGCCCAGTCTTTTGACGCAGAACCATGGAGAAATTCAGCATCCAGATCCGCAACAGCTCAACCTGGCGATCTGGCTCCTGAAGTCCTAGAGTTTGGATACCTTAATCTACCTCCGGAATGCATGAACATCATCAAGGAGGCAAGGAAGCCAACTACCAGAGCATGCTATGCTGCAAAATGGAAGCGTTTCGTCATTTACTGTACAGCCAATGACATCAACCCGCTAGATGCGTCTATCCCTAACATCATTTGCTATCTGTTGCATCTTTACAAGTGCAATCTAGCGTACACTTCCATTCGGATACATCTATCCGCCATAGCGGCTTATCTTCAGAACAGGCAACATCTCTCTGTCTTCAGGGTGCCTGCCATTAAAGCTTTCCTTGAAGGTCTGAAACGAGTCATTCCCCCAAGAACACCGCCAGCTCCGGTGTGGAACCTCAATGTTGTTCTCACCAGACTGATGGGACCTCCATTTGAGCCACTGCACTCGTGTGAACTCCAGTTCCTAACGTGGAAAGTAGCTTTCCTAATAGCTATTACGTCTCTAAGGCGTGTTAGTGAGCTGCAAGCGCTCACAATCCAAGAGCCATTCATTCAAATTCATCCAAATAGGGTAGTGCTACGCACTAACCCCAAATTCCTTCCGAAGGTGGTGTCACAGTTTCATCTCAACCAAACTATTGACTTACCGGCATTCTTTCAAAACCCACAAACGGTGGCGGAAAGAATGCTCCATACCTTAGATGTGCGGAGGGCGTTGATGTACTACATAGACAGGACACAACCCTTTAGAAAAACAAAACAACTTTTTGTTGCCTTCGCACCACAACACAAAGGCAACCCTATTTCCAAAGCAGGAATAGCCAGATGGATTGTTAAGTGCATCCAGATATGTTATCAAAAGGCCAAACGCACTTTAACGATACCCCCAAGGGCGCACTCCACACGCAAACTGGGGGCATCCATGGCTTTCCTAGGGAACATTCCTTTAGAGGATATTTGCAGAGCAGCCACGTGGGTTACACCACATACCTTTACAAAACACTACTGTGTTGATGTGCATTCCAAGCAGCAAGCTGCTGTAGGACAGGCTGTTCTCAAAACACTTTTTCAGGTTTCTGCAGCTGGCACGGGCAACCGCCGCTGATGGAGGGACTGCTATGTATTCTATGCTAAGATATGAATTTAGCAGCCCAAATATGCTACTTACCAGTATGCATCTGTTCTTGGCATGTAGGGCTGCTAACATTCATATCGCCCGCCCTCCTCCCCGGTGCCTGTCGCAGCTGCAGATATACTATTGTATTTATTCATTAGCATGGACATCCTTTACACTTTTCACTCCATCTTCTGCCACAATGGCGAAAAACAATCTGGGGATGGAGCCGATGCCCATGCGCACTGTAGTCCAGGGGAGGAGCCACCTATCTCAGGATACTTCGAAGACTCTTCCAGGACAACAATGTGCGATCATCCGGACCCAACACTAGGCGGCGATCTAATGCTAAGATATGAATGTTAGCAGCCCTACATGCCAAGAACAGATGCATACTGGTAAGTAGCATATTCAATACCTAATGCTCTCTCTCTTGGGGAATTTTCTAAGTATCTGATATCTACTGGAAGTATCCATCTCATATGAATTTTATTATTATATGCAGGACAGGAGATCCAATCCTCACACACAAAAGTGGCCAAATTATATGTTCTGTCTTGCAACCATCCCTGAGCTTGAGTAGTGTACCTAGTTATCAACAGTTACCCGCAAGTGGGGGTGCAGAATCAACATTCCAAAGTTGTTCCCTAATGTGATAGTCTCCCTATCCTAGGAACAACCCTCGAAGGTATACATTCCTCCCAGCCCTCTATACATCAGCATCTGGTTAAAAAGGAACCATTTACTCTCTCTCAGAGACAATAAACAAACAGGATTTGCAAACTCGGGTCTCTTTATTACACAATGATAAGAAGGAAGCTTTATTACTAGAATAGCAATTACCAACACATTCACATATAGCTGAAAGAACAGTGATTAATTATGATGTACAAGCAGATAACTGCGGATAGCTGAAAGGGAAAATGATGAATTATAACATGACTGCATACCGCTGCAAATAGCTGAAAGAAAAGGGATCCATTATAGCTAATCATTGGGGTGTTTATTCGAAAGAGAACAAGACAAAGAAAACATTGCAATGATACAGTAGGGATGCAAACAGGAACCTAAATATAACCTAGAAAGTAAAAAGGGAATGAATGATTATATATATAGTGCAAACTAGCTAAGAATACCTCACCCTGTCAAGAAGGGTCCAACTGTCTGTGTTCCTCTCTCTCTGGTGGAATCAGGACTCTCTCTCTCCTGCATCATCACCAACGTGCTAACTTCACTCCACTGGTTCAATTGCTCCAAAAGCTCCAGCTGACAGCTCCAGCTCCAAAGACCATCTGCCTTGGTCCACTCCAAAGTTCATCTCACCAAATGACTGCTTCAGCTTCGAAGACCATCTAACTGCTCCAAGAACCATCCAACAACTCTCTGACAACTCTCTGACCGCTCCAAGAACCATCTGACAGCTCTGCCTCTCTGCACTTCAATAATATAGAGTGCTCTCTACCCATGGAAATTTCCAACAGAAAGCTGCCTCCCACCGAATTCCTCTGCCAGCTCCAAGGCTCTCTGCGCAACCGCAGTGGCCACTTGCGTGTTGCGTCTAGACCTAAGAGACAAACACATTTCTTCGATAAGAACCAGTTTCCACTGGCTCCTCTCTAGCACATAACAGGCTGAACTATAAACATCACCTTTACCCTGCAAGCGCCTCAGTCAGCAGAGGCAAGACAAAGATGGCTACCCTCTAGTTTAGGCCTCTAGGCCCGAAAAGAGGCAAAGAAGGCACAGAATCATGCCAAAGCCAATAGGTAAACCCTACAAATAGGCACACATAAGGCTGAAATAAAGGATTCAAGAATATATACTGAGATGGCGGTGGACAACAGTCACCATTAGCCCAGATAGCATAAATTATCCGGGCACCACAGCAGCGTGAGATGAAGCGGACACTCGCGCCCTTTCCCGTCTTCCATCAATGTCAAGTTAACACAGGGCCTAACAGACAATGCAACTACTGTGTGGTACTGCAACAAGCAAGGTGGACAGGGCCCCATACCCGGTGTCTGAAGGATGCAGTGTTGCCTGGAACGTCGGAGGATCTCACTGTCTGTCAATGACTTGCAGGGCACCCTCCATATCAGTGCAGACAAACTTGCCTGGCGTCATCTTGCCCATCAGAAGTGGTGTCTACATTCAGAAGTGTTACCTTCATAAACTCCATGTTTCTGACTTTCTCTACTCTATAGTTTCCTTCTATTTGGTCTCTAGACGATGTGTCTACCTTTGATGGGATTCCATCCCTCTATACGTGTTCAGTCTATGCCTTTGATCCTACAAATTCTGAAGGAGGTCCAGCTGGATCGAGCACATCTGATTCTGGTGGCCCTAGATTGGGCTAGGAGAGTCTGGTACTCTGAACTACTGACCCTCAGTATCTACCCTTTGGGATTCCTCTTCAGGAGGACCTGTAGTGCTAGCAACAGGACAGATTAATGTTACAAAAACTGCATCATCTACACCTCCATGCATAGAATGACCGAAATCAGCAGAGAGGTTTGATCTGCCGTCGGAGGGGGTGGATGCAATTTTGTCTGCTGGCCGCCCTTCCATAAAGTCTGTCTACAAAGGCCATTTATGGACAGAGAAGCAGATTGACCCTCTGCAGGCAAAGTTGTCTGATGTCCTTTGCAATGTGCACGGTTTAAGGTTACTTATAGCTCAGTTCTTTATGGGCCGGATGTATGGGGGTATGGACATTTTACAACGCTGACTAGCGCTGAAAATACGTTTTTTCGTGCGATTTCTAGCCTCCCCAAGAATACTCCCTCACTCCTATTGCTTAGTGACATCGGAAGGCATCCCCTAGCAGATATAGCAAGGCTTCGCCGCCCTTTTATATTGGCGTCGAATCCGAGTCACACCTGAGCTAGCTACTTTCGCTAGCGGACTCAAGGATGTCATACCTGCTGATCGCAACCATAAGATAAGGTGGCTGAACTATATCAAGTTGGCACAAGCCTCAATAGGTCTAAATAACCTATGGGAGAATCGAAATTTGCCTAGCTTATGTAACGGTAAGTTTCAATTCTATTAAGGACACGGAGGCGAGGATTATGCTATTCTTCCTTCGCTTTATTACAAATAGGAAAAACACAGCAGCCTTAGAAAAGCTCAAAATCCATGTCCAAACTGCAGGAAACTTGGAAACAAACAGCTTTAAAGTTTGTAAATCCAGGACAAACTACAGCTCCCATGAGCCTTCCAACATTAGTCCTTCTATTATGTCCAGTCCAGGTACTAAAGCCAGTCCCCTCTCAACCTTCTTCCTCTTTCTTCGCGCTGGTTACGCACACTCCTCATTGGTCCTGTTCGGAGCCGTCATTTCCTAGCGGAAAAAACGACAACGTAAGAGAAGCACCGAGAACAGAACTGACAGCACGCAAGTTGAGAACATCATCAAGACTGGCATTAGAACATGCACCACGCAAAGATGGAAAACAGTTTACTTACTGAGATACGGGTGGGTTCGCAACGCCGAACTCCAGGGTGGGATAATCCTCGCCTCCGTGTCCTTAATAGAATTGAAACTTACCGTTACATAAGCTAGGCAAATTTCGATTCTATGTCAGGACCGGAGGCTTCGGATTATGCTAGTTCAAAGCTTACTCACCACAAAATGAACTAAATCCACCACCGGTTTAAAATAAAACCATGTAAACGTGGAATCAGAGGACCAACCGGCTGGTCGCAGCAAATCCTCTAAACGAGCCCCCACTGAACGCCTTAGAAGCCATGGCCTCCCTGGCTGAGTGAGCTCCAAACATATAGTATCAATGCCTGCTTCTAGCATGACCCCACGCACCCACCTCGCAATAGTGGGGGAAGAGACTGCTCTGTGTGGTTTTCGCAGGGCAAATAGCAATTTGTTGTCAGCCCGGAGGGCAGATGTCCAACGTCATAGTTTCATAAGCCTGCAAAGACTGTACGACGCACAACGTGGGAGTGTCCACAAAGGCTGGGTATGACATAGTACGTGACGCCGGCCTCGTGCGACGTCCCACTATAGAAGGGACCCCCGTCAGGGGAAAAAAGACCCGCGCCGAAATGGCCAAGGCGCACACATCCGACACACGCCGGCAAGAAACCAAACACAAGAGCACAGCCAACGTAGCTGAAAGTTCCAGTAAGGATAAACAAGCTGTAGCTTGCCAGGACAAAAAGTAGGTGCAAGACCACAATGACGTCCCAATGAACCGAATACCGAGGCACCGGGGTTAAAGAGAGGCGAACGCCTCGCAAGGGCCTGCAACCGAAAGGGGGTTCCCCCACTGGAGAACCCTCCCCAGGTTGGCGTCCCGTTGAGACAGCGGGACGCATAGCGGCAATTGTTCTGATTAGCCAGGCGCGTAGTTGCCAATGCGGTTAAAATCCAAAACCGAAATGAGGTCAGCGACCACGGGATCCAAGTCCCTCCGAACACACCAACGCAGCCACTTAAGCCAAGCGGGTTTGTATCGATTCGCCGAACTGTCGGCCCAGGCTTTGGATAGCGGGCTCCCAGCCGATCCCGAAAGGCCCGGGAGCGACCAACGTCTCCGGAAGCCTCCGTGCCATGAGGCGGAGAGAGCCCTGAACGACAAGGGAACGTGGCTCCCGAATCTGGATCGAGCACGAGATGAGGAAAACAGGGGGAGTAGGATTGGAAAAACCCAAGAAAGGTCCAGAAAAAACGTCAAACCAGACTTGAGACCCCCAGAGCGGCGTAATGAACACCATCTCTACGCCCTGACTGCGAACCGGAGTCGCCGTCGCACCACCAGTGAGAACGGAGGAAACGCAAAGGTAGCCTCCCGACCCCAATCCTGGGGGAAAAACATCCAAGACAACTGCCAGAGAGTCCGGCGACCAACCGAAAAATCTTGGGAGTTGGTGGCACAGCCAGGACGCAAATAGATCCCACGAAAATCGGACCCCACCGGGTACTCAGCCATTTGAAAAACTGGGACGTCCAGCAATCGCCGACTGGCAACCTCTATGTAGCGGGAGAGCCAGTCCGCTACCTGAGTGGCTTGGACCGGCAAGGAGACTGCCGCCACCGACACGTGACGTGCAAGGTAATAGTCCCAGAACCCCCTTGCCAAAAACCGCCAGAGCTCGGGAGCGAGGACCCCCCAGGTGATCGACGCATCAGACAGCCGAGACGTAGTCCATCACCAAAAGGACGCAGGACCACACTGAATCCTTGGCTCAACCTCGGATCGCAAAAGACCCTGTGAAGAGCCCCAACAGTGTACACGTAACCTTGGTCATCGGAGGACCATGCGCCGCCTGTGGAGAAACTCCCCGCAGCGGGTACACCAACCCGACCCGCCGGCATCGGAGACCATCCCTACTTCCGGGACCGACCCGAAGGTCTCCTGGCCACACCTAGCCGCCATACGGGAGAGGCACCAGGACACCTCCACCGCCACGCCCTCCGAGAGGGCGCATCAGGTCGTAGAACATGTCCCTTCAGAGGAGTCGGGTCTGAAGGCGCTGGAGCGCCCTGTAGTGCAACGGCCCTGGGAAAAAATCGCCGAATGGCGGATGACAGAAGTACGATCCCTCGAAATCGTCTGCCGTAGCGTATGTTTGATCCTAGCTACCTCCCTCGAGGGAAGACTGAGAGAGGCCCCGACTGAGTCTATGACAAGACTTAGGAACGCGATGGCCTGACACGGAACCAGAAACGACTTGGATCCGTTGATGACGAAAAAACCCGTCTCTGGAGAAGCAGAACCTCCTGTTGAGGGGACCAGCCAAGGTCATTGGACACTGGGCCATCAAACGGATGTCGGCAAGGTAAGCGATCATCCGAATACCTTGTCCCCGCAGGAACTCCACCACCGGGCGGAGCACCTTTCGTGAAGCACTAAGGGCCGAGGAAAAAGACCGAAGGGAAGGGAGGTGAACCCGAACACACAGTTCCAGCAAAACTGGAGGAACGCCGCCATCCGTCTTGACCACCAAGAAGGTATTGCTGAGAAAAACATCGGGATGCCGCGTTGATAGGCGGATGGCCCCCTTCCGGAGTAACTCCGAGACCTCCCCGTCTATCAAGCGCGCGCCGGGCTCGGAAAACACCATCGGCCGTGAGGCCGAAGCCTGAAAGAAGGGCTGGTAGCAGGCGGCTATGCGGAAACCCCGCACGGTTCGCGAACCCAGGCGCCC
The DNA here is from genome assembly GCF_964261635.1 of Lissotriton helveticus. Taxonomy (NCBI): domain Eukaryota; kingdom Metazoa; phylum Chordata; class Amphibia; order Caudata; family Salamandridae; genus Lissotriton; species Lissotriton helveticus. Next base: position 244,397,014 of record NC_136070.1, read on the forward strand.
GTAGTAAGCGACGCCCATTCCTCGTAAAAGGCCGCGAGTCTGCCCGCCATGAGGACCCGGTCCGAAGACAGGACACTTACCGTGGGGACTGTTGGGTCCAGGCGTCTAGCGGTAGCCTCGACCGCCAAGCGTTGGTCTCTCGTGGGGTGAAAACATCACCGAAGTACGCTGAGGTCTGGTACCGGCCCCTGCCGGAGCCTCGCCCCCTACCGGTGGCCTGCTGCCCTGCATGGTCGAGTACAACAAGGAAAGGCTCCCCAAAGAGGCCGCCCTGCGCCACCGACCCCGCTTCCAAAGAAGCCAAGGCAAGTAACTGTGGGTCCAGCTTAATAAGCAAAGACCTCCGCCGTGCGGTGGACAGGGAGCAGGTAGCGTTCCCCAAAAAGGATCACTCTCTGAGCCCAGTTAGGCAAACTCAGGGGAAACGACCGTGCCATAGGCTTACGCCTCCTCCGCCATGTCGAGGATCTACGTTGCGGCCCAACCGCGCCAATGTGTCTCGGCACGACCGGCAGGGGCGGGCAATGCCCTTCCGCGAGGAAAAGGTGGCCACTTTGCGCTTAACTCTGGTGCCAGGGACACCGTACCCTCCAAAGGCTTACGCAGGCGACCCTGCCACGAACCTCGCCACCGTGTCAACCGGCGCCCAGGCGGCGGACCGCGGATGCCCAATCTCACCCGGGACCAACATGCCGGAACTGGCTCGGGTTGGCGCAGCGGCCGAGCTCGAGGGCGCCAAAAGCGCATTGACTCACCAGCGTCCCCGTGTCAGGGAAGACCGGTCCCGGGGACGGAGGTGCGGTCTCCCACCCGCCGCAGGCTCAGGGCCCGAGAGTGGCGCAGGGGGACCAGATTGGCGCATTCCTGTACAAAGCGCGCAGACAGGCGATCCGCCATGGGACCCACCGCCGCCGCCGTACAGCGACGTAGGAAGCTGCTGACCGCATGATAAAGTGCCCCTCATGCAAATAGGAGAGAAGAAATAACCATCTTGTACGTGAAGCTGTCGACCGCTTGCTAAAGGGTCCCATCACGTAAACAGGAGATAGACAAAAAAGAAACATCATATTATCAAGTAAATAATCATCAAAAGAACCATTTTGGCGATGCTAAAAGTTCTCATCCTGTAAATAGGAGATAAGTGAATAATAAATAAATAACCAACTAGGCAATACGAACCATCAATGTATTAAAGAAATAAGCATCAAAAGAAACCATCTTGTTCTCTGGCTGCAAAGCAGTAAAAGGAAGCCTATAGCACAACAGCGCTGAGAACTTTACCCCCCTGACAGAGGGCGTCAGACAAATCAGAATATGGGCAGACCATACAGACTGCAATAACGTTTTGGGCCAAATAACTGGCAAGGTAGGGCAGCACGACACCCCCCGCAACGCGCTGGCCCTCCACACAGGGACCGGGCCGAACCACCCCAATGCGCGTTGCACCACACAGAAGTACAGAAGAACGTGCACTCGCCTACCGGCGTCACCGCGGTCTCAGCCGCCAATACAGACCCCGTAGGGCGTCAGGGACAGGAAAGCAGGGCCAGATACAGACCCGGAGCACCGGGCGTAGAAGGGGTGGAGAGGGCAAAGCTCCGGGCCCGACCTGCTCCGCAGCGCGGCCCCCCAGCAGGAAGGGAAGCGCGCCGAGGAGCAGGCGAGACGACTGAGCGCCCTCTGGCGGGCGCCTCAAACACCGCACCGCCGCTGGGGCAAACGTCGCGAAAGGAGCGAGAGCGCTCCCGCGACAGGGCTCTGTAGGAGAAAAATGACATCAAGAATCATCAACAGAGCCCCACACACCCCCGCCGAGGGAAATTAATCGCCCCAGGCCCTAATCTAGAAATAGGGAAAAAACACTTAACTGACTGCTGCGTGAGCAGCGAAGAAAGAGGAAGAAGGTTGAGAGGGGACTGGCTTTAGTACCTGGACTGGACATAATAGAAGGACTAATGTTGGAAGGCTCATGGGAGCTGTAGTTTGTCCTGGATTTACAAACTTTAAAGCTGTTTGTTTCCAAGTTTCCTGCAGTTTGGACATGGATTTTGAGCTTTTCTAAGGCTGCTGTGTTTTTCCTATTTGTAATAAAGCGAAGGAAGAATAGCATAATCCGAAGCCTCCGGTCCTGACATAGAATCCAAGCAATCCACTGTCTGTATCTAAAGCTGTACTAAAGAGCAAATATTGGGACATGTGGGGACAAAATACCAGCAGGCTGAGACAGTACGACGCTGACTGGCAGGGTTCCTGTTCGCTAAACCTCCACCCCACCTTGAGTCATACTGGGATACTATCTCCAAACCCCTTGACTGGAAAAACTATTTCCAATTTAGAGTTGGCTCTTTTCTGCTAAAATCCTTTACTTCTAAGTGGTCGGATTCGGGAGATAACAAGTTTCCACCTTGTGTTGAACAAATAGAAGCCTATCCCCATGTTCTCTTTGTTTTTCCTGCCTATGACATCCTGCGAAAGACATGGCTAGTGCCTTTATGTAAGAACTTGGGCAATAGGCAAAGCAGCCAAGCTCTAAGAATCGTAAGGACTGATCCCTTGCTTCGTTATGCTATTCCCCAAGCCAAATTTTTTAAAGTGGGTTTGGTGCATTAGATTAAAAAGTGTAGTAACATAGAATAACTGTGCACTTTTGCTACCAGATTTCGCTCCTGTTGCTTTATTAATTTGATCTTAAAGGGTATCATTAATCGAATCTCATTGTGTGAAATCTTTACTAGTTGTATTTTATACTGCGCTAATAATATTTTAACTTCATCACATCCATCTATGAATGAGTTTTATTGCATTTCTGATTTTATAGTTCGATATTTTATTAGCAATCAATTCATTAATTCTGCGTTGTATGGTTCGTCTTGTGGTTTTTTAAATTTTGTATGCTGCTATTAACATATCACATATTAGGCTACCACTGTATCCAGAGTATGTTTTGTGATTCAAGGAGGTATTAATGACGAGATTGCTTCTCTGGATGGAATGTCTAATGGTTGGTTTACTTGTACACACTGACACAGTTTGTATTGGAAGATTTACCCATTTGCTAAATTATGAATGCTTTGTTGTATGTGCTTTTATAACCTCAATGTCAAAATAAAGCTTTCTGAAGTGAGGTTACTTATCGGCCCTTTTGGCACTTCTTTATTTGCTTGACCAGCCCTCTTTTGTCAAATCTCTTTTGCATATTTTAAAAGGCTTTTCCAATGTCCTCGCTTTCCTAATGTGTGATCTTTTAGAGCCTCTCAACAGTCCCACATTAAGACTTCTTTCACTGAAAAAAGCGTTTCTCATTGCAGTCACCTCTGCACTCATGGCACATCGATGAACTACAGGCATTGTCTGCTCCATAAAATCCCTCCCCTGAAAAGCTAGCATGTGCATCCTTCAAGAAGTGGTGTCACCCTGCCATGTGGTGTAATTAAAAAAGTGATTGGTAGTCTGGAGTGTGGCCCCACGCAATTGCTAGTTGCTGAGATTTTCTCAAGCATTCATTCATTCTATCACCTTATTTTTTGTCCATGCCATGTGAGGCAGTCCAGCATGCTTTCCACATTATTTTCTACTCCAAATCCCTCTGAGGAGATGCTACCTACGTTGGATCCACAACAGGTCCTTTGCCTTGACAGTGATAGGTCTAAGGAGTATGGGTGGATCATCTCTTCATTGGATACACAGTATGAAGAAAGGAAAGTCAGTTTAAAAACTAACCTTATCACAGTAGATATAGATAGTCATTTGCATCAATTTATGTTATGCCTTGGCCCGAAAAGGCAAGTCCGAGGGCCTTAGTACTCATTCCAAAAAGGCAATGGCCAAAACTACAGGTCTGCTACTCAGGGTGCTCTTTTTTCTTTATTGGACATCTGCCATGCAAACACATAAGCATGCATCCATCCTTCCTCCGGGCACTACTGTAAAGTTTCTAAAGTTCACAGGGAAGGTTATTTTGCCTGGTTGGTCCTGTAGGGCTTTCTTGTTAAAGTTGACCCATTGGACCTATTTCCTTCGATGGGCATTGCTTTGAGTTTGATTCACAAGTGAGGAATTTGTGGTTAAAAGTATCCATCAGAAGAAAACGTTTCTTACCTTAGAGAGTCATCCTCACCCACTCACCTAACCCTTCTGTGGCGTGAACTTTTAGGAATTAACAAGGTTCCATGTAAGCATCACACATTGTCATTGTGCATAGTCTGTCAGTTACAGTCTGCGTCTGAGGCTGCGGAAAAGATTAATACATGAATTGATGTAAGCACACAAGGGTGTCTCCTAAATGCATCTCCGTGTCATCAATTCTGGAGGCAGGACAGAGTTGCTACGGATGCCACTGGTACCACCTGCTGATGTGCAGCTTCTGTTGCAAGAATTTCAGGATCCAGTCTAGCACCTGGGGACATTCACAAGGTGAGGAATCTGCAATTGGATAGAGATTCCACCACAAAGAATAGTACCCAGGGTAAGTAATGTATCCTGCTAATCCTCTGGCTAGAAAGTTAAAGTGCTCAAACGCCATGAGATTTAACCATCTTGCTGCCACTGTAACCTATCCTGATTTTTCTTGAAATATTCCCATGCACTTTGGGAAATAGCTAATATCTCTGTAATTCACCACTGGAAGCCATGAGGCATACTTTTCACTGTGCGTCGCCTCTCGCCAGGGCCCCTAGCCATCCCCAGTCCGACCCTCTCTGTTATGGCAGAAAAGAACTTCTGGCATATAATACTAGCCCTGCTCTCTGTATGGCTCATCCTCCGAACCTCGGGGACGCCCCGTGGGACTGTCCGGTCTGTGTGACCTTTTCCATCCCGACCCCCACCCTTCGTGCCGGCACCAAACGGGCTAATCCCCAGAGTCTGTTGAAACTTCTACAACTTAATGTTAGATCGTTGGCTAAACACCATGCCGAAATACTTGACCTAATTTCCGAAGAGCGCCCGGATCTGTTCTTTTTGAGTGAAACTTGGTTAGAAGATGACATGGTAGCAATATCTAACCTGGCCTTACCTACTGGATATTCCATGTGCTCCCTAAACAGGAACTCTAGGGGAGGCGGTCTAGCGGTCATTTTCAAATCTCACTACTCCTGCCTATTTAACAAAGTTCATGTGACAGAGTGTGAAGCGGCGTGTTTCAAGGTATCAGTGAGCCCTCAATTCTCGTTAGCAGGCCTCCTAGTATACCGTCCTCCTGGCCCGGCTGCTAAGTTTAAGGAAGCGCTCCCTGAGGTAGTCAGTACGCTTGCTGCAGATCTCACAAATTTTAGTATTTGCGGGGATCTCAATCTTCATCTGGGCCATAATTAGGACAATGCCACTTTTATTGCTGATCTAGCTGCCCTCCAGCTGGAGCAATTAGTCTCTGGACCCACGCATTCGGCAGGACATCTGCTCGACCCCCTATTCACCAATCTTCAGTCAGTAATTATGGAACCACCTACTCCCATGGGCTGGACTGACCACTTCTTGGTTAAGTGGTTCATCCCACTCACGGAGTCCTCTTAATCTGGGACTCCAAGATCGGTCTTTAAACGCCCGTGGCACAAATTGAAGCTAGATGATTTTCATCATTTTCTCAGCACCAACCCTATAGATAACTGCCTAGATTATGACCGGTTCTGTGAATGGATTTTGCGAGGCCTAGATGCTCTAATTCCTGCCAAATGGGTGAAGGGGCGCATTTCTGTCACCAGCCCTTGGTATAATGACTCTTTAACCACTCTGAGGAAAGCTTGTAAACAGGCTGAGCGTGACTGGAGGAAAGAATACGCTCCCGAGAAAAAAAGATCTTACCTGTTGAAAGTCAAAAATTATCAAAGAGCAATCTGTAAAACACGCGCAGCCTATTATGCCAAGGAGATTAGCACTAGTCCTAATCCCACCATATGCATCTTTAAAATCCTTAAAGATCTTAGAACCAGGAAAGCGAATACCTCAGTTGTCTCATCCACGCGTCAGTGTGATGAACTGGCAACTTTTTTTGTCAACAAAGTGCGTACCATCTATTCATTCTTTCCCGTTTCCAGCACCCTCCCAGTCTGTGAGGCCAAGTGAAGGACCCACGGTGTCTCTGCTATCCATTCCGTCCCTTTCGGAGGACTAATTCACTCGGCTTAGTGGCAAAATTAAGTCGGGCTCTCCCTTGGACCCCCTGCAGCCATCACAATTCAAGGAATCCCTTTCTATTTTTAGAGAACCTCTTTGTAAAATAATTAATAGCTCCTTGTCTTCCGGGATCGTTCCTGCTCCTTGGAAGCAAGCCTGGGTTTCTCCCATTCTGAAGAAAGCCAATTTGGACCCCACCAAACCTGAGAGTTTCAGACCAATATCCCTCTTGCCTTGGGTAGCAAAAATCGCCGAAGCTCATGTTAACAACATGCTAACCCGGTTCGTGAATGACCATAACATCCTTGACCCTTCTCAAAACGGGTTCCGGCCGGGACATAGTACAGAAACTGCTCTTCTGGCTACTACCGAACAACTGCGTTCTCGTATGGACAAAGGTCAAAGTGCGGCGCTGATCTTGTTAGATCTTAGCGCCGCCTTTGATACGGTGTCCCATGAGATCCTTATCCGGAGACTTGAGGAGGTAGGCATAGAGGGCTTAGCCTTGGACTGGTTCCGCTCATTTCTGGCCAATAGATCTTTTTGAGTCTCGGCTCCCCCTTTCTCCTCCCAGATCCATTCCATTGAGCATGGGGTGCCTCAGGGCTCGGCCCTGAGCCCATCACTCTTCAACTTATACGTCCAGCCTCTAGCTGCGGTCGCCAAGCTATGGGACCTCCCGATGGTCTCCTATGCTGACGATACGCAGCTGGTGATCACCTTGGCAGACGGCTCTTCCCCCGCAGCCTCCAGATTCAAAGATGGCATGACAGTAGTTGCCGACTGGATGACAGCGAACTGTTTACAGTTAAACGCCGGGAAAACAGGGGTACTGCTGGTGGGAAAGAATGCCAACCTGTGGAATGAGCAGTGGTGGCCGTCAGCCCTAGGGTCTATACCATCTCCTAAAAACGAGGTAAAGAACCTTGGTGTCATGATGGACTCCTCCCTGTCTTTTCAAGCCCACACTAAGCAGCTAGCTGCCTCGTGTTTTGGCACCCTGAGAGGTCTTAGACCCATTTTAAAATACTTTGATCCCCCTGGTTCGCCAACTTATTATACAAGCCACCATCCTCTCCCGCCTCGACTATGCGAGCTCCCTCCTGTTGGGGGCAAACAAGGCGGTAATACAGAGAATGCAGCGTATCCAAAATGCTGCTGCTAGAGTTTTGGTTGGCCTACCGCGCTTCTGCTCTGCGTCTAGTACTATCCAAAAGCTGCACTGGCTTCCTATCGAAAGGTGTATTCACTTCTGGGCAATCTGATCACCCACTATGCTCCTTCCCGCCCTCTTCGCTCGGCAGAACTCCACCTGGCGGTTATACCCAATATCAGGCTCGCTAGATTGGGCAGGCGCTCTTTCAGGTACCTCGCGCCCAAATTGTGGAATTCCCTTCCTGTTCATATCCGCGCTATTGATTGTCTGTCTGCTTTCAGGAAAGCCGTCAAGACCTTTTTGTTCCCTTCATTTCAGTAGTTTCTAATTTCTTAATTTGTTCAGTCTGGTACATTTCTGTTGTGTCCTTTAGTGGTCTGTTGTGTCCTTTAGTGGTCTGCGCTGGGACGCCCCTTCGCTGGTGCAGCTGTTGCGCTTTACAAAATGGATAACATAACATAACATATGTGCACCACATAATGGATATGTCCAGAGACATAACATAACAACATAACATAACATATGTGCACCACATAATGGATATGTCCAGAGATATGCTTCACACTAACCTATATATTTTAATGCCCATGTCATGGGGCCAGGGATTGTTATATGCATCTAGTCGTGAAGAGGCCCACCACAGTTTCCAGGGGTGAACAGAGCAGATTACTTGATCTTTAACAGAAAGAGGCTTTTCAATGAGAAGGTGGGCAGTTTTTCTCAAGCAGGATAAGGCCCGCTCATTGGGCCTCACTTCTCAAGCAAAATAGTTATGACAACAGAATTGCAAAATCCAGGGTTCTAGCAAACCCATCTATTCAAGTCCACATCAGCTTTAGCACCCCCAACAACTTGAGGGCTGTACATGGCCAGTGCATGACTAGAGTCCAACATTTGTAAAAACCTTCAGTCATTGATTGTCTTGATACTAGCAAGGATGATTACTCCACATACATAGTTATCTGAGAGCACAGATGGGCTTCACCGGATCATAAGCCTTTCCCACCCCAAATCATTTCTGATAAAAGTAAATATTCATTATGATCATGTTGGCCCTTATCCTCCAATATCTGTAGATTATGGAATGGCTGGATTCCTTAGTTCCTTTAGAAGCATATTTCCTCAAGTCCATTCAGTACTATTTGAAAAACGTGCAAAAATACATCCAAATAAATGTGAGTTTTAGAAGGGTCCCAAAGGGTGAATATCACATTCAAATGGCCACATAAAGTTTTGCTAAGCATTAGGAAACATGATGGCTAGATTAGTACCAAGACTGACACGACGGTAGAGCTTAGATGAAAAGATGTCATTTTTAATAGTTTGGTGTAAATCTCCTAATGGGTAAACGTGACAGAATGCTTATCTCTGTAGCATTGGTTCGAGGATCAAAATTGTAATACTAGTTGGCCATCTTGTTAACTGCCAGAAGCAAAATGTTTGAACCTTGCTATAGAAAAGCTTTGTGGTGAGAACATTGTGGCCACCCTCCACCTCATGGGCAAAGTTAACCTGCACACACCTCCAGGGTTGGAAAACAACATTTTTGAAAGAGCAATTCACTGTCCAGAAAGCCTGTTATGGCAAAGAATATGCAGTTTGGCAACTATTTACTCTTCAATATTAAGAATGACACAAATTACTCTGAATATCCTCACACCAGGATTACATGTATGCAACCTCTTGGAAAAATAAAAATTTGGAAAATTGAAAACAAATGGGAAGGGGTTCTGGTCAATGGACTTGGCCATGGCCAGCATGACATGTGTTATAGACAACAGGGTATGGCCCAATTCTCTGAACATCATTTGAGCCTTGGCTGTAATATAAATGAACAAAACTTAAGTTAATTCCTTGGTCATGAAATGCCAAGGAATTAATTTCAGTTTTGTTAATTGTTATGGGTCCCTACTAATACTACACACTAACCTTAACACCTTATAACTTAAGTGAAGATACTTATATTGATAGGGTTTTATTCAAAACCTGAAAAGCTTGTAAAGGAACTAGATATGGTTAGATACACAACCATAACCCCTGTCCATAACCCCTGTCCACCTCAGATGCTGCACTTGTAACTTCAAACATTACCTCACTAATGACCTCATAGATAACAATGGCATGTCAAGTGTGCATTGTACTAAAGCCTGTAGCACATGCAGTGTATCCTGTGCCCATGCATGTAGATTGTACACAAAATGGAAGAAGGCCTTGGCCGAAAGCCACTCTTCATGCTGATATCCCATTACTCCTATATGTAGTGTCCACACTGTTGTGCCTCTGTCACAGTGCTCTGTTTTTGGCACTTACCTGTATTCTTTGTTCTTATGTAACATCCACAGGTATAGCTTTAAAGCACCAATGATGTTATAGATTATATCTTCTGTGTGTTGTGTGAGTTCACGTAAGGGCTGGATACATAGCGAGCAAAAAATACAATATAAACTTCCACTTGTTTAGAGGTTTTGGATTGTAATCTTTCATGTCCCAACAGCTGAAGTGTTTCAATTCAATTGTAAGGTTTTTAAAATGGACACTGTCAGTAGAGAACTGTTAACAATAGGAGGGCATTTCTTTTTTCATATACAGAACACAATCCTAATGCGGCAGTGGCCGTTGAGCGCAACCGAGCTTTGGCACTCCTCTTTGCCGCCATCAAAACTGTCTCCTTGGCAACATCAGTTTCCCTCTTAGGTGTTAAGCAGCTTTGACTCCCTTGTCCTCTCTGAACATACAACTTTTGTGTGAGCTAAACTATACCAGGGACTTGCCAAATAACTCTTATGAGAACAGGGCTGGGACAAAATAAGCCACACCAGCTAAATAAAATGTGTGAGACTGGTTGTGCTCCACCTCAGCGAGAAACTGATGATCAGCAGTTGTTTTCAGCATTCTAGCCAGACTTCTCCACTAAATGATTTTGGCGTACCCTTGGACGTTCTCGTGTTTCCTGTGTTTCTGTTGAAAATACAAGAAAAATGCTCAGTCGTTGATATCAATTCAAACTGCAACAAATGGACGGAATGCTGAACGATTCAAACATTCTCCCCAGTCAAGAGATCTTATTTAAATCCATTGTTCTTTTGCCCACTGCGCCACCCCAGTGTGGACCCAGCCATATGCAAATCATTATTGACCCTGTGCCTCATGGGAACAGTCCAGACCGAACTGCCAAGCCAGGTCCTCCCTGGACCGGAAACAAGCATCCTGGGACCGGTTTCAGGGTATGTCACCCTTCATCAGCCAGGCTAGCTTGAATCCAGTGGCTCAGTGAGCAAGGGACCCACGTCTGGGCGTACCCATCCCACTTACGGCAAACCTGCAGCAAATGGTGGACGTAATGTTGAATGATTCAAACATTCTCCCCCATTCAAGAGATCTGGGTTAAATCCATCGTCCTTGGTGCGTGGCCAAGCCACAGACCAAGATAGCAGTGCAGTGTTGAAGCTCTGTTTGGTCACCCACCACAATCCTGGCTGTCTCCGTAATTATGGCCCTCTGAACAGCTGCAATGCCAGCCGCGTACTCCGCTTATGATTGTGCCAAGATGGAACCGCTTCCAGCCGCTTAAATCACCCACAGCCATCAAATATCCGCTCTGAGACCTGGGGAGGCGGTGAGTGCACAGTCAGCTCCCCCCTTCTGCCTCCCATTCCACAGCAGCACCCCTCCCCTTCTCAGCTCTTGCAGGGGGGAGGCGTACATTACATCAGCAGCGCTTCCGTAGGCCTCCAGGGAGACAGGGTCCTTAGGAGGCAGCCACCCGGCTGTGCTCTATGGCGAAATGGGTGGGACTATATGGAGCAGCGCGGACCCGCCGCTGGACGCGCGGGGGCCCACCGGATTGTGACCGCAAGCGACCCTGCCATCGGCCCTGCAAAAGTACTGCGTTGGTGAGCTGCCTCATATTTGCCCTGCAAATGCGGACTGGCCTTGAGATTTGTGGCCTAGGGGGAGATGCTCCACGCCCTACCAGGTCTCCTGAATCCCCCATTGCGCAGTTCGAGGTGGCTGGTTGGGGCAAATGGCACCTGGGGCCAGCCTGCCTGCTTCCACTGCCTGGGTCCTGGCTTGTCCAACACAGTGAGGCTCAAAAGAAACACCAATGCATACCGCGATGGACGCCACGCATTGGAGCCGGCAGAGACTTTTTTGAATTTATTGAGAAATAAGGACAGTTTTACGCAAATGCACGAGTTTCTTTTGTGACTGATATACAAGAAATACAAAAGAATAACTAAGATAGCCTGATATCACATTGGATCCAACCACGAGTACCTTAAATAGATTGATCAAGAACACTGCAAATTACATCTTTCGCCCTGAATAAGTACGTGAAGGACGAAATGCGTTGGCTACAATCTGTTTTATTGGAAGAAAAAATTCATGGAAGAATACTCAACAAACAACTCCACTGAATTCTTATTGAACGAGCTGTGTAAATGTCTGAAATGACTGTTGCTATTTGAGCTATAACGATATTCAGGAGTGCTGGACCAATGTATGCTGTTTAAAAAAATAAGACGCAAGTGTCTTAGGAGATTTAGGGGTTTTTGAATCTCTGGTCCGCTGCACCCAAATTATAGACAAAGAAATCACTAAGGATAGGTGCAATTGTGCTTGGCCCCAAACCCCAGGTTGTGGTATATGTCTTGCTCTGCTGTTGGACAAAATAATATCCCTAATCCAGTCGGGGTTTGTCCCATGCAGATCAAATTCCCTAAACCTCCGTACACTTTTCGCAGTCTTGCATAGAGTCAACCCGGCTACTCCGGCCCCAGCGGTTCTGCGAGACGCTGAGAAAACATTTGACTCCCTAGAATGGCCATTTCTATGGATGGTCATGCGCAGGCTGGGCATGCCTTTTGGGTTCATCAACCTCACAACGCTGCTGTACTCTGCCCCTACAGCTAGACTGTGCTTAAACGGCACACTCTCCCGCTCCTTCATCTTATCCCGCGGTACCAGACAGGGCTTCCCCCTTTCCCCATTGCTTTTCATAATAGCGATGGACCCACTTATTCGCCATTTCCTGGAGCGTCATCTCCATTGAGGAATACAATTTAACACAGGGCCACTATTGGCTTCCCTATATGCGGATGACATCATCCTATATGTCAGGGACCCCCAAAACAACTTGGATCCCCTCATCCGAGAGCTTATCAGATTCGGTGGCTTCTCAGGCCGTGGTGTAAACTGACACAAATCTGTGATATTCCCTCTCACTGAGAGCACGGTCCGCTGGGAGTGTGACTACCCGCTAGCTTGGAGCTCGGACTCTGTGAGGTATTTGGAAATAAACGTATATTTAAATACCAATAAAATCATATTATCGGGAAACGGCCACTACAACGCAGCCGTTTCCACGCCTAACTTAACCACGCATAACTTAACCACGCATGCATTACAACGCATGCATGGTTACCACGAATAGTCTTTACCACGCATACCTTTACTACGAGATATGTAGTAAAGGCATGTGTGTTAAAGGCTAAAAATAAACAAGCATTTACAATGCAATGGTTTTGCCTTTGTTAAAGTTAGAGCTATTGGCATTGCTCTTGACATTTTTTTTATTTATGTTTATTTTTTAACATAAATAAATGGCATTGTCATTTACAATAGCAGGGCAGGGCACAGGGAAGGGGGGCGAGGAGAGACGAAGGAGAGCTGCGGGCTCTTGTTGTAATGCTTGCATGGATGAGTTGGTGGATGCATGCATGGGTGCATGCATGAATGGGGGTATGGATGGGTGTATGGATAGATGCATGGATGGGTGGATGGATAGATGCATATATACAGCCAATCCCTCAACAATTTATGCAATCCACCAACCCATCCATCCATCCATGCATCATGCATACATCCATTCATCATGCATCCATCCACCCACCCACTGTGTCTCACTCCGACCCCTCTAAATATAACTCATTTTTTCGCTATATAGAGATGACTGTATTCACTAGTATATGCAGTAGTGTGTGGTGGACTTAGTTTGAGTGTTTGTTTCCTGCACACTCACACACTGCTCACCCTGCACACTCACACTGTTCACCCTGCACACTCACACAATGTGCACCCTGCACACTCACACAATGTGCACCCTGCACACTCACACACTGCAGTCACTGTCACTCTGCAGTCACTGTTACTCTGCAGTCACACTCACTCTGCAGTCAGTCTGCTCTCACTGTCACTCTCGCACTCACTCTGCACTCACTGTCGCTCTCGCACTCACTCTGCACTCACTGTCGCTCTCGCACTCACTCTGCACTCACTGTCGCTCTCGCACTCACTCTGCACGCACTCAGTCTGCACTCACAGGCACTCACTCTGCACTCACTGTCACTCTGCACTCACTGTCACTAAGCACTCACAGGCACTCGCACTCACTCTGCACTCACAGGCACTCTGCACTCACAGGCACTCTGCACTCACAGGCACTCTGCACTCACAGGCACTCTGCACTCACAGGCACTCTGCACTCACAGGCACTCTGCACTCACAGGCACTCTGCACTCACAGGCACTCTGCACTCACTCTGCACTCACTCTGCACTCACTCTGCACTCACTCTGCACTCACTCTGCACTCACTCTGCACTCACTCTGCACTCACTCTGCACTCACTCTGCACTCGCACTCGCACTCACTCGCACTCACTCGCACTCACTGTCACTCGCACTCACTGTCACTCGCACCCACTGTCACTCGCACCCACTGTCACTCGCACTCACTGTCACTCGCACTCACTGTCACTCTAGCACTCACTGTCACTCGCACTGTCACTCTCGCACTCACTGTCACTCGCACTGTCACTCTCGCACTCACTCACTCTGCACACACTCACTCTGCACACACTCACTCTGCACACACTCACTCTGCACACACTCACTCTGCACACACTCACTCTGCACACACTCACTCTGCACACACTCACTCTGCACACACTCACTCTGCACTGTCACTCGCACTCACTCTGCACTCACTGTCACTCTGCACTCACTGTCACTCTGCACTCACTGTCACTCTGCACTCACTGTCACTCTGCACTCACTGTCACTCTGCACTCACTGTCACTCTGCACTCACTGTCACTCTGCACTCACTGTCACTCTGCACTCACTGTCACTCTGCACTCACTGTCACTCTGCACTCACTGCACTCACTGCACTCACTGTCACTCTGCACTCACTGCACTCACTGCACTCACTGTCACTCTGCACTCACTGTCACTCTGCACTCACTCTGCACTCACTGTCACTCTGCACTCACTCTGCACTCACTGTCACTCGCACTCACTCTGCACTCACTGTCATTCTTCACTCACTCTGCACTCACTGTCATTCTTCACTCACTCTGCACTCACTGTCACTCTCGCACACTGTCATTCTTCACTCACTCATTGATTATCTCGAAGATCCCATACCATCATTTGACGAATAATAAAACCCCAGAAACAAAATAAATTATTTTGCCTTTTGCTCATACTTATTTAACAGAACAGAAAAATAGAAAGGTGTTAAGGCTCACCCACAGATACACTATGACCAGACCCCAAATCATTTCTAATCGGATTTCGTATATGTGCCCACCTGGTTGTCTTATCATCCTATACAAAGTCGGTCGCTGCTACATATCAAGCCCTGATGGGCAAACGTTGGCGATCTTGACCTGCATGGTTCCCTACCTTTCCTGGTGGTGCCGCCAACCTTCCTAGAATTGGTAAGGCACACCCACTACCCCAAATGCACTGCCACCTCGTCATCAATGTTCATCCCATGGGAAATGTTGGTCTGCAAGGTAAAAATTAATTTCAATTCAAGTCTTCGTAGCGCCGAAGCCCGGTTACCACCTCATTGGGAACTACTCTACACAGTAGAAAACCTCAAAATATTCCAACTACTGGTGTGAGGTGTCGGAAAGCGCCTAACCACTGGGTATGAAGAATCCCCCTTGGTTATGGTTCACACATGTTCTAGAATACTCGTCTAGGTTGGATGTATGTGGTGCTTCCAATGTATTTTTTACTGCAGGGACACACAAGACAATACATGGTTGGATCTGAATTGCAATTAAAAAATGTGTTGGTCCTAACCAGCTTTGTTCTGCCTGGTACCTTAAACATAGAGACCGTACTGCGGAGAATTGGGAAATATATACACCTATAAATAAATGGCAGAGTGGGTCCAGGTTCCCCTCGATTTCAAGTAAAATCGATAGTTGTGTCATGAAATTGAGTTGCGGTGGATGAAGTGTTTTGGTTCAGTCTATGAGCTCGGAGCCGTTATTTACATATCTTTAAGAACAGTTTTTGTTGGTTTCCGTGTTGGTTATTTTGCACTAAACCTACGTACTAATGCTGGTGACCCGCAGGGGTTAGCTGTCCCTTTCAGTCTTTGAATTGCTTTGTACTTGCTTTTTAAGATCACGTCTCCTCCACAATTGAATACCTGAATCAAGGTGGGGTGCTCATCTCTGGTCAGTGGGGAGCCCTTCTTTCTTTACTGTCGGTACTCTCGGACATACACTCATAGAGACAGTATTTATTTTGCCCTTTAACACTTGTCTTGATTTTTCCAGGAATAAGGGAACATTTTCAAACAAAATATGCATTATACAAATTTTGCTCTCATGCAATAGCAGGCGTTTAGCTTTTGTTTTTAAATTGAGCGAAATTGATAAAGTTTTTCTTTTAGATTGCTTAGTTGTGAAGTCCGATTTCCCAGAACCCTAGGATGGGAAGAGGGCAAGTAAGTAAGACTCATGAAAAAACGAAGGGAGAATCATTTTGCTCAACCTTTTTGGTAACTTTTTGAGCCATGTAAGAATTTCCCTCCTTATAGATGGCTGTGACGTCTTCGCTGTGGTTCCAAACTCGCTGGTTTTGCTGGACGCCCAGGGAAGTTCAGCAGTTTGATGTGCCTGCCAAGCCATGTTGCAAGCACTCGCTGGGCTTGCCGTGTTATGCCCGGCGCGCCCTGTCTCAAGATGTGTGCCTCCATGATTATGTAGAGCAAGCTGATTTTTTTTTAGATGCTTGCCTATATATTGTAATCCAGGGTTTAAGATGCATACGTATGCATGGAAATTTAAATAACTCAAACCTGTCTACAAGGCAAAGGAGTGACGGACAGAAAGGGGTGTTACGTGAGGGGTAGAGTTAGAGTTGTGGGGTGGAGGGGAAGTGGTAAAACCTTCTAATCCCTTGAAATCCGTTCAGCTGACAAGTAGTCCCATGTCATGTTTGACGGCGCCAATCAGCACCACCTATGTAAACTACACTATGTTGCATTATGGGACTCGTAGTTCCACTTTTGACATTTAAAGTCTGCGCTCAAACTCCCAAGCCTGTAAAGTGCTCCTGGATAAAAAAAAATAAAAACAAAAAGGACGGGACAGTTTGGAAGCTAAGAATCTGTGTTCCTGGCTGTGCAAATGTGACCGTCAGTCACTGCTGTTAAGACAGGTCCAGTGCAATGGTGGCCGCCAATCCTGGCGTCAAGACACTGAATACCACAGGTAGTCCGATGTTCCTACAGTAGCTTTAATACAACGTGCCGCACGTGTTTTAAACAAATATGTCGAGAGTGGAGCGCTTCCTTGCCCTAGCTCTGTCGGCGTGTGTTCAGCAGCAGACGCTGGTTAGCGCCGCGGGGGTGACCTCTCTCACTAGTGACCCCAGTGACACAGCAGGATTGACCTCTTGTTACAGCCTCAGCCTTTAACAGTCTCCTATGTGCTGCCGCGAGGAAGAATAGCTGTTCAGCAAGGGTCAAGGAATGCCCGATCCGTGCCAGATTTTCATGATAACCGGTGACTCTGTAAATGCCTTCCATTTATCGCGGGTGTAGGGTGAATGCGCGTGAGTTCACCTCGGCCCCTCCCTAGCGCCCCTTCCCAGCAGGTATCGACCCAGCGCGATGCCGCAGCGCCAGCCCTGATGTATAATGTATGTGGTGTCCACAGCGCCCCTCCCCCACCCCTGGAAGCAGGCGTTTAATCTAGGGTCAGAGCTCGGGCATGACGACAGCACTCATCAATGCACCCCCTCCCCGCCTGTTCCCATTCCCACCCACAACACATGCCTGGGATCCTTCGACCTGCCGCAAGAAGATCCCAGCAGCATTTCCTCTCCAAGGCCCACTGCGGGCGGCGTGGTGGTGCTGCAGGGCTCTCCCGCCTCTGATGCCGCCGGGCTCCCTCAGCTCACGGGAGCCCGGCAGAGCGCCCGCCATGGTTGTTCTCCTGTCTCCCGGGCTGCGGGGGGGGGGGGGGGGGGGTGGTACTTCCGGCCGGCCGCGCAGGGATTGGCCGGCCGGAAGAAACAGACAGCAAAAAAACGCCCAGCTGGAGTGAAAACGCCCACGGACGAAAATGGAGAGCGGGAGGGGGGGGCAGGGGCGGGAACGAAGACACGGAGAGCGGGAGGGGGGGCGGGAACGAACACACGGAGAGCGGGAGGGGGGGGCAGGGGCGGGAACGGGCACTTCCATTGTGTCGGCTCGGAGTAGAGAGCCGGTCAGGTCTGCGTCCTCACACGGAGAGCCGTCCAGCTGGTGTGAGGAAGGATGCTGCAGAAAGAAGAAAAAAATAAACACGCCCACCGCCCGATGACGAGGCAAAAAGGGTGGAGAGGGAAAAAATCTCGGGAACGCCCCCGAATCTGGTCCGGCCTTGACGGACTGATCTCTGTTCCAATGGCTAGCCTCCATTTATGGAGCTAGCCAATGGAACAGAGGGCGTATTCAAGTGTCCCTTATTGAAGACTACAGATTTCTCCTGGAGGCGGAGCTAAAGCTCCGTGCCCCAGGCAAAACCTAAAAAGGGGGGGTGGGGAGTGTCTCCCGCCCCCCTCACCTCCCCCCAAAAAATAAATGTGTGCAAAAATATAGGGGGCTTGAGGGGAGGGGTTCCCTCCCCCCCCCCCCCCCCCCAATAAAAATGCACCTGTTTAAGAATCGGTGTGGAGGCTATCGGGAGGCAATCAGCATTATTAGAGGAAACGGAAAGACACTTTCGATTCCTCTTTACGACATGCAACGTCAACACGTAAAATCATGGAGAAGAGACACGACGTGGAGAGGTAAGGGGAATTTTAGATTAAAAAAAATGCTGGGGTCCGATTTTAGGATTAAGGGCAGGGGAGGGGTATTTGTAAGAAGGGTTTAGGCATGGGAGAATAACCTTTACCGCGAGTATGCCCTTACCATGCATGAATTTGCAACGAAAATCGTTGTAAAAGTATGCGTGGTAAAGGAATATTTGTGGTAAAGGTTATGCATGGGAATTGCATTCGCGCAGTAACACATGCGTGGTAAAGGCATGCGTTGCAACAGAATGCGTTGAAGCATCATACAACTCATATTATCAAACTTTGGCACGGTGATTCACACACTAGAGAAACAGTTGGATAGGTGGCTCAGACTCCCGCTCTTGATTGCTGGGCGTATCGCGCTGTTCAAAATGATTGTCCTTCCTAAATTCCTGTATTTGTTCAATAATATTACGATTCCACTACCAAATTAGTTTTTTTAAATCCATAAATACTCACCTTATTCGGCTGACTTGGGGAGGCAAACCAGAGTCCGCTGGGAGATCATGACACTCCCATACCACAAGGGCAGGGTCCCTCATTTTCAGATATATTAATTGGTCGCTTAGTGCAGCTATGCTCATGCCTGGTTCCACCCCCCTGACGCCAGAATTCCCTATTTGCGCCCTGAGGCAGACTTAGTCCTTCCGGAAACATTACGCACTATTTTACCTTTGGGCTACCCTCGCGACCCACTCGATATTCAGACGATCTCCACTACTAGCTGGGGTTGGCTCAAACTGGTTCAGTTGTTGGGCTCACCGCCACTGTGCTCTAGGAGTCTGCAGATTTCGAATCAACGGTAGAGACCCATCACTGTAGAAAGGATAGTGCAGTGCACCCTTTCCCGATTTGACAGGACCACTATTGGGGACCTTTACATGGATGGCCTTGTTTTTTCTCACTCTGACGGAGACCAGTTTTGTGAGGCATCCTTTATGGACAAATTTGTGCTCACCCGATTTCGTGCCACGGTAAGGGCCAAGATCCCTGGTATCCCTGTTGAACCCAACCCGTTCACTCCCTTGTCCACAGTTATAGACCGTGATACTGGGGACCACCTGATTTCCAAACTATACAGATCCTGTGTGGAGCTGACACCAGTCCGTGATGCTAAGGTGCGGGCCGCGTGGGAGGCTGATCTAGGCCACCCAATTACTGATGACCAATGGGCTGCGTGCTGCCTGCAAACCAAAGCGGTTTCTCTGAATAGCCGCCACAAACTTATCCACTTCAAATTCCTGCGTAGAATTTACATCACACCTGCGATGGCCCATAAACTTGACCCTGACAGGTCCCACTGCAGCCTAAAATGTAAATCCCCACATGCTGATTTTGCGCACCTCACTTGGACCTGCAACAGAATCGGCATGTTTTGGACTGAAATATACTGCATACTCGGGAAAATGATAGGCTTAGACATGGTCCCCATACCGGAAGTGGCCCGGTTAGGGTATGTGAACAATATCCCAAAATCAGTCCGGAAATTCACTGCCTTGGGGTTGCTCCTAGCAAAAAGTGAAATAGCGTTAAAATGGGGAAAGAAGGTGGCACCGACGAGCAAAGACTGGCTACACAGTTTGGCACATTGTAACCTAAATTACGACCTGTACGCTTCCACTCTGCACAGCGCATCTCGCCCAAGGGACATTTGGTGCCCTCTCAAATAATACATGCCCACAACACAATCTCAACCTGACACATGGCTCGACGCCCACCTGGTACCAGCAGGAATTGTTGATCTCATTCCAACTATACAATGGACCCAAGTTTGCGTTCTTTTCATTTTTTTAAATATGATTGTTTCCCATATTGTACTTTGCTGGCATCGTGGGCATCAGTACTGGTGGGGTGGTGAGTGAGTTGGCATAGAATGTACATGTAACATTGTTTGAACGGTCAATCAATCTTTGTGATACTGAACGTCATGCATCATACAATGAAAGTCATACGTGCACTGCCTCTTGTTAACTGTCATGGCGCTGAAGCTGGAACAATATATTGTTTTCATCTTGAAACTGGTAAATAAAGTATTTTTAAAAAAAAGCATTGTTCTTTTGCCCACTGCGCCACCCCAGTTTGGACCCAGCAATATGCAAATCAGTCTTGACCCTGTGCCTTATGGGAAGAGTCCATACCAAACTGCCAAGCCAGGTCCTCCCTGGACCGGAAACAAGCATCCTGGGACCAGTTTTGGGGTATGTCACCCTTCATCAGCTAGGCTAGCTTGAATCCAGTGGCACAGTGAGCAAGGGACCCGAAACTCGTCCTAGGATGCTTGTTTCCAGTCCAGGGAGGACCTGGCCTGGCAGTTCATTCAACGCAGGGCCGAGGAGGAGGCCTGCGGGGTGGGGGCGGGAGGGCCGGCAGCGAGGCCACTATTGCACGCAGGCTCCCAATTACAAAGCTATTTGGCACACGCTGGCAATTAATGCCAACATGGCGGTGGATGAATGGAAACCGCACAGCGACCCGTAAGGAGGGGGGAATGAAGAGAAACGGGGAGCGGATGATTAAGCGGGCGAAAATGAGGAGAGTTTGCGTCGCATAATGTCTATTGATGAGCAATCATTTGAGACTGGAAACAGAGGTAGGAAAATGGCAGGAGGACACGGGAAGAAAGAGAGACCATTGAGTGCAGGGTCAAGATTGATTTGCATATGGCTGGGTCCAAACTGGAATTACATGGTGAGCAAAAAAGATGATGGATTTTGGCCCAGATCTCTGTAATGGGATGAATGTATGACATGGTTCTGCATTCTGTCCATCAATTGTTCTTTTTGCATTTGATACCAATTTGAAACATATAATCCTAGTAACCCACCTACCATTGGTTTCTACCCGTTGACCTTGATTTTAAAATGTCGTGGTGGAGCCCTTTGACCTGTATTCTGCTCACAGAGGGAAATTTAGCCAGTAACATACATCTTAGTCTTAGCAATATGTCTGTCCTATTTTTGTTGCTAAAATGTATCCATAACAGTGGTAGCACATACAGACCAGAGGTCGATCCAGTGCTATGGAAGCGATGAAAGGAAATGCATAGGATACATCCTCTCATCTTAGATTCTTTGCACCACAAGGTATCCTATACATTTATTTATTTAATTCGCCAGCCATACCGGAATTACTCACATAAAAAGTGAAGCTTGAACCTAACAAGCTGACAAAACCTTAATATTGTTTGCCAGACCGTCACATACCCTATTGGTGTCATGCTTTATCATTGGGTCTCATCCTGGTCCCTAAAAACCAGGGTGGGCGAGGCCATAATCCAGGGAGAACTTAGGATATTAAACTACAGGGCTCTTAAAATAAAAATACCTCTGAACACCCAGGTATCCCTTTATTAATGGTGTTCCTGATATGATTAAAATTATAGTACAAGGGGTGTCTATGGGAACAATTATCCTACACCCTGTATATGAGTTGACATGTGCCATAGGGTCCAGTGCTTTCTTCAAGACTAGATTGCTTTGCCCTGGAAAAATGTCAGTGAAGGATGTTAAGAGACCTAACTTAGTAAAGTCAGGACAACACACAGCATGCAACATATATGGCGTGCAAAGGATACATTGCCCTTGTTCCAATAGGGTTCCTGTCCTGGATCCTGTAAAAGAAATGTGGAAAACATGCATAATGCTTCCACTTGTAATGGTCTCACATTTCACTTGAACTGCCATGGTGCACACACTAAATCACCCCTTAAAATCAATTAACAAACAACACCTTCAAGACAAAGATTCTTGTGATCATTGTATATAGTAGTGGAGATTAACGGTTCATTCAGCATAATAAAGACAGAACATATTGATGCTTAATTGGATAGAACACAATAGTAGTATCAAGCAACATCAGAGATTGTGTAAGAGCAATCCATCTACCCTGTACTATCAAGCCAGTTGACTACATGGGAGTAGTGCATGACATGTCCCTGTAATTACACTCTACTGGGATCGAAACCAGAAAAGCACATAGGCGTGAGTCCAGGGGGGTAAGAAATCAATGAAATAGTAATTAATTAGTTGCCATACTCTTAAGGAAGCGTATTCCCCTTTTGGGAGGATTCACCCACTTATTTTGTCAAGGGTGTCATGTCATCACTCCCACCTACTTAGTCCACTCTTCCCTCCTTGCCAGTACAGGGGAATGGCAGAGGCAAGTGTTTTTATTGTGCGATCCACTCATTTTGGCCCAATGCTGAGGTAACGCATCATTGTGCGTAGATTCAGCTAGGCCTCTTGGGCAATGTAGTCCCTGAGGATAGCTCTAGACTGCTTGTGGGGCTGAGCCGTGGAATAGCAGTAAAAACATAATTTAAGCAGTATGTTTGCTTTGATTTTTTTTTTCCTCCCTATTTTTTAATGTGTCAGTGTTGCATAACTAGTCTCTGTTTACAACTACATATTTATGGAATACCATATTGGCAGTGTCTCGCATATCCTGTATTGATGTTTTATATACTCAATGCATAACAGTTGCTAAATACGTGTAGAAAAAAACTATTGATTAATCGTAGAGCTCCTGCATGTTCCAAAGGAAGTTACCAAGTCAATCCATATTATAAATAGGGCTCTGTTTAATGGTATTTATTACAATTCTGTCGGTATTTTACCCATATTTATTTTTTGCTGTATTTATCCATATGTATTTCGTGCTTAGTGTAAAATATGAAGCGCCAGTGGGTATACTTGCACGTTTATTTAGCCAACAAATGTTTAATCATGTTTGAAAGTCAAATGAGTTTGAGCCAGCTTAAACACCTTTACTGTTGCAGCTATTTCAGCTTCATTAGGAAATCTTTTTGGTGTGTTTTTTAACTCCCCTACCCGTCAGTCTGCAAAGCTATTGACCTAACATGCATGAATAAAAGTAGTGAGAGTTGTCCAAAAGTAAAACTTTTTTCAATATTTTTCCATTTATAAAGATAAATACAGACCGTAATAGATTGTTTTCTGTCTGTAAAAATCTGTAAAAACAGAGAGCCTTAATTATAAAATATGTATTTGCCAGTATGTCAGAAATTACATTCTGATGTAATTTAAGGACTTATTGTAAGAGATGTACCATGGTCATATTACAAGGTGTTCTACTGGGACAAAGGTATTTAATCATTCTGTCCTGTTAGATGGATGTGTAATTTATACACCCACCATTGTTCTCCGTCCAGTAATACTTTGGTAATATTTGGTTTTGTAGCTATCTTTTGCAGGAGCGTCCACTGGAGGTAATGTCTGAATTGTTTTTCAAGTAAATGTGCAGTGTAGTAGTGCACCGGATATTGCTGTGATGTTCGCCTATGCGGATCTTCGCTTTCCTGAAAGTCATGCTTATAGAAATTTGGTTACAGGGACACTTAATGAGGGATACCACATTTATTGAGTTACCATTGGCGTGGCTACTCTGTTCCCATGGTGTCTTAAGGCCTAAATCAGTGGTTTTGGTCAAAGTTCTGAATTTGTATACTGAACACTCTTCACTGGGTAGATGTCTTGTCAATCTTGGGAGATCCCAAAGGGTACATTATTACTGATTATTCTGTTTAGATGTCATATGGACCAGTAGATCCCTCAGTCTAGTGTTCCTTTTACAGGAAACAGAGGTATGTGATAGTGTACTTTGCCACTGTTCACAATTTGCCATTTTCATTAGAAGACCAGAGGCTACCATTTTTTTTGCTTGAATATCTTTTATTGCATTTTTTATATGTTGCACACAGTACATAATATATCTTCAGACAAGAAATGAATGCAGTACATTGCATGACCGTATGAGTACATTAGTGTAAGACAACAGCTTGCCACAACACATATACACATGCTTCCCATTATTCCAGTTCGACGGTGGCCTAGGGCACAACCTCCGACAACCCCTCAGTGCCAGGGTGTGCGATTCCTATAAGGGAGAGGATCAGAGGGCAAAAGATAACTTCTGAATCAATGCGACACCACTGGGTCCTAGGTCTGGAGCAGTCGAGGAATTGCATGAAACTGTGGGAACAGCAATTATTCTAGTACAATGGAGCCGGTCTTTCTGTGCGACATGGCAGTGGGCGATACACCATCGTGGGTAAGACTCCAGGTGTGTGTCCTCACCCATCCATACTAATAATCATAAATAAGTCAGTTTCTTAACAGTGTGCAGCAGTGGCAATCAAGGAAAAGCATGGTATTCATCTATGCACATTTTGATATTCATAACAATATAACTGTCATCCCTACTTATACAACATCGTGACACAAAACCAATAAAAAAGAAATGAATAAAAGTACAAATAAAAAGTGGGTCGATAAACAGAGATATCCAATCAGTTGCGTCGCTAGGTCAGGTCATTGCTCGTGCATCGTGTAGTGTGTGGGGCCAGAGGGTATGCAGCTGACATTTCAGTGGGGTCAGCATAGGTGGTGGGGGGAGTCAACAGCATGCGTGGCGTCTATGCCCTATTTGCCATTTAGTGGAAGGAGAGCTTCCGGCTCTATTTCGACCTAACAGAGGTACCGCATCTATAAATGTATGGCACTTAAACATTATACGGGGTTACCACTCCCAGTGCCATCGAGCCCCCAGATGGGGTTTGCCAAATTATCTCTCACGGAATTCCCTGTCGTATACATGTTTCGTGAAAGGTCTTCAGAGTGTCATCCCAGAGCTGTGCTATTGGGTATTTCCGTAATCCCGCTGTCTCTTCCCTATGTAGGGTTGTGCCCTCTGCCCTTGCCCAATTATCAAAAGAGCCGCGTCAGTGTGCCACTGGAGGGGGTTCGCTATTTTTCCATCTTTTAGTAACTAATCTCTTTGCCGTGATGAGCCCCAGGTCCCAAAATCTGGAACTGACTCATTTGTGTCATCCGTTTGTAAATGCCTAATATGCACGTCTCCCAGGTATGTTGCAACACTTCCCCAACACTCTCCGCCAGGGAATCCGTCACTTTACGCCAGTATGACTGCAGCAGGGGGCATGACCAGATCATGTGTAACAGGTCTGCTGCTACTAGAGCACATCGCGGACATGCTGACGTTGTGAGATCGAAATAACGATTAATTTTATCGGGCGACAAATAACCATGGTGGATGATATAAAACTGTATGAGCTTAAAACGGGAGTTACGCTGGATATTTGTGGCTCCGGCCAAGGCCATCGCCCACTCCCCATCTGTCCACGCTCTCCCTCTGTCTGTCGCCCATTTGTCCCGCAGTCTGTGGGAGGAAAATTGCGTATGGGTGAGGAGCGCCTGTGCTAGCCAGTGCACTACATGGGAGCCATTCCCCATAACATGTAAATATTGTATCAGTAGTTGTATCGGCAGTTCCTCGGAGAGGTCTCCCCAGGCCTGCCTTAGCATGCGCACTAGTGCTACGTGAAGAAGGAATTGCCCTGATGGGAGGCCTGTATCAGCAACCAGTGTTTCAAAGGGAGCTAGCGATCCCTCCACATACTGATCTCCCACTGTATCCACTCCCGTCCGCGTCCAGGGCTCCAGTGCCGTCTCAGTGATTACTCCACGCTCCCTGGGCGTGCCCAGCAGTGGGAGCACCGGGGCATATGGTTTCACTGCGCTTGTGAGCTTCAAGCCTCTCACATAGCATCGACGCGCAACCGCTCAATGTAGCTGCGTCGGATAAGGGGTTTTAGTCGGAGGGTGGAACAGTGTATGAACCTGTGTCAGTGTCAAGCATGTGGCGTCTGTAGCAGTATCACCCAGGTGTTTCCCACTGAGCCAGTTGGCCACCCACTGCAATTGCGCCGCCAAGTTGTAAAGTTCCTGATTAGGCACTGCCAGGCCACCTGCCTCAGGGGGAGCGTAAAGTGTCTTCAACGCCACACGGGGTCTCTCTTTGTTCCAGATGAGACTCCTGATTGAGGTTTCCAACTCTCTAAAGACACGAGTGGGGACGTACACCGGAAGACTGGCATAATAATATAATAGTCGGGGCAACCCTATCATTGTTGTTAACGTAATCCGACTGGGCACATTCAGGGGGAGGGTCTTCCAAAAGGCCATTTGGGCCTGTATGGAGGAGATTGCCCGCATTAGGTTGCCCTCCAACACATCTGTGAGCGTTCGATATATGTAAATACCAAGATATCGGAACATGGTGGAGTGCCAAGTGAGTCGCCCGTTATTAACAATAATATCAATCTCAGGGGTATCTGCGTTAAAGGAGTACACCCCTGATTTGGCCCAGTTGACTGTGAGCCCTGACATGGATTCAAAGGTGCGAAATATGTCAGATAAGGCTGGTGGTAGATGTGTCAGGTCTCTTACATTAAATAATAAATCAACTGCATAGAGCAACACCACGTGTATTCCATCCGCTAGGGGGATCGCCCAATCCGCGCCTCGCGGCTGCATCGCTAGTGAAAAAAGCAGGGGGGCCAGCGGACACCCCTGTCTGGTCCCCCGCCGGACCCGAATGGCGTCTGATAGCAGCCCACCGGTGCAAACCCGCATCGTGGGTTGCCGATATAGCAGTTCCACCATTTCAATATAGTCGTCACCAAGACCATACTTCTGCAGCACCGCCACCAGGTAGGGCCAATCTACAGAATCAAAAGCCTTCTCGAGGTCAAGCACCAAGCATCCCGAGTGGGGCCATTGTATCGTGGGAAATCTTTGCACCCTAAAAAGGTGCCCAATATTTAGTGGGGTGCTACGAGTCAGAACAAAACCGTTCTGGTCTCCATGTACGTGGCCAGGCACCAAGGGAGCCAGTCGTTGAGCCAGTGCTGAGGCTAAGATTTTATAGTCCGTGTCTAGAAGGGCTAACGGGCGGTAAGAGCCCAATTGTGTGCTGTCTCTGCCAGGCTTTGGGAGGGAAATTAGTGTGGCTTCATTGAGCGTGGGTGGAAGGGAAGAATCGTCCACAGCCGCCACAAACATCCTTAGAAGCTCTGGAATCAACAATGTGGAGTAGGCCTTATAAAACTCTGCGGGCAGTCCATCGGGGCCCGGGGTCTTGCCGTTAGAGAGGGAGAAGATGACTGTGCGCAATTCCTCCGGTGTAAACGGGACCCCTAATTCGTCTCGCTGTGCGGCAGTGGCTGTGGGCAGGGCTATGTCTGAAAGGTAATCAGAGATGTCAGATGCAGGAACTCATAATTTGGAGCGATATAGACTGTCATAGTGTTCCACAAAGGCTTCGTGTATGGCGGGTTGTGTGTATACTGTGGTGCCCTGCGCAGTAACTATGGATGTCACCGGCGTTGTCATACTATCCTGCTTGACCAGCCGCTCCAGTAATTTGCCTGGCTTGTCTCCAAGGTGGTGAGTACGTGCGGAGTGGGCCGCATAGTTTAGATGTTTCAGTCTATCTAATAAGCGCGCATGCTCTGTTCGGGCCTCCAAAAGCGACTCGTCATCGCCGCCTTCCGCCGCTTGCTCCCCTCTAAGTAGGTCCGTCTCTAAGCGCGTTAGCGCCCCCTCCAGTTGCTTTCGCATGCCTGCCTGTGTGCCCAACAATGCCCCCTAGTGACAGTTTTAAAAGCATCCCATTCAATTTGCGGCGTGGATGCTGTATTTATGTTTACCTCCAAGTAGTGTGCAATACTGGATGCCAGCGAATCACGAAATGGGGCGTCTAACAGCAGATCCGGCTGGAGTCTCCAAGTGGGTATTGGCGGGTGCGGGCGCTCCCATGTTAAGTCTAGGATATGAGGGTTGTGATCAGAGTGGGTGCGACCCATGTAGTAGGTGTCCGTAACGTGTGGGAGTAGGTCTCCCGACAGCATAAATCTATCCAGCTTAACGTGTAGTGCAAGCGCACCTGAATAGTACGAGTATACTCTAGCTTGTGGATAACGACACCGCCACGTATCATGTAAGTCCCAGTGCGTGGCCCAGTCCTTTAGCGCCCTCATGGCTCCATGGGTTAGAGCCCCAGCAAGAGGCGGGAAGGAGCGATCAAGACCAACGTCGAGGACGCAGTTATAATCTTCACCTAATACCAAAGGGGTGCTGTGCCAGGGCGCCAGTACTGCAGACATTTGTGTAAAGAAACTGCCCTGATCGGTGTTAGGTGCATATAGTCACACAAGAACAATCAATTGGCCTTCCAGTCTACCATGTACTACTACATATCTGCCTTCCGGGTCTACTTGGGAGTGTGTAACCGCAAGCGGGGTCCCTGGTCGTACCCAAAGTAGTGCCCCGCGGGCATAAGCTGAGTACCCCGTCGCAAACAGATGCCCTCGCCACCTACGGTGTAGTCGCTGTATTTCTGCCCCAGCAAAATGTGTTTCTTGTAAGAGAGCTATTTGTATGTGATGGCGTCATAGGTAAGAGTATATCTGGTATCTGCGCGCTGGCGTGTGCATGCCGCGTACATTCCATGTACAGATTTTAATCGCTGACATATTGCTTCCTGAACGTCCCCCCATCTCCACCCTCCACTCTTCTCACATTTAGCAACCGATCCAGCACCCCTCCTGGCCACATTTCCCATGTCATAAGAAGTAGGATAGCGAGCACCCTGATAAAGTGTACATAGCAGAAATGATTGGACAGCAGATCACCCAACGCAAAAAGCAAAACTGAATACAAACAGTGAATACCAAAAGGGCAAAAGCGGAACATGCCATCGTCCAAACTCTCAAATGAGGCAATGAACATCTGGATACAGGGGGTGAGCCGTGCACTCGGCGCGATCGCCATAGGGACACCCTCCACTCGAGGGGGGGGGGGGCGTTCCCTCACTCAGGCGCATCAGATCGGCCAAAGGAAATGTACTCACAGTTTAGTACAATGTCCGGTCCCTACCAGACAGTGGGGCTCTCCCCTGTCCCATCCCCTGTGTCCAGAGAGGAACCAATCCCGCAAGGCTCGTCCAATCATAGGAACACTTCTCCACGTTATGATGACCCCAGGCATCTCAACAGTACTTACTGCGCAACTCAGCGGTGACGCCCTGTAGAGGTCACAGCCGCTTTCCGGTCACTGTCGCACCGGAATATCTCACAGTAACCAGGGCAGCAACGGTGTAAGAAGGCTCTCCGTGTTAAAGGAGCACTCGAGAAGGGCCACATCCGTAGTCTATGGATCAAATCAGCCGTTTGTGGGGTCACTTCAGGGGGCTCTGTGGACATTTGCGAATCGGGCAACCCGTAGATGTGTTCATCATCAGTAGGAAGCGTGCGTGGGCTGTCCTCCCAACGCCACCTCCTCGTCCAGGGGGCCGCTGAGTTCCGCCACTTTCCGGAGGGCGTCTTGTTGTTCGCTGTGGATCTGGACCGCCGGCGGACCGATCGCCGCCGCCACACGCAGCCTGCCCGCTCGTGTCGATCTGTTCCTGCGGCGCCTTCGGGACCCTCTGAACCTCGGTGGGGATGAGGATGACAACATCGGCTGGGAGCTCGTGACCATCCCAGCATCTAGCCAGGTCTCAACCTCTTCTGGGGTGGCAAAGAAGTGTTTTGTCCTGCACCACCACTCTCAGACGCGCAGGAAAGAGGAGAGAATACTTCAGGTCCAGTTGACGGAGCCGTCGTTTAACAGCCAGATAGGAGTGTCTTTGTCGCTGTACTTGTATAGTGTAGTCCGGAAAGAACATGATCTTGGCGTTCTCAATCCGGATCTCCTGCAGTATTCTCGTTTCTCGCAGGACGGTGTCTCGATCCCGATAATTCAAGATCCTTAGAAGCATTGACCGGGGGTTCGATCCTGCTGGGGGTGGCCTGGTCGGCACTCGGTGCACTCGCTCAACGACAAAATGCGGTGATAGTACACCCGGTGGCAGGAGGTTTCGCAGCCAGTTCTCCATGTGTATCGCAGGGTCCCTGCCCTCCCATTGCTCCGGAACTCCCACCAGTCGCACGTTATTCCGTCGCGCCCTCCCTTCCGCATCCTCCGCGCGGTCTTCTAAAATTTCAACTCTGGTGAGAAGATGTTGTACATGCTTGTCCGTCTGTGCGACTTGGGGCGTGAGATCTGCCACTGTGGTCTCCAGGGCGGCTGTGCGGTCCGTCAGTTTTTGATGGTCGGCTCGTAGGTGCGTTAGATCAATGGCGACACCGTCGATCTTGGTCTCAAGGGAGGTGCGAGTGAGTTGCACCGATTCTTCCAGCCGTTCCATGGCTGCCAGCATTGTGTCGAGCTTAGCCGCCGTCTGGTCCAGATCAGCTGATTTTGCCACCTTTTCCATCATCCCCTTTGTCAGCGGGCCACTAGTTCCAGTTCTTGTTCTGGTGCCCCCAGACATTAGCAGTGAAGCAGTCCACGTGCGGATGGCGCGTGTGAGCAGTGTCAATATCCTACGCAATTCCGGACTGCCTCAGGGGCGGTCCACACCTACCGGCGCACAATCCTATGGGGGCGTCTGTCGCCGCCGAGCGGCGCCCGCTGGCACCAGCAGGTTGCCGCCGAGCGGCACGTGAGGGGGACCCCTCACAAGAGGAGAGCCAACAGTCACCACTCCCCAGCGCAGGCAGGGCCACGCAGTGTGTCCAGCTGTGGTGTCCGAACGTAGCGCCGCAGCTGTCCCCGAGCAGGAATGTCCCTCAGCACTTCGCCCAGGGCCCCGTCGAGGTCGCTCGCATCTGCCGTCATCCGTCTGGACAACCCTCGGGCAGGCTGTGTATTCAGCAGCAAGGAGGCCGCGTGCCAAAGCGCGTCTCAATCCCCAAGCGTCTCCGCCAAAATCCACCGACAACTGTGTAAGAGGCGCTGCGGCTTCAGCGTGTCACCCCCGCCGCACCGCCAAGCTCCTCCTCCGGCAGCAGCGCCCGCAGAATGTCTCCGCCTCTCTGTGCCTCAGGCGTCCGCACCAGGGCCGCTAGTGCGAGGCCTGTCCCCAGCCTCGCACAGACGCGCGATCTCACCAGGGCTCCACACGGGCGCCAGCAGTTCCCGCACCAGTAGCAGCGCGGTCGGCAGCTCTGAGGGGCACCCAGCTCCGCGAGGCAATGATCGACCAGTTACCTCAGCCCGCTCACTCTCGCAGTCAGGCCAGTCACTGCCTAGCGGCCGCCGCTATCCGCAGGCCCCATGCGCCGCCACCAGCAGCAGGAGCACTCCGATCCAGGGAGGAGGGGGGGGCACACCGGCCAAGGTGATATCTCCGATGCCTCGCCGCTCATGCCTCCGTGGTGTGTGCCTGTACCGGCGTCTGTTTTCCTGGGGTCTCGTCCTCTCTCCACCGCCCGGGGGCACAACAGCAGTGCCTTGTGGGTGGGGCCAGTCACCGGCCTCTCGTTATAGGGTGTTGTGACCCTCCCCAGGGCGGTCACAACACCCACGCCAGCACTGGTACGGTTGTCGGTGTCCAAACAGCAGTAAACTTCACAGGGCTGCCACTGGCCTCCTTGCAACGCTTCGCCTACATTTTGCGCCGTGTCAAGATAAATGTACCGGAGTTATGGCCTGACAAAGGGGAGCCAGGAACGGAGCTCTACCCCAGGACCTCCGTCGCCACTGCGTGCTTGGCCACGCCCCCAAGACCAGAGGACACCATTATGTATATTTCTTTTAATGTGTACTCCAAGCAGCCACTTGAAAGCATACATCATAAAAAGAAAGTTCCAGACTAGAACATTAAGAACATACAATAGTCATGAGCACAGAACAGTCTGCAACTTTTAAATGCGGCTGCATGCAGCTAAGTTCAACTTTTTTACTGTTCTCTTTACACTTCAAATGTTGCTTGCTTGTTACAACTAACGTTCAATAGTTTACTAAACGCTTTATATCTGCATATGACTACTCTCCCCTTCCCCTTGACTGTTTATCGGCATCTGATCTCCAATTTACGGAGATCAGCTCTTGCTCTACCCTTTCTCAGTCTTTCAGCTTTTCACACCTCCCCTCACCGAAGCATTAGCCTGTTATTTTTATCCCTCTTGACCGGGGCGCGTGCTTTTCAAACTTACCACACCCCAGACTCCTATTTGTAGAGACCTTCATTTCGGATGAACAACGGGGAGAGCGCTCCGCCGACTCCAGGCGCCTCTCTCCCCCCATATCAATACTGCATCATCGCTGTGGACATGCTCCATCTGCTAACAGCGAATCGACTAGCTTGTCCCGATCGGCTCCTTACCAGTCTTTGGAGCAAAGGAAGCAATTAAAGGAAAGTACCCTGGTATCGCGGACGTCAGGGCCTCCCTTTACCAGGTTGCTTTCCTCAATCAATCTGCACAACGAGGTCTGTGTTCTCTCTGCCTCTTAGCAACCGGCAGCAGCTGATCGGGCTCGCGAGCAAATGTGACAGTTGCTCTTCCTTCCTGATCAGCTGCTGGTGCCTTTTGGGATACACACGAGTACACAGATATTCTATCTACTTACAAGCGAGGACATGCCTCTTATAACCTACTTATATTAGCTTCAAGAAACTCTCTGGTTAGCATTGTGGAAGGTTATTCAACCGATCAGCTATCAATGCTCTTATAAGCAAGGATAAACCGTATTGAAGCCTCTCC
The DNA here is from genome assembly GCF_964261635.1 of Lissotriton helveticus. Classification (NCBI taxonomy): domain Eukaryota; kingdom Metazoa; phylum Chordata; class Amphibia; order Caudata; family Salamandridae; genus Lissotriton; species Lissotriton helveticus. Next base: position 244,429,783 of record NC_136070.1, read on the forward strand.
TAATGAGGCCTTTCTTATTTAGTGGCCACCCTTATATCAATATTTTGATTTAGAAAAAATAAAAAAAACGTTTCTAAATAAAATAGTTGCTAAACATATCATTTAAATTTAGTTGAAAATGGCCGATATTGATTCCGATGATGCCGTTGCCCCCATACCTAATATGGACAATGGCGCATTAAAAAAAAAATCACAAGGAGCTGAGATCATGTATGCTCAAAACCTTAAAACAAGTAATGGCTTAAATGAGATCCCGCCCTACTGAGCAGGATGATACTACTGGAAGCCTGGGCTTACAGGTCATTTGATGATCCCAGTGAGATCAGGGGGAAAAGACTAAAGAAAAACTAAAATATAGAATATCCAAACCCCAGGAACACAATGGGAGGACCTAGCACCTCAAAAAATACGGGAGGTCTTAGCACTTCAACTATTAATGGAGGTTCTCACACCTCAAAGTCAACTGGTTTCCTTAGCGGCACAACATATACAGGTGTCCACAGCGGCACAAAGCATCTGGGTGTCTTAGCGGCACAAATTATCAAAGTGCTCAATATGACTTCTCCGGTAACCAATCACAAGATGATGAAACACATAATATATTTGATGAATAGGTCTTAGACTTGGATGAAGACGACCAGGAGTTCAACAGTCAACCTAACGCTGACGATCTCCCGTCCTTTGATAAAGACAATATTCTTAAACCCTTGTGAGAGCAAATGTTTTCACCCTTTAACATCAAACACCCTAGAAGCTCGGAATGGTGGCCACAGGACCATGAAGCCTAATTTATTAAGAAATGGCTTAGAAACCTTCTCGAAAAAGATCCTCGCAACATTCTTAGAGCTGAATGCTCACTACCCTCCAGCCAAGATAAAATATGCCAAACACCTAATCTGGATCCAGAATTAATTAAATTCCTTTTTAAACTCGGGAGAGACCCAAGAAAAGGGATTGAAAGATCCCTCAAAGCGTGTCAAGAACACCTTCTAGACATTCTGGGCCCTTTGGCCAGGATTATTAATATCGCTGAAGAAAGCCACATTAACGGCACTCCCCTTGATACCGATCTTATCAGGGGTTGGAGCCAGAGAGCTATGATACTCTTGGGAAACACGAATGCCAGCCTTAACGTTGAAAAGAGAAGGGTAGTGCTTACCAAAATAAACCCAAAATTGAGTGACATGGCAGATAGAGAACCTTTTCAGAATCCCAAAGGCTTACTTTTCGGAGAGGATCTAATCAAGACAATTGGTAAATACATCTCAACTTTCACGACTCTATACAAAGCCCAACAAAATATGAGGCGCGTTTTTAATCCAAACCTTTTTGGTCGGGCCAGAAGAAGGGGCCTCTCTTCTGGCCGCTTCAATCAAAGGCCCTATTCGAGATTCAGAAGCTACGGAAGAGGTTATCAACCTTTCTACCCCCAGCGAGGGAGAGGGGCCCGCAACAGAGGATTCCGATCGCGTGGAGCCTCCAGCAACAACATCCTTCAGAGTGAGTAACCCTCTACTTCCCCTTCCTCCCAAAAGGTGGGAGGGATACTCAAATTCTTCTATCAGAATTGGAAATTAATTACTCAAGACCCATGGGTATTAAATACGGTGAGGGGCTTCTTGATAGATTTTGTGGAAACTCCTACACAAACTTCTTTCCCACCAGACATCCCACTCACAAAAGATCAACAAATAATTTTAGAGGAAGAAATATCCTCAATGCTTAAGAAAGGGCAATAATAGAAGGACCACTGGAAGCTTTGAGATTTGTAAGTACTCTTTTTCTCATCAGAAGAAGAATAAGGGTTGGAGACCGGTATAAACCTAGGGGAATTAAACAAATATCTAGTGTACAGACATTTCAAAGTGGAGGGAATTCCTCTCCTGAGGGATTTGTTATTAGAGGGAGACTGGTTAGTCAAACTAGATTTTAAAGAGGCTTACTTCACCTTCCCGATGGCTGAAATTCACCAACCCTTCCTCCAGTTCATCTGGAACAACCATATGTTCCAATTTCAGGCCCTTCCTACGGCATATCATCTGCCCCATGGTGTTTCACCAAAGTCATGAGGACAATTGCCTCATTCCTAAGAGAAAGAGGTATTCAACTAATCATTTACCTAGACAACACCCTCATAATGTCCCAAGACCACCACAGTTAATTCAAGTTCTGAAGACAGTAATGGATCTATTAGAAAACTTAGTATTGATTTTTCTTTGTTTATAATGAAGCCTATCCCCTTATAGAACCATGAAATTCTTAGGATTCACAGTAGATGCAACAAAATGTCTACTTCCCATCAAAGAAAATAATCAAGATCAGAAAGGAAATGATATTTGTCCTGAAGCAAGAAAGCCTAACTCTGAGGGAACTTGCCAGAGATCTAGGCCTCCTCTCCATCTATTCAAGCCATCTTCCCAGGCCCTCTGAATTATCGAGCTGTTCAAAGGGTAAAAGCATGAGCTCTACAGTCGGGCCTTTTGTACGGAGATCGGATATCTCTAGATCAGGATGCCAAATCAGAGCTGACATGGTGGCTAGAGAACTTAGACTCATGGAATGGCAGAGCAATTTTTGGTTCAACACCAGAATTTGTTTTGGAATCAGATGCGAGCCTTAATGGCTGGGGCGCCTGCCTTCTCGATCAGAACATGTGTGGTGTCTGGTCTTAAGAAGAGGCTTCTCGTCATATAAACTACCTAGAACTAACCACTGGTCTTTATGCATTGATGAGCTTCAGACATTCCCTACAAGGCAGATCAGTCATTCTGAAAATGTCCGCAGTAGCTTATGTAAATCGTCTGGGGAGGCGGGGAACCTGGGGGGCGGAAATCTGCAGATCTCTTGAATTTAGCGAAGAAACTTTGGATGTTCTGTCTGGAGCACAAGATCGCACTGAAGTGGAATATCTTCCAGGGAAAATCAACACTTCTGCCGATTGGAACTCGAGATTCCTTTTAGATTACAGCGACTGGAAACTCAACATTTCCGTTTTCAGGACCCTCAACAAAATATGGGGCACTCTAGAAATAGACCTCTTTGCGAGCAGACTAACCTTCCAATTGGAGAAATACTTCAGCTGGATGCCCGGCCCGCGGGCTCTTGCAGTGAACGCATTTCTCTAATGCTGGAAGGAAGTCAATGCATACGCATTTCCTCCTTTTGCAATGATACAGAGAGTTGTACAGTAAGTCAGACAAGACCAGTGTTCCCTTGTACTAATAACTACCTTCTGGCCTTCTGAGGCCAGGTTTCCCACTACTCTGGAACTAGCTGGCAACATCCCCTTTTTTTTGTTGTTGTTTGTTTTAAACAAGTTTTATTGCATATTCTGGAACTTGCACAGCCTTTTTGCCACAACCCTGAGGCCGGCAGCATATGTGTTCCAGTGCATTTTACACAGATATATTGTCCAACAACCCAACGGGCAGGCAGCTCTATCGTTCGAATTTACTAGTCCTGTCAGCATGTGTTCCCTGCAATAAAGTCAATAGCACTTTCAATTATTTTATAGTTTCAAACTAACATCCCCCCCCCCAACCAATCGATACTACATACATTCGTGGCAGTACCTACCAATGTACCATTCCGATCTGCACATTTATGCTACGATTAACCAGCCCATTGTGGTGTCAAACATGTCATGTACCATTGAAGCCTTGATCCCGTTCTTCAACACTAAGCATCACACCGGTAAGTACTCCATGACCTGCTCCACGTGGATTGTTCCAATTACAAGTCTCCTCCACCCGACCTCAGCCAACCCGTGAATGGCTCCCAGATGTCAGAGGGACGGGATCTGCTGGGCATTAATTCCCAGAAAGTGGAAAACTGATCTCTGCAATAAGCGACTGCTTTTATCCATCCTTCTACCGCAGGAGGTGCAGATTTTTTCCAATGTATGGCTACCTGCCGTTTTGCCAGCAATAGTAACATGGCCGTGAGCTTACAATTCTCCTTCCGGATGCCCCTTACATAGCCTAGCAGCGCCACCTTTGGGATTTCTGGTATCACCCAATTTATAATATGCCCTACCTGTTTGAGTATGTCAGCCCAGTATGCTGCTATAGGTCCACAGGCCCATGCGAGGTGAGCAAAGGTTGCATCCTGCGCTCCACACCTCCAGCATCTTCCATCTAAATGTAGCCCCATGCAGTGTAGCTGCAGAGGCATGTGGTAGAGTCTATGTAAATAATTAAAGTGGATTAATCGTAGCCTGTAGTTTGGCAATAACTGTTCCATCTGAGAGCAGCAGAAGTGCCATTGTTCTTCCGTTATGGTCAGGTCAGCCTCCCTTTCCCAATCCTCTCTGGACGTTGTACTAGTAACTGGGTAATCTCTCTGAGTCCTGCTTTATATACGTGTGATTAGTTTGCGGGGGGAAGAATTACTTAAGACTTTCTCCAGGGCTGATAGGGTGGGTGGTTCAGCAGGGAACCTGGCAAATCTGGTTTTGCATGCCGCTCTGAGCTGATAATACAGCAGCATATCTGAGGCAGTAGGCACCTCTGTGCCACACATATATGACATAGTCAAGAATTCCCTGTTTGGGAAAAGATTACCCCCTGTCTCTAGTTTGTGCACTTTAGCTCTTAACTTAATGTCCATTAAGGGCCCAATAAGCAGGTTACCTCCTATGGGCATAGACGGTGTATACATTACTTCTTGGTGTGCTCTCTTAGCTATGCCCCTCCACGCCCATCTCATCGTCTCCACCGTATCTATTTCTTCATGGGGTCGTTTATATGGTGCTTATACAGCCGTTTTCAGTGGCAAAGGTGTAACCGTATATATTTCTATCGCCACATGGGGCTGAAATGGCGGGGGTGATATTGCAGACGGGCGCTGTAGGCGTATAATTCAAAATCTAGAACACCTAGTCCTCCTTGCGTAAATGGTGCCGTCAGTACCCTCCATGAGACCCTGGGTTGTTTCCCCGCCCAGATTAATTCTAGCACGTTAGATCGTAGTAGTTTAAAATAAAGCGCGTTTAGAGGCATGGGAATATTTACAAATTAATAAAGTAGTTTAGGCAGTATAACCATCTTTGTAATGGCTATTCGCCCCATCAGGGACAACGGTAGCCTTTTCTACCTTTGCACCTTACTTTCCAGCCAGTCTCAGTCGACCATAATTCGCTAGCCATATTTCCTGCAGTGACTAGCTCATCCAAATGCCTAAATATCTTGTCGCCTCATCTGCTCATTGAATTCCATATCGAAGGGTATCGTATCATCAGCTAGCAGCATCAGCACAGATTTGGACCAGTTGATCTGGATCCCAATTAGACCCCCGTATCTTATCAATTCCCTCATTACTGTATCAAAATTATCATTAGGATTAGTCAGATATATCGTCATGTTGTCCGCATACATAAATATTAAGAGGCCCCTGGTCGTGAAGCCTATGCTCCTCTGCGCGTGATGTTGTCTAAGCTTAGCAGCCAACGGCTCTGTGGCTATGGCAAACAGCATTGGCGACAGTGGGCAGCCCTTCCTTGTCCCTCTTGTGATAACAAAGGGATCAGATATCTGTCCATTAATTGACTCGTGCTGCTGTGTTTGTATATAATATTTGAATTTGCCTAATGAATATAGGGCTTAGGTCCATACGGGTCAGTAAAGTAAAGAGGAATTTCCATTCTAGCGAGTCAAACGTTTTTGTGGCGTCCAACAGTGCCGCCACAGCTTGCACATGAGGGGCTAAGTAATGTAGTGTGCCAAAGAGCGTTCTCAGATTATTCTCCGTGGAGTACCTGGTATAAAACCTGATTGCTCTGGCAGCGCTATCTGGGGCAACATGGGTTGCAGTCTATTTGCTATTGGTTTGGCATAGATTTTGGTGTCCAAATTTATCAGTGTCAATGGACGATACGAATCCGGATTAGTTTGGTCCTTGCCTGGCTTCAATATAGTAATGATTGTAGCCTCGCGAAGCGTCGGGGTTAGTCTACCAGTTTCCATCGCTTCAAGAAAAACCTGCAACAGTCTGGTTGCCACTATCTCGGCATATTCTTTGTAAAAGGCCGTCGTCAGGCCGTCCGCCCCTGGGGCCTTGTCAGCCGGCATGCTATTTATTACTTGCTGTATATCTTCTGTCGTTTTTGGCAGCTCCATGTATTGCCTGGCGCCGTCATTAAACCATGCCAGAGCCACGTCATCTAGATAATCATCTTTTGCAGCCTGGGCCGGGTCTGTGTGTGAGGTGTACAATTGTCCATAATACCGCGCCATTTCACGTAGAATATCTGGAGGTGCTCTCACCAGGCCCCCATCTTCCGAACGCAATTCAGTTATGTACTCTGATCCTCTGGGCATGCGTAGCAGTCCCACTAATGTTTTCCCCGGTCTGTCACTTTCTCCATAACGTCTAGCTTGTGTTTTCTAGAGAGATACTTTGTTTCCCTTTCTGTCTCCACTCGAAATTCCCTCAGCTTGGTCCGTATCTGTGCTACAGTGCCAGGGGCTGGGACTACACGTTGTGAATTCTCTAGGTCCCCTATCTCCCGTTCTAATCTCTGTAATGTGTTGCATATGTCCTTTAACACTCCAGATTTAAGTGACCTGCAATTACCCCTTATTACAACTTTAAATGCCTCCCACAAAGTCCCCGGTGAGTCTACCGTGCCCTCATTGAGCTCGAAGTATTCCACGACTTTTTCCCTCAGCTCCTGGCGACAGACCAAGTCTAACAAAGTGGTTGAAGGAAATTTCCACATGAAAGGCTGGGCATATACAGGAGGGACATTCAATCGCACCTGTGCTGGTGCGTGGTCTGAGAAGGTACGGGGTAGATGTGTGGCATCCAACAGCCAGGTATGCAGGTCCTTAGAGACCAGCCAGAAATCTAGTCGTGACCATGTGTTGCGGTGGTGTGTTACACATGTCCCCTCCCTCACTAAAGGGTGTAGTGATCTCCAGGAGTCGACCAACTGAAGGTCCTCTATTGTGGTATGTAACATTGCTGCTGCCTGTGGATGATGCACCCGGGACGTTCCCTGCCTGTCGGCATACAGCAAGACTCCTCCCCACATTATCGCCATATGGCCTAATGTCTGTAACTGCTGTCCAATGTTGTGAAAGAAGTCTGGGCTGTCTGTGTTCAGCCCATATGTGTTCACCAAAGCCACAGGAGTATGACACAACGTCCCCTGCAGGATGATGTATCTACGGTCTCTGTCCTTTATCGTGTGGTGTGTCTGCCAATGTAGCCCCCTATGGATTAATATCACCACTCCCTTTGAATAATTAGAATAACCAGCTTCTATTTTCTCTCCCCACCTTCTATGCCGGAGCACCCCAGCCAATGTATCAGTTAAGTGCGTCTCCTGTAGGAAACTAATATCTACCTCATGTCTGATAAGATGAGAGTGGATTAGCCTCATCTTCCTGCGGTCATTAAGGCCTCTGACATTCCATGTAAGGCATTTTAGGTTAGTCAAACTAGGTGAACGAGTGATCAGTAGCATGCTGGGCCCATGGTATCTCGCTATCGGACAACCCACCGCTATACTGTGCTGGGCCTGCAAAGTGCCTAACAGTGTCATATGATTGCAGTATTAAATACCCCTGAACTTGCAGCAGCTTGGCATTGCCCTTGCCACTCGGTACAGTGTTCGGTGCATCTGCTTGGATGGTAAAACAAACAACTTTCCCCCCTCCACTCGCAACAGCCCCCAATCAGGTTGTGCAACCCCTTCCCCCCCCTTACCCACAACAATAAATATCCAACATATTCTATCTTACAAAAGGGAACCATCCCATGGGGTGCGTTGGGCAGCTGACTAATAACCCTGCACACAAGGCAGGGTGGCCGAGCAGATATCACCCCGCCCAAAGAACAGGAATCTCTCAAAATATATCCACAGCATGCCTTCACAAGGAAAGTCAAACTTTTATGCAAGTGTACATAATGTTCCCCATTGCATCAACATCATTATCCTTACCAATGAGCTTTCGACCTTCAAGCAGCGGTTCACCATATGTTCCGCACCATCCTGCTTTAGTAGCCACCCATTGAGCACTTGATCATTGTCACTCAGTCTGGTGTCTGTTTGCTCTTCGCCTGACATCTTCCGCTTCCTCTGGTCCTTCGCTAGTTGTTTGGCATAAGTTAATGCTGCTTTGGTGTCCGTAAAAAAGGTAGGTTTTCCAGAGCCTTGTATTCTCAGTTTAGCTGAGTATATCGGTGCGTATTTCATACCAATTTGTTTAATTATTTTCTTTGCTGGGATAAATTCCCTGCGAGCTGCTTGTACTTTTAACGTGAAGTCCGGGTACAATGCAATGTTGTTGCCTTGATACTGGGTATCGCCCTTTTCTCTGGCCAGTCGGAGTATTGAGTCACGGTCCCTGTAGTTGAGTACTCTTGCTATAACTGGTCTCGCCAGCGCCCCCGGTCTCGGCCTCGGGCCCAGCCATCTGTGTGCTCTTTCATTGAGGAACATCGTGGAGAGTTCCGGTCCAAAGATATCTTTCATCCTAGTTTCTATGTATTTTTCCATGTTCTGGATATTTTGTCGTTTCCGCAATTCCCGTAATACGCACGTTATTTCTTCGCGACCTAGCTTCTACGTTTTTATTCTTCTGTTGTATCACCTCTAGCACTCTGTCCTTGCCCTTTATTTTCTTTTCCAGCTAGGTCTGCCCTTCCTCCGTTTCTGTAACTCTTGTTTCTAGCACCCCCATTCACCCTTCCTGTTTTTCAACCCTTTGCGTGATCCTGTCCATACTTTTCGCTAGGATGCCTATCTTGGAGTCTATGCCCTGGAGACCGGTCTTCAGCTCCTTGAACATAGTGCGTATGTCGTCGTCTGGTAGCTGCACGGGGCCTGCCTCATCCGCAGGGTCTTGATGCCCCCATTGGTCTCCGCCTGTTTGGCAGTTTTCTTATCAAAGTTAATGCGGGGTTACCTAGTGTCCGGTTTGCCCATGTTTGTGCCTAGTGACCTGTAGCCTCAAGCTATGAGCGTCTAGTGAGTATCCTCTCCGTTTGTGGTGCCAGAGAATTCAGAACTATCATGCATCAATGTATTCCTGAGTTACACGCGGCTCTGCCCGCTTTCCGCCAACCAGCTGCTCCACTGCTCACTCAGCCAGAGGCTCCACGTCAGTGGGCCCTGTTGTATCTCTTTCCTTAGATTGCAGGCCTTCACCTTTCTAAATGCCTCAATCTGAACTCGTGTCCGGATTGCAGCTGCGTGTTACACCCGCTCACTTCTCTGCGCACCCCTCTGTAGATGCTCCGTGATCCACCTCGGTATTCACCCGGTCACAGGACGGGTTCGCTTCTGCTCTCTTCTGCACTCGGGAAGGGACCCGTCTGTTCCCCTGCCCGCCGTCCCTTCTCACAGCAATCAAAGTCCACCGGCCTATTTGTCCCTCCTCCACCATACATCTAACTCTCCATCCTTGGCCCGTCTCCGCAGCGTGGGGCCGATGACTCGGTGCCGGGCAACTACCGCTGCCTCTTCAAATAGCAGGCAGCCTTGCATAGTATGCGCACCCCAATGTTATGAGCAGTGGCATTAAGAGACTCATCGCAGGACCTGGCTTCAGTGCCTCACCCCGCCGCGTATCGTGCCTCTTCGTAGCCGGGGGGGGGTCCCCTTGTGCATGCCCGCTCCGGTCACTTCCTCGGCCTCTCTACCCGCGCGCAGTGCTCCTCCTCCGGACCTCCACAGCGGCCCCCTAGTGCAATGCTCAGCTTCTCTTCTCCACGATTGCCGGCTCGCGCTCCGCACTAAAAGCACCTCTGCAGCGGCAGTAGCGCCCTCCCAGCCACATCCATGGGCACACTATGCAGGGGCTCTGCCGCAGTCATTTCCAGCGCGCCCGATCTGAGTCAGCCTTGTTCACCGTGGTCAGCTCCGCCCAGCCGCCGCCACCAGAGCCCCTAGTCTCGGCAGGCTTCCAGGCCGCAGCTCAGCCTCGCACACAGCGCTCTCCTTACTTCGATCAACTCAGGGTGAACGCCTTCGATTCCCCTCCGTGGGGCACACTAGCAGCTCCCATACTTTCCGCCTCACTGAAATCCCTTCTTCGGGCGCGGTCGTCGGAAAATTTCCGGATTTTCTGTGCTCGGCCGGCGGAGCCGCGTTATTTTGCAGCCATTTTTCTGCTCAGCAAAGCCATGCCTCTCACAACATCCCCTTTTTAATTCCAACCAAACCGAAACTTCTAACAGACGAAGATGGAAGGGACCACCCCCTAGTACAAGCGGGGAATTTGAACCTTTTTGCCTGGAGAGTGTCAGGAAATCTAATGAAGTCTCTGGACTTTCGTCAACGGCTGCAACTCTCCTTGGAGAATCTTTGGCCCCAGGTACTCACTACAGGTATAATAGCATTTGGAGAATCTGGGTACGTTGGTGCCTGGAGAGGAACCTGGCTTCCTTGGAGTCTCCTATCGCCCACGTAGGTAATTTCCTTGTAGAACAGTATGAAAAGGGCCTCAGGTATAGAACAATTAATCGTTATAGATCTGCTATCTCTGCAGGCCACGCACTAGTCAACAGTAAGACTGTTGGTAAGAACGTCATTGTTTGTAGAGTACTTAAAAGTATTAGACTTAGGATACCTCCTAAATCTAAATAAGAGTCTCTTTGGGACGTTAAACTAGTATTAGATCTTTTCACTAATTGGCCTGATATTACCCATTTAAATAGAAAAAACCTATCCATTAAACTTGCAACCTTGTTATGTTAAATATTTTGCAGTTCGACTGGTTTTACAACTCCCCAGTTCGACTGGTTTTACAACTCCCCAGAAGGTCATCTGCATCTGCAGCCCTGAATTCACTTCATTGGATGCCACTGCACAAAAGAATCTTTTTCAAATTGTTTCTCACAGTCCATAGAGCCATGCAAAACACAGGACCCCGTTACTTTGTAAAACGCTTCAAGCGCTACAACCCTTCGCGCTGCTTGAGATCTTCTGGGACTAACCTTGTTCAAATTCCCAGATTTAAATATAAGACCAGAGGAGGGAAATCCTTTAATGTTCTGGCAGCTAAAGCCTGGAACACCTTACCCATCGACCTTAGAGCCATTAACAATGAGAACAATTTCAGGAAACTTCTCAAGACATGGGTCTACAAACTATCAGACTCCTCTGTCCTGGCTGCCATTTAGCTCTATCTTTCATTCACCACTTTTCCTCAGTTATTCCTCCGTAACTCGCCCAGCGCCATGATGCTCCCCTGGGAGCGAACGCTTGCGCTTTACAAATACCCACAAAATATCAAAATATCAAATATCAGAAGGGTTTCTGATGTCAAAGCTCTTAAAATCACGAATAGATCTTATAACATGTTTGGGGTTAAATTTGAGATAATTAGAAGAACCAAGACTGTCCGATTCAATCTTTTACCCACTTTTTGATTCATGCAAAAAAAAATTGTGCGGTAGTTTGCAGTAAAGAATATAATTGCAGAATGAAAGACCTTCGTGCTCATGGTGTATCCTTTGTTAAACATTACAAAGCTATAACCTCTGCTTCTGTTGCCAGATGGGTTAAAACTGTTATGAATCTAGCTGGTATTGATCTAAAGAAATTCCAGGCACATTCCCTTAAGCCTGCTTTAGCCATTAAGTCTTTCAGGTCTGGAGGTAAGTTAGACGATACTTAAAGCGGCAGACTGGTCTAATTCTAACACCTTTGCACAACATTACTGCAAGCCAATAGAACACATGTCTGATATAGTCCTACAAAGCTACCAACATGCATAATGGTAGCCTCTGGTCTTGTAATGAAATTGTGATTCTCCTATTACCATGACTAGGAAATCTGGATTTCATTAAAGACACTGAGGCTAACATTATCCCACCCATCCCTTCCCTGGATGGTTAAGCCTTACCTTATATTTATTTTCATATGTTTAAATATCTGTAAACAAATGTCTTGAAGTGCCTTAAAGATTATATATTGAATTAATAAATTATAATATTGTATTGTATAGTGCTGCCTTCATTGTCTTTTGTATAGTGATGCATTTCTTGACTTTCTACTCCTTGGAATACTTGCATCTGTTTTCTTTTCAGGTAACCTTTCATAATTACCGGAATGTCAAGCTTTGGATCCTTCCTTATCCATCGTTATCTTTCATTTCTCACTGGTTTTAAAAGAAGAATATAGAAGACTTAAATTTGGACTTATTTACTACTTCACCAAATTTAAAAGAGGCACACTGTTCCGTGCTCATGACTATTGTATGTTCTTAACGTTCTATTCTGGAACTTTCCTTTTATGATGTATGCTTTCAAGTGGCTGCTTGGAGTACACATTAAAAGAAATATGGATAATGTTAGCCTCTGTGCCTTTAATGAAATCCAGATTCTCTAGTCATGGTAATAGGAGAATCGCAATTTTTACTGATTATTTTTGTAACTGAATTAGAAACATTGCTATATATGTGCTTACATGTAGATTGTGTTTGAGCCGGTTTCTGCTGATCTTCCAACAAGGAATCCCCTTGATTGTTACGTGATCTTTTATTACCTCTGTTAAGAATCTTTCTAGGATAATGTTGTTTAGCAAGTTTCTCAGTTAAAATGTTTGCCTCTGCTTTATAGTCATTTAGTTGTGGGCAATTCCACCTAATCCGAAGGAATTGTCCTACGCTTAGATTTTCCCTAAGAGTTTGGCAGTGTGCACTTTCAAAGTCCAACAGATTCTTCAGTATTGGATCTCCATTATTGGATCTTTCGTAGATTCATATGCTTGGTTATAGTTATTCCTGTCCATCGGTTTAGTATACATGATTGTTTTCATTTTTCCTTGCACTGCGGCTATTGTTATATCTAGGAAGGGCATCTGGTTGAGATTGATACTCCTCGTTAATTTTAGGAAGTGGTTACAGAAGTTTAGACATTCAAAGAACAAATGTGCTGCCTCCTTGTTGCCATACCAAATCACAAAGCCCTCATCAATATGGTGACGCCAAATAGCCAATTGTGTTTTGTAGGGAGTATTGTCCCATATGTTTTTCTCAAATTGGTGGACATGCAGACATGTTGTGTTGATTTGTATGGCACAGCTTATCATCCGTGAGGGTATTCAGGTGCTGGAGCAGGAACGTGGTAGGGCGGCGCTCCTACTTGAACAAGCCAGGTCGTCCGTTTCATGCTGGAACTGAGAAGTGAAGTTAGCTGTCCTTATGTGGAGTTAATTCTTGTTCTTGGCGGCAATGAAGGAGAAGGTGCTCCTTCCTGACCTGCTTGTGCGGATGCAGGGGACCCGTGTGATGGAGAGAGAGAGGTAGATCGTAGCTGTCTAGAAGGTTGGTAGTGTTGAAGTTGCTTGTTGAGTTATGGTGGTCCGGTGTTGAGGGTTTTGCAGGCTTAGATGAGCAGCTTGAATTGGCAACGTTTCTGGATGGGTAGTCATTGTAGTTCATTGAGGTAGGGAGTGATGTGAGCGCTTCTGCGGATGTCTAGGATAAGTCTGGCGGCAGTGTTTTAGATGGTCTGGAGTCTTTGAGAGATGTGGATGTAGAGTGCATTGCTGTAGTCGACTTGTGTGCATGTGGAGCTATTTGAAAATCTTGCAAAGCTTTCTGAGGATGAGGCCGAGTTTTCTGGTGTGGTCTGTGAGGGTAGACATGGGACCTAATTCGGGTGGACACCGGGTGGAGTCCCAAGGGGAGCTCTAGTTTCCGAGGAGATCAGGATCTCTGTTTTGTCTGTGTTGGGTTTAAGGCAGTTCTCTCTCATCCAGTGGGCCACATTGGACATGCAGGAGTTGAAATTGGTCTTTGTGGTGGTGTTCGTGTCAGTGAGGGAGAGGATGAGCTGAGTGTTATTGGCGTAGGACACAATGTTAATGCTGTGGGCTCTTATGATGCAGACGAGGGGTGCTCTGTAAACATTGAGCAGAGGTGGGCTGACGGAGGAGCCCTGGGGGCCTATGCAGATGAGCTTCAATTGTGCGGAGGTGTGTAAGGGAAGACTCTGACTCATTGAGTTCTGTTTGAGAGGATGGAGGGGATCCAACTCAGGGCGGGCCATTGAATGCCTGAGACCTGGAGTCTGGCGATAACGTTGCCATGGAAGACTGCCGTTGAGTGGGATGAGAACAGCGATTTTTCCCTCTGCAAGGCTGGGAGCAAAGATACTACCCATCGACGTCCCATGTTGTTGCAAATAGGTAGTTCTTTCCTATTCAAAAAAGGTTTTTGATCAATGCCTGTTTGGCAAATACATGATTCAGTGGATCAGGGCTTTAAATGGCAATTCTCATTCTGAGAGTAAGTTCTCAATAAAAACACGCTACGAATGGCCAGTTCGCTGAAACGTAGTCTGGGAAGTGATCCACCTGAATAAAAAAAAAAAAACGTTTTGGGAGATATATCCTCCCCTAAAACTCATAGTGGCATGCTTCGTTATAGACAAAATTCCACACCATGGTCCGTAAACACCACCATGGCAGGCTTGACCATTTCTGGAAGTTCCTAGATAAATGGATATTCAATAATCACGGGTCCGGTTGAAGATAAAAATATCTTTAGATATACCTTGTAGTTTTTCCTTTTTTGTAGGTGCCTTAGATATGATTACAATCACCACAGTTTTTAGTATCAGGTGAGATATGCCACATCCACCTGTGTAATTATGCCAACATATTTCGGTTGTTCATAAAGCCCAATCTGGCCTACGGCCTACGTTGGGGCCACTACGATCCCTGCCTAACTACAATTGCAGTCAAATGAGGCCTAATGCTCTCACCTTTCCGGCTCTCTTCTTTGAGTAAGTTCTCAATGATACAGAGACTGTCCTCCTGAGGTATACTTGTATAAAGTTTCATCAAGTCCAAAGTTTCTCAGTGTCAAATTCAATATATGAGAGTATGTTTAATAGATATTTGGGGTCTTTGATTTAAGACTGCATTTTTGTTACCAGTAGCCATAGTAACCAATCTACAAACTCAGTGGTTTGACGATTTAGCCTATATCTGAAACGATAGGTCTGCCAGGTATCAGGACCCGTTTGTGGATTTTAGGGGGCGTATAAAAATACGGTGTCCCTGGTTTTGGGGTCATTACAAATTTACATTGTTTAAGTGTGATCCACCTGTTTTTCTTGGCTTGGCCAGGGTTTTTTATGTGAATTTTAGATTCTGTGGTTCTTTCCTCCCGTAGTAGTGCAATACATACAGCATGGTAATCCTCTTTTGTCTGGATCACAATTGCCTCACCTCTATCTGCCTGATCAATAATAGTTTGTCCTGGCTTTTAGACGTGCAATGCCTAGTTTTTTCTTCTTTGGAAAGATTGTGGTGTAATTTATTCTCTTCGGGTCTAGTTTTTCTACATCTTTGATAACCGCCTCTTGAGAGGTAATTTTTCTGGTGGTATGGCAGTGGTCGGGGGTTGAAACAGGATTTTCTTTTAATTTAATTTTAATCATACCAGGAACACCATTAATAAAGGGATACCTAGGAGTTTTGAGGTATTTTTATTTTAAGACCCCTGCAGGATAATATCCTCAGTGCTCCCTAGAATATGGTATAGTCTATTCTGTTTTTTAGGACCTAGGATGAGACCTTATGATGAAGCATGAAACCAGTAGGGGGTGTTAGATTCTGTCAAACAATATTAGGGTCTTGCCATCCTATTTAGGTCGAACTTCACTTTTTCTGTGAGTAATTCCGGTATGGCTATTTCTGTTGCTGTAACAAGTGTTCTCCCTTTTGACTTGTTCTTGACTTTGTGTTTATCAATCATGCATTGAAACATTGCATGCACAAAGTCCATGCATACTAGCTAGGAATTGTTTAGGAATCATCTCAGCATGCATAAGAATACATTATTTTTGCAATGTGATAAGAATTGCAATGTCTCAGCACGTACAAGCCATAAATAATCATACAATGCTCATTTAATCACAAACAGTGTGCTCTGTACTAAGAACTTTTGCGACCATCTCTGCCTATGTACTTATCTGTTAAAGACTTGCTTCTGAGTTGAAGGGAGTTGAGCAACAAAATGCTGTTGGTCCTCAGTGAGTTCAGGGTCTCAGTGCAAAGAACTTTAACTTTTCTGCTCATTAAGAGATTGTCTCAAGATCCCCAAACCTACTACATTTTCCAAAAGTGCACTGTATGAGCAATTAAAAAAATATTTTATTGGTATTTTACTGTAGCAAATAAGTATCGGGCATGGAATATAACCCACATCACACATGGTGCATTCAAGTAGATCCACATAATACTCAACAGTATCAATCTATATGCAGAAATAATTATGATAAATTCAGAAGACTACACACAGGGAGAGTTCAAGTTCATTAGTGCCTGTTCATCTCTAGCCATTTGAGTGATCATCAAAATAATCTTCCAAAGCATCCCAAATCTTGTGATGTTAGAGGTCAGCCTCTGGCCTTGTATATTGGAATTTCGAGGCTCCTGCATAGCCTGTCTCTAGTTTGCAACACTAGGGGGCAATGGCTTCTTCCAGTTTTGGGCAATATAAGTCTTACCCACGTAAGCCCTAGTCTCAAAAGAACATCCTTGTCAAGCTCTCATCAGCCACTATATTTGAGGGCAATCTTTGGATTTGGAACAAAAGATAGTTTAAGTATGTTGCCAACTTATTCTGGCCCAGGCCTCTCCAGAATTTCCACAGCCTTGCAGGCGTCCGATTCTACAAAAATATTTGAATAATGCTAGGCATAACCGGTTTATAATTGCTGCTTCTCTAGGGGCCATGAGTGCAAACATACACTCCTGAACTTTAGAATGACTAATGTCCGCTCCCATTTTTCTTTTATTTCATCAGTGGAATCAGGTGAATTGACAATCTCTTGTAAAGACTAGGCAGTTTCCTGATGTGGGGAGTGGAAACAGTCAGTTTGGGCTCTAAACTCTGATACGGCTACAGTCATCTAGATATTGTCCAACCTCATACCCAATTCAAGATGCATGCAAACCTGGGTACCGAACTCTTCTTTGTCTGGCAAAGCTTTTAATCTCCCTCTGATTGTCTCATCTCCCACCATGGAGATTCCCAGATAGTCACATCCCCCAAAACCTCCAAGGGTGTTCCCCTCTGGTAGTGCTGTACCCAGTCATAAGAGGGTTTGATCTGTCAGGATATTAGACTGGTCTGTTTGTTTATTACAATCTTTCCAAGCTGTTGTGTTTTTGGGGCTGGGGTAGTCTCACATGAGAGCTTCCCTGCATAAAACAAGTAGACTAGGCATCTTTCTCCAATGGCCCAGAGTAAGGATGCTTAAGCAGGGCAGCCGGAGTAGGACACTGCGGCAATCATTGCTATCCGTCTACTATATGTTGCTTTACTACAGTTTATATAGAGTTACCATTGCTCAAGATAAAGGACCTCAGCAGCAATGTCAGCGTAGTAATGCACCTATGGGGTAGGGCAAACACGTAATTTTAGTGTATATGTAAGTGTAGGGAGAGCAATTCTCTTTAGTAGAGCGTTTCACCAGAATATTGATAAGACGCTTTTCACATCTGGGTATCTCTTTGTACGGAGTAGCTCATGGGTATAATATTAGGACGAATAGTCTCCTCCGTGGGACAGTTGTTTACCCAGGCATGTGGGGACATTTGGATCACAGTATTTTACCAACTTCCCAGGTCTCTGTCTGCCCAAGTAGTCGAGGTGTGATCTACTCCAGTTTGCCCTAAGGGCCGAAAAAAATGTCTATAGGTGTACCATTGCTGCGAAGCCAGATGTCTCTGGTTGTCACTGCAACTAAGGATGTCATCTGAGTAAAATGTGGTTTAATCTATGAGACTTTGGCCATTGGAACCCTGTGACTCCTGAGGGTCTTATCATGCAAGCTAAGGGTTCATTAGCCATAGCGAATTAGAGGTGTAAGGGGTCAACTCTGTTGCATCCCTCTCTTCATATAAATAAATAGCCCTCTCCCCCGCTCTAACCCCAGCTCGCAACCAGTGTATAGAGCACGAATGTAAGGCATGAAGCTTGATCCAAAGCCCATTGATGCGATCCAAAGCCCATTGATGGCGGAAAATGAGATTATATATTCTCACTTTTAGAAACAAATTGTTTTTCTAGATTACCAAATAATGCATGGGCCATATGTAAGCCATTGACAGGGGACATTGCATTAAAGGTGTGGCATATATTATGTCCGGTCGCGCTATGTGGCATTAAGTGTTTGCAACCTTCTGTGCCACAGTAGGTTTGTCAAGATCTATTGTTTACCTAGAGGACAAGCTTGGCTTCGCTGCAAAGGACAAATAAGCGGGGAGCTCATTTACAGGGCCATTGGGTCTCTTTTTATTGACAGCGCTACACTATAGTAAAGAACTAGTGTGCAATCACATCGGACAAGGTATCTTATCCCTGTTTTCAATGGTCCATCGTAGCCGATGCATATGTATAGGTGTTCCCTCTCTTTATGCCAACCAATGCCCAAGTTTACCTGTCTTGCCCCCCTGGTCATATGATCTACTTTGTACTGCCATCCAGCTCTTATGTTCTGCACCTTCACCCTTCTGTTCATATAGTTTTTGCTTGGGTAAGTCTATGTATGGTTTCCTCTCCACCTCCAGGCTCTCCACCTCCAGTTGCTGGAGTTTGTTCTGATTTAATATCTTTTGGTGTGTCACAGAGCTCATGACTTTTCACCGGTTTAGATGCCTTCCACAGCCCTAGTTAATTTCAAAATATTGTTGTCTGTAACGAGGGAATCTTTAGCCTCCCAGATCTTAAATCTTCAACCACGTTCCTAAAAAATCAACAGTGACCATCTACACGTTCTAATAGAAGAGGTGCAGGCCCTCCTGCAAAGAATTTATTACAAGTCAAAACGGAAAAGCGTGGACTCACTATGCTTTCTTCTTTCCAGAAGGGCAAGTCATTGAGACTAGTATTTGACTTACACGCACTGAACCTCTGCATCGGATCATTTCAAGATGGTCACTCTACAACATTCCTGTCACATCGCTCAAACTTGTGCTTTGGCATCTGAAACCGTATCATTTTGGGGTTTGCTACTACCAAAGGAGAGTATAATATACTTTAAAGGAAGCCAGCCCAGAAAGTCCACTGTTCAATCTTGGTATTCGGTTATCTGGAAAAGATTTGTGAGGTGCTGTTTAAATCTTTGCCCACACTAGACTTTTGAGGGCAGCATTCTAGCTGCTGGATCCATGCCAGCTGTAGTTCCTGGCTTTAGTGTTCTTGCGACATTCACACTTCTCTTAGAGTCAGTGAACTGCCAGCGTGATCAGTTGAGGAATCATTCTTCATGTTCACAACGGGAGAGTTGTACTCCACATGCCCCCTCATTTTTTGCCAAATGTTTCACCTTTTCATGTCAATCTCGGACACAAACATGCAAGCAACCCTGTATGAGACACGACTGGCTAGTCAAATATATTAATGTATGCAGTTCTAAGCAAAACATGCATTCCATGTGCAAACTCCTCTTGCAAAATAAAAAGTTGCCACTGTGCCATTCCTTGGAACTATACCATTAGAAGGCATCTTTAAAGCTGCTGTACTGAGTTCTAGCCACAAGTTCATGAAATACTATTCTGTGGCTATTGTAACAATCGGTTTGTAGCTTTTGATTTATATGTCCCCTACTGACTTCCCCGGAAGCAAGTGAGTTTCATAGGGATGGAAACAGATGTGATTAAATGCTGGTTACCCGGCACACACAGACATTGCAATTTCATCCTACTCCAAACACATCTATTCATTCCCCATGAGAGAAAAACTTTCCACTGTGGACTCTGTGTCTAATGAATTGAGTGTTTCAGGGGAGTTACCACAAGTCACCTAGGAACCGAAACCCTATCTTTGAAGAAGAACATGTTTTTAGTGAGCCAAGCTCAAGACTAGATGACAGGAGTGTGCAAAGCATGGGACTCTACAGTACTACAGATTGTTTCAGGTAAACAACGTTGTTCCTTATCAGTCATGTTCAGTAAAGTTTCTTAACATAGTAAAAAATGTGTATATTGTTAGCTGTCAGACTGTCGAGGCAAACCTAATAGCACTCCTCTTAGTATGTAGATAGTTACCTATGCTACATAGAAACGCTATTCCTACAATCCACAGACACCTCCTTAAACAAATAAAACTGTGACTACCAAATGTCTAGAAAATATATCTATTTATATCAGATAAAATGTATATATTGAATATGAAAAATGTCAATACATTAAACATGAAAACATATGCTACCCATAAAACGAAAAAAAGGAAGATTGTTTCAAACCATTTCCATATTCGCCTCTACCTTTCAGATCACTGAGCACCCATGGCTTTGGTTGTTGATCATATAGGAATGTCCAGTGTTGGTAGGTTGTTTTTCGAGGAACAGTGTTCAGGATGCCCAACACTAATGCTGGCAACTGCAAATGTGACATTGTAATATTCTGCTTAAGGAAGTAACACAAAGTGTATAGACTGTTATGTCATGGCCACAAAATGTTTTCGGGACCCTTTCTTTATTTAACTGCTATGGGGTCCAGCTCTTGACAGCTGTGATATTATGGAGTGAGAAAGAGTACAAGAACTAGTGTTGTCCCCGTAGATGCCCCTTTCTTGATCGGGGACTACCCTCTCTTCACTAATTTGTCACCAGGACATGACACAACCTTGTGGCTCCTGTGACACAAGTCACCTTCCTGCAGCTGCATGGAGTGGAAGAGGAAATGAAGTGCCAGATCTTTGGCCCCAAATGAGGCCTGTATGTGAACTGATTTTTGGTCTTTTGGGGTTGACGGGCCATTGACAGAATCCCCAAGTGATTAAAAAGAGCCAGCTGGTTGCCGCAACCCCTTGGCAAGCAACCGATGAAGTAAACTTTATCATGAACAAGAGGCCCTGCTTTCAGACTTTGGTATTCAGTAGAGCAGACCTGCTAAATACTTTGGGGGAATAGTATGTGAGACACTTGAACAGGCACTGGCTCTACTGATAGGGCTCTCTAGCAGGTGCTCCGGCTCTCAGCCTGGATCAGTGTGAGAACCTGCACATGAACTAAATTACAACTTCAGCACCAGTGGGGCAGGAAGTGATTCAAGTAGAAACTTCCATTTTACCTTTTATTTCTTACACTGATACATTATTATCCTGTCTTTACTCCAGCATTAGGAGTCAAACTATTATTGAGATGAAGACAAGGTGACTTTAGAGTAATTACCAATATATTCACATAAGTTAAAATCAACACTTACAGGGCATGAAGGATGGATGGAGCCAAAGGTCACTGAAATAAGCAGGCACGCCTATTTCCAAATATGCCACTGATTGAGTGAGACGACTCCTTTTCAAAATTAGATTACAACTACAAAGAGAAAAAGGCTTGATTTTCAGGCTTTAAACCTGTTGCTAGTGACACCAACCAATACTTATTGGCAGTATATTCACTCATGGGGTAGATTTGGTCAAGACATAGACATGAATGTCTGGGAGTGAGTTTGGTTGGATCCTAATTAATCCTACAGATGCATTAAAAATAACGTGGCATGTTTGGATTGGATTGATCTCCTGATGAATTAAAACCCCAGTTTGTTTTTAAGCAGCATTCACAGGCTTTCTTGGCTTTGAATATCCTTATTCTTTTGGTTGGGTTTACTGATAATGATGATTCTCCTTCATCTAGTAGTTTGTGTATATTTGTTCACTTGGTGAGCTTTCTACATAGGTTCAATTATTCATACTAGTAGACAATGTGTTTAACCTAGTGACATGATCAAGCTGGGGCTTTCTCCAGGCTGTGTGAATCATTCATAAATTATTCAGAAATCATGTCATTTTGTTGTTTGATGTACTTTGGCCAGGTTATACTTGTGTACACTGCTTGCTTGGATTGATATTCATTGGAGAGTGAAGTGGCAATAACAGTGAAGGTGTTTTTTACCAAACCATTCTGAATGTATCTATTTGATGCCTTTTAATGGTTGTATGTTACCTTGCATCAAAGGATCCTACTCTAATTGTATCGGAAATTCGAGCAGAAGCTACGGAGAGCAGGCGATGCTCCGATGGAATCTTACTCTCTCATTGCTGGTAGCCAACAACAGTCAGCTAGGTCCAGAAGAAGCATATGTGCCCCATGATACATGGTTGTACTCTGAATTTATTGGCAGTAATGTTTTGTAAAAAAAAGTTACAAGTGGTGCATGACCAGTATCTGTCAGTTTCCTTAACTTCAGATGGCGATTACAAGTAGATACAAACCTAGATCTATATCTTACAGCTTCTGGGTGCTTATTCCTTGGCTAAAGTAACTAGGGGAGTCGGGTAAAAGGAACATCCTGTGGCTAAGATCACTCATTCCATGAGCTAGCGCACTGGGCAGGAAATGAGAGCACATAGGATATTGCATATTGTCTACAGAAAGATTGTTGCCCTTTGTCCCGGATGCTCAGGGAAATTTTTTGTATGCGTTGGCGTCACTAATTTAGTAGATATCATTGGACTGTAGCTAAGTCAACTGACATTTCAGCTGATTAATGATAGTGTCATAACCAGATGTTAACAACGAACCATAGATCTAATGTGTGTATATAATGATATATTTAATTGATACTGACTTGGAGACCAGGTTTTGGTAAGGAGTGTTAAAAAGAGAAAAAATGATCTTATTGTTTTTACTTAAACCTACAGCATGATTATGATTGTATATAATTCTAAGAACTAAGATGTACCAGACTGTCGTATTATCTTGCAACAGTGTCTCAATAAATCTTAGACTTGAAAAAACCAAACATGATTTGGTTATTTGTATTGGGCTGTCCAGTATTATAGCTATTTCCCTGATTGACTAAAACAGTGATACACATTTTCACAGAACAATGTAAAAATATGTATTATATTTAACACAGTATTTTAATGTGTTTCTTAGGTTGAGAGAACTGGAGGAAAGGATGCATGGATTAAAAGCTTCAAACATATCAAAAATGCCAGCTTTAAAATTTAAGGTATTAATTTTAAAATGTTTATAACCTTAAATGATTGCTTCAACATATTGAGACATAGAAGTTTGTCTAGTGCACAATTCAGATTTTCTGTTTTTTTCAAATAAGAATTGAAGAATTGGACTTTTCAGCAGGTTTGAAAGAACTAAGTGTTTCTTTTTAAACTGCAGTGGTCCTTGACCTCGCACAACTGGAGTTGTAAACTCCTCAAACACACTGTAGGCGGCGAACCCATTTATTGCAAAGCCTGCAAATGGGATTAGCCTGCATAGGTTGCCCTTTCGCCTGTCTTTTTCTGTTATTTTTTTGTCAGTTGTTGTTCCTAGTTTTTAACTGTGAATCATTAGTAAAATTCATGCCATGTGTATATTTGGAAACTGCAAACCCACCGCAAACTTCTCTGACCCTTGCCACACTTGTGGTGTTTTGTTTTTTTTAAAACTTTATTTTTGGTATTTGTGAACAATGAAGCATACTTCATACATAAAGTCAATTACAAGCGTCAGCAGTGTTCAGCAATTCTTAAAAAGGGCAATACATTGCGGCATAGTTCAACACATCCAGTCATCCCTGCAGCAAAGTGACAGAGTCATATAGAAATGGTGATAACATCAGAGCAATATACAGTACAGTAATCAAATATTGCGAATATCAATTTCAACACGGTGCTAGATCCTCCCTCCCCCCAGTGGACAACATATCATGAGAAGCAATCCCGAATATTTAGACATAGGTATAGCTATGTAGTCTGCGGCCCACCGCATTTTCTCTCTGACCCGTCTCCGCTCTCATTGACCACATTCACTCCCCGTAGTTCTGGCTCGGGGGACCCCTCCCCGATGCACTTTCTTGTTGTAGCAGATAGGCCTGCAGTGGACCCCATATATCCTTGGGCCTAGAGGGCAGAGGCAGAGTCTCCGCATGAACCTTGTTTTAATCCTGACAATAAACCATGTCTTACACCCACTCCTTGAACTTTGGTGCACAACCTCTCCCCCATCTACAAGCGAGGCGTCGCTTTGCTATCAACAGTGCCACATCCAAAAACCTTCTATGTGTTCTCGATATCCGTGCCGTGTAACCCAGCAACAGCGTTAATGGATCCACGGGAACCCTGGTCTCCAGCAACTCCTCTGGGGCATCATGTACCTGTTGCCAGTATTGAGACCCGCGAGCATTCCCAGGCCAAGTGTAGGAATCCCGCCCCGGGTTGGCCACATCATTCGCAACAGTCATTGTCAGCCAGTTGAAATCTATATTTTCTCATTGGGGTGTAATAAATCCTATGCAGGAATTTATAGTGGATTATCTTAAATCGGCAACTGGTAGATATGCAGCCAGTGAGACCACAGCAATATTCCCACTGCTCATCCGTGAGGTCAATCCCTAGGTCCTCATTCCAGTGTGCCCACGCTTTGCTCGGTACCTCTGGTGTATTATTGCGTAGGCTATCATAGATGCGTGACACCATATGTGTACCATCAGTGCTGTTCAGTACCACCTGAAGGGGGGCCACACTATCTGGCTCCTCAGGGTATTCTGGAAGGATAGTCCGCATGCCCTCTCTCAATCTTAGGTAATAAAAAACCTCTAATGGAGTAGGAGTATAGTCCCCAAAAATGCTGTCTCGGGGGCGAAATTCAGCGGCAACGAACAAGTCCCCCCAAGTCGTGATATTAAGTTTACGAAACCCAGCCTCCTGTAGCAAATCCAACCCGGGGTGGAAGGCAAGTGGCATGCGTGGAGCGTACAAGTGAGGCGCCTTAATCCTGCGCGCCAGTCCCTGCCAGGCATCTATAGTACATGAGACCGTGGTTAGAGGAGTATCCAATAGCGCCGGGGTCCCATACACTACCCCGTTCAATGGCAGAGGATGAGCGATCCAGTCCTCCACAGCGATCTGAGGCATATATCTGGTGGGTTTCACCCAGTGATATAGATAATGGGCCTGTGCTCTAATGTAGTAAGCCTCAAAATCGGGATGTCAAGTCCCCCCAGTCTATATGGTTGCGCTAACACAGTCCATTTGAGCCTCGAGCATCGTCCCCCCCATACCAACCTGATCAGTTCTGAACGTCGAGTTTTAAAAAAGAAGGCTCCGGGATAATAAGCGACATTGAGAAAATAGTACAGAAATCGGGGTAAAATAACCATTTTAATAAGTGAGACCCTGCCAGCCATGGACAGCGGCAGAGCAATCCAGCTTGTAATAGGGTCCGTCAATTTCACAATCGCTGTCCCATAATTGAGTCGCAGCGTCTCCTCCCTATCCTTAGAGATCTGAATCCCTAAATATTTCAAATCATCCTGGATTCGCGTTCAGCCTCCTGTTCATATTCAGACAGTTTAGTGCGAAACTGTTGCTGCATGTTTCCATCTACACGCCCTGCCATAAGGCGCTCAAGTCCCTGCAATTCATCCTCCAACCTACTTAGCGTACGCCGAATGTCCCTGAGCACCCCAAAGCTTTTAGACATACACCATCCCCTGACAATGACCTTAAAGGCCTCCCAAATTGCTGCCACACTATCTACCGTACCCTTATTACGAGGAAAGAAATCCGAGATATCATCCCTCAGCTCTTCGTGAAAAACTAAATCTAGTAAGGCAGTAGGCTGGAGCCTCCAGGAGCGTCTGGGGAGCTCACAGCCCGGAACGGACAAAGTGAGTAAGACAGGACAATGATCCGAATGGGTCCTGGCAAGATGCTGAACCTCCGTTATCCCAGCGCCAAGGTGCTAGACAAGAAGCAATAATCCAGCCTCGCCCATGTTCCATTGTATGAGGTAAAGTGTGTGCCCTCCTGCAGACCGGGGTGTAGATGTCTCCAGCTGTCCACTAGGCCCCCTTCTTCTATAATGCCTGTCAACTTTTCCCGCATCCTAGGGTGGTAGTGCGCCATTCCATCAGCCCTGTCTAACATAGGCGTCAATGCCACGTTAAAATCCTCACAGTAACGTGAAGAGTTCCGGTTCATCCGAGTTGGGAGCATAGCAATTGACTATCGTTATGGTGTCTCTCCCTAATCTCCCCCACAGCATGACGTATATACCATTCTTGTCCACACTCTGTCCCATCAGTGTAAAGGGAAACCCTCGATGAATTAATATTACAGTGCCCCTAGCATAGGATGAGTAGTTCGAGAACACCCTAACTCCCGCCCACCTGCTAGCAAAAGTAGGGTGTAGCTGAGGGGCAATGTGTGTTTACTGCAACAGCACCATGTTCACCTTATGCCTATCCAGATAGGCCAAAACTTGCCTACATTTACGGGGATTCTTAAGCCCTCTGATATTCCATGACATTATCTTACAAGTGCGTATAGTAGTATCACCCATAAGGAAAGCATTCCATGTGTTCATCCATCAACCGCAACGTTCGAAACAAGATCTTCTCCCACCAACATCTATTGCCACACCACTGACCGACTCTTTCACACAACAACAATGCCAGAACACGCAACCCCCCCAACACCCCCCTCCCCCCATGAAGCACTCCCAGCCAGTCATCCGTACCCCTTTCCTCACACGGCGTGCTGGCAAAACATCCCATGCAACAGAACTAAACACTTGTAGTCTCACCCCTAGTGCCCTCCCTACCCCTCCCGTCACATTGTTTAGAAAATTACCCCCATCTGCTAGCCCCCCCTGTTGTGTCCGCCCCCACCCACTGAAGCAACCCCAACATGCCAGATGAATCACCCCACCCCCCACTCCGCACACCCCACAACAACATCAGAGTTTCGATGATAATACTCAACATTAGGGATCACCCGTTGGGAAAAAAGTTCAGAAAGTCACACAGCCACCGTCCCTCCTCAAGCCCCGAATCTGACCAACCACTGGGCTCTAAGTAAGGAGGAGCAGTGGGGCCTGGCATACGTTACCCCTGGATCGCCATAACCACCATAGTTCCGCGCATCGCACGATGCTTCCAAGCCGTCCGATCACACTGTCCGTAGCAGTGCTTCAGAGTCAATCCATGAGGATGTGGCACAGCTGTGCCTATGCCTGCTCAGTCAGTGTCCCCCTCCTCCTGGAGACTGTCACGGTGCGCCGCCTCTCGGCCACCTGCTCCTTGCTGCGTACGCTTCCACTGCCGGAGATAGTCCTCCACCTGCTGCGGGTTGGTGAAAAACCGCTGTTTCCCCTGGTGCGTCACCCGCATTCTCGCCGGGTACAGCAGCGCATAGTCGATCTGAGACGTTTTTTCTTCACATCCAAGAATTTCCGCCGTTCCTCTTGTACCAGAGGCGTGAAGTCTGGTTAAATGGAAAAGGTAACCCCATCATATACCAGTTTTTGTTTCATGCGCGCAGCTCGTAAGGCAACATCATGGTCCTGGTAATTGGGCAAACGAACTATGATAGGCCTTAGCGGTTGACCAGGTTTCGGTTGTGGACCCAGCGACCTGTGGGCACGCTCAACAATACATTTTGCCGAGAAGGCTTCCGCTCCCATGGAGGTCAGGAGGAGTTTTTCAATATATTCCTCCATCCGCCCCGTGTTGGTGGACTCCGGAACATTAACCACGCGAATATTGTTTCGCCTACTCTGGGCTTTTAAGTCTTCATTTTTGGCCGTAATTGTCCGGAGTAAGTTGTCCATCCGATTTAGTCGCGCTGCATGACTGGCCGTGGTGTCGTCCGAGTCTGGGATGCGTCTCTCGGTTTCCTTGAGCCGTTCTTCGTGCTGGTCTACCTTATGCACCAACGCGTCCATCCTGGAGGACATCCTGTCTACTTTGTCCACCACAGTGGCGAACCCCTGCCTCATTTCCTGCAGTATTTGGTGCATGTCGAGGTCAGCAGATGCCGCCCCACTCCTCACTGGCTCCGTGCCAGGCGATTCAACCACCGGGGGCGCAGTCTTGGGTGTCCTTTTTGCGCCTCGAAAGTAATCTTCGGCTGGCGAGCATCCGGTTTCCCCATGATGACCGAGAGGGGGGCTATCTCACAGTCTCTCTGATGACTTTACCGGGGGCCAAGTAGCAATGCAGATAAATTAGCTCCGCGCGCGGTGCGCACTCCTTACAGACAGCGGTCCTCAGTGGTCACCTACGGTCGTCTGCCCGCCACCTCTGCAGTCCCTCAGAATAAGAGCGCCTCCCGGCACACTCTCTCTCTGGGCAGGGGAGTCCCACTCACCAATGGGCTGCCGGCCTGCTGGTAGGGCAAGTAGCAGCTATGAGCCACAGAGTCCAGTGACCTCGCCACTCGAACCTAGATCAGTCTCGTAATCCCGGCGTGTGAGGCACGTTCCGTGCCACCCAGCCCAGGAGACAGCTAGTGCAGGCCCCCTATCTCTTCCAGCACCTGGTGGGAGGTCAGCCACCAAACCTCGTGGGAGCACAAGTCACCGGTAGCAGCACAACTATGTAGAACAGGGGCGCCCTCTGCCCCAAAGTCCCAGCAAAGGACCACGTAGAGCCAACCGTCTGCTCTCCCTCTGGCGCACATCAGATCCCAGGGTATAATTCAGGCACTGTGTCTATCTCCGTGCAGTCCACCTCGAACTCCGACCCCTCACGAGTAAATAGACACCACCACCAGGGGTTCCTCTCGGCCTGCCTCGCCGTATGGCTTCCAAGCAGCAGCCTGCAGCCCGCCAAATCTTGCCAGTGGGGCCCCTTTGACACACCCAGGACCCTCACCAATAGTGCGAGGTCGGATCCGACAATCCTCTCACCATCGGGGTGCTCAGTTGCATATAGGCGCCTGTATTCACACTCACCGGCCGCCACCGCCGAACGTCACGGGGCGCGTCTATGCGGTCAGGCTGCAGGCTCCGCAATCATTGCCCTTCATCTCCCGGGGGGACTGCATAATAATGTCCAGTGGATGGGGCCTCTCACATCGGGCCCGCACTCCCAGTCACCTCTCAGGGCGCCACCAGCCGCGCAGTCTACGCACCCAGTGTCCGTGCCGCCAGCCGGTGACTCGCAGGGCCCACTCGCCTCGTGGCAGGCCGCGGCCTTGCTTGAGTCCAGACGCCGCCTTCCAGGGCAGATCTCGTTGAAATGTCTCCGGCCTTTGATCTCAGGACGGGCTTGAGCAATCCTCACCGAACTTGCTCCGATAGTAGCTAGGATAGTCAGCAATGCGCAGACAGTGGGGTTTCCA
The DNA here is from genome assembly GCF_964261635.1 of Lissotriton helveticus. Taxonomy (NCBI): domain Eukaryota; kingdom Metazoa; phylum Chordata; class Amphibia; order Caudata; family Salamandridae; genus Lissotriton; species Lissotriton helveticus. Next base: position 244,458,831 of record NC_136070.1, read on the forward strand.
GGAGGCTCACTATATTAACAGGATTTGTTCAGGATAAATGAGCCAGGCAGCGGGAGCCTCACCGTCAGGCGGCCATTCCGCGTGTGCGCCCTCTAGCGCGCCCCCCCCCCCACTTGTGTTGTTCACAGTTCAGGAGCTGTGAATCTGGGATAGGAGAAGCATCGATTGAGGAAGCGTGTCCTGGGTTTTAGGTACCCAAGAAAGATACTTGCAGTACCCTTTTAGGAACTACAGATCCCAGACACCTAAAATGGTGTTTGGGTCTGCGGTACTTAGACAGATCATACAGACCGCAGCCCCCATTTTAGACATCAGAGATTTGCGTATGTGGCAACACTATAATGCATTAATTTATACCAGCTGGGTGTATGTAAAACTGTAGTATTCTGTGGATGAGTGATATATTCAACAAAAATTTTACATGTTCTTTTAAGGTTGAAAATTTCTTCTGTATGGGATCTCCCTTAGCAGTCTTTTTGGCATTGCGTGGAATTCGACCTGGAAATCACGGAAATCAAGAACATTTCCTTCCTAAAACAATTTGTAACCGATTGTTCAACATTTTTCACCCCACAGATCCAGTGGTGAGTTGTTTTTAATTTCATGATCATCTTAAACATTAGTGACAAGTTAACTTTGACATTAGACTGGTAATTTAGCACTATATAAAAATTCTAAGTGGTTCGGTGTGTAGAGTTCAGGTGGGGTGGTATAAGGCCCTCTTCATTTTACACATTGTTGATCGGTTTCCTTATAGGATTTTTTTAAAATCTATTTTATTAATACATGTGTTATAAAGAAAGACGAGACATATTGTCTGCTAAAGAAATATGTGAAATTGAAATGCGTTTTAGCAATGTTGTAGTAATGATCCTATTTCTACAAATGGATATGGGCCTAACAAACTCAAAATAGACTCACAATTTCTGGTGTTTCTTAGTTGTTTCTATAATCCACTTATTTTTTTTAACTGTCCCACAGTCTTCATGTGCTTACGAGTGCTTTTTCTGTATTATCTTGCTTAATTGTTTAGTTCCTTTGCACTAATTAATCTTTATTTCCTTTGTTTTTTTCCCTTTATTTTGATCCTTATATTGGGTTGTTTTTTTGGGGGGTGCAGATGCTTGTTAGCCTGAAGTGACAGGCCTAATTATCTATTTATTTCCTAACCTGGGTCCAAGTTAAATGTTACTGTAAGATTTCGCTCTGCCCATCTGGCGCAGCTGCAGGCTGCCCGCACTGGAACCTTGCAGTTCTAGATTCTGGAAAGCAAATGTCCTCTAAACATGGCTCATGGCATGTTTTTTTTTTAATTAATGACTGATTTTAAAATAGGACAGGTTTCTTGAACGACAGGGACATGTTAACAGCTCAGAGGGCAGTTCTGTCTCATAAGCAATAGCTCACCATAAGATATACCCTGAGTAAAGCTGTTGGATGGAAGCTAGTCCCATGTAGGAGGCTTTTTGGGGCAGTTGTTTTTCTCTGAAAAGAGTTGTCGCTATCATGTCATTCTTGATGTCTTGATAGCCACTGGTAAATTCAGAAATTGTACTTGTGTTTCACTAATTGTACATGTGAATTTAAGGCCATAGTCATTCTGATTAAGATTATTAAAGTAAAAAAAAAAAATCTTCTTGTGTATTGTTCCAGCTGATGAATAGATCTTCTATGTATCCCCACCATAGTGTAGTGTAGTTCCTATTATCCCAATAGGCTCTGCGCATTGGAATAATACCTTCAATAGTATAGGCCTAGACCAGACGTTAACTAGGTCTACTACTGTCGATATTAGACTTAAAGTTTTGGGTTTGCCAGCTAGCTCAGAGTTCACTAGAAACTTTCTCGAATAGGCAAGGAGGAGTTGAACCTCCCTGGATAGACAAGAAGGGATTTAGTTTCTGACAACCATAGAACATGACAACTTTGCTCTCCCCTAATCAAGAGTGTATCTCGAGAGTCGTGTGAACAAAAGGCAATTTATTTTACTCAGTCAGTACGTGCATTCTTAGTCTCATCAGATTGTAGAGAAAAGGAAGAGACGGGCGTGTTCAATAAAAGATGTTATTTAATGATCAGTCTCTTTTCTCATACAAGAGAAATGGATCGATATTATTGCAATACTTATGGTTAAGTAAAGTGCATACATTAAAAGCAGACGTATAAAATAATACTGTAAAAACATTGATATGGTTTCTAAGCCATATGAAGGTTTAAAATGAATAAGATATATTACATACACATATACATTTGACTACTCGTACTCAACTGGTGTTTCTAACTACGCCTACCCCGTGTACCTGACCTAAGTCTAATGCGTGGGCGGGAATAGAAAGTAGCAGTTTAAGTTAAGTTTGTTTTGCCAAGTGACTGACTAAAGAATTCTCTGTGAGGGGTTATTCAGGTCTGTACCTGGAATCTAGGATGGATGAGGGATGGTATCTCTCGTCTCTGGCCTCGATATTCCAGGCTGCCTGCGAGGGCTACCCGGAAGCGCCGGAGCTGGATTTCTCGGCAGGAGAATAGACAGCTTCTCGTTCTCAGCGCGTCAGGAAGGCGGGGCTGCGCCAGCGGGGTCTGCTCTGCTCTGGGCTTCGGCAAGTCTGGCTGCTCCGATCTCGTCACCACCGCGTGTGTTTGCATAGGGCAATATCGGTAATATTTATACCTTTAAGGTGCCGAGATTGACGTAAGGATGGACATAGATACGTCAATAAGGATGTCATACGACCAGGTCGTTAGCACATTCTTTTGCTGAAGTTCTCGGTGAAATCAAAACAATGGCCGCAGGGTTTTTCCCAGGTTGTCATAGGTTTGATTTGTTTTGAGAACTCCGTATGCCTTATCAGGGGCTGGAGGAATATTGCTTGTCTAATTAGATGGCAAGCGTTATGACCTAATCAGATAACACGTTCCTGTGCCGTAGTGTGGCTTTATCAGATAACGGTTCCTGCATCATGGGGGTTTTCTGCCTCATGGGATGGCTGCTAGTTAACTTGTTAGTTTGTTAACCAGAATAGGGTCAGGAATAGGGGGATCGATACAGAACCTATAGGAATACATCACACCCACTTCACGCTAACTATGGACATATTTACTAATCTATGCATAGTAAAACATACGGTAGAGTATCGTGTATACCTTACCACCCCAAAATACATAAATGCATTTTGAAATTATCAAATATACGGAAAAAAAGCATTTACATGTATTGTATGCACTCAAGCTGTGAAATAATGCTAAAGTAATCACGCATTTGTATACATTATTGCTAAATGGTATATGAGAATTTACACATGAAATGGCTCTTAATACAGAAAAAAGTTCGAGACCATTCCATCACAGAATAAAATAATTATGAACATACCAGCGGGCAGCTAATGTCTATAAGCTATCTAAAAGTAGAAATCTTAGTTCTCTAAGAATAGTTCTTACTTTAAGCAGAAGATAGTGTCCCGAAAAATATGCAAAAATATTTTGGGGCTGCTGAAAAAATTGCTGTCCGTGAACTGGAGGGAAAAATGTTCATGGTATTTTGCTTTTCTAGTTGAAGGCCAAATTCAGGGAACGCCGTGTACGAGCTTGCTCAAAAGTCTCTATTTCTGCTCTGGTGAGAACATCATATAATTTAGACTCTCGAAAAAGTTGTCAACAGCTTCCTGGGAGAGTTCCACTAACTCGGAAATAGGTGTAACCATGCATTCGTGCGCATGATTGTCTCCATTGACATTCTGTTTTGGATTGCTGACAGAAGGTCATACCTGATCGATGCTGCTTTCATTTTGAACTTCACTACCCCTTAATCGTAGTGGTGAAGCTTCCACGAATGCTGTCATCAGGATTGGTAGCCGTTGAGGGCAGCACAAAGCATGAGCCTTTGTTGGACTCAACAATGTTTCTGCATCCATTGGCGCATCCGATTGTAGCGTCAGACAGGTGTCTAACACGCATTCTTCTCCGCATAGCAGGCACCTTAATACAGGTAAAACACATCGATGCCACATTGGTCGAAATGAAAGAAACCAAGTCATGTTCAGGTCTCTAAGCCGGGATAGTCCCAGGATTTTTGATATCCGGTCCCGGTATCCAATGGCTAGGATTGTTTCTTCCCTTGTCTCAGGTGTTTTGTCTGTGACATGGTTTGCCATAACGAAATATAAGGACCAAGAATAGGATTCCTGCAATTAGTCCTAAAATGAGGGGAAGTCCGCCAAAAATCGAATGGACGAAATCTGGAAAAATACCCAGTATGGCTTTGAATGGTGTTAATGCCATCGAAAATACTGTCTTAAATACTTTTGAGACTCCACTGGTATCAGAAATATTTAAGATTTCATTCAGGATTTGTGCGAAATGTATGGGGGAATTAGTCGATAACAATGAATGTATCTCTGCAGTCGTCCTTGCGACTAGGAGATCATACGTTTCTTTTGATGACGTGAGCCTTGTCGGCGTCTGAAGAAGCACTGTTTTCATTCTGCTTAAAGTATCTATTCGAATAGAAGTAATTTTCAAGTTGGGCCATGCCCTTGCCTCCCTGTCTGGAAAGGAGCTGGGGAACAATAAGCGTCCACAGCACTTGACCTTCGCAGTCGTAGTTACGAGATAAGGAGTCCCGGGCATAAGACTACAGCATCTGCGGTCCACAATTAGAATGTAACTCCCATTATAGTGTCTTTGAAAGAATGGTTCTATCTCTGTAGCAGGTGTGCCTAGCTGGTGACATGAAAGGTTATTTGAGTTCCCTTCACAGGCTCCATGCAAACTAATTCCGTTACACAGAAGTGTACCGCTTAGTGACATCGCACAATTATTGCCACTAAGAAACACTTTCTGTCCTTTATTACTGACACATGCATGTGAATAGGGCAGGTTCCATGTTGTTTTAATGTACCCTTTTCCCAATTTTTCGTACATGCCAGCCTGTATATATTTTTGGCAGTATTGAAACCTGAAGGTTGATATTGGAATATTAATTATCCCATGTATTATCCATTCACTGACAGGTCGTTCTGACATTGTCACTGGTAATCTTTCGAGTTTCTCAATGCTCAGGATTGTATAATCAGCACCCTTCTGGGCCATACTGATTTGTTTATCAGTAAGGTTAAAGATATTGAAAAGTGACGTTGTGTTGATTAAACGCCAAGGCACATAGCCTGAACGCAGATTTTGTAACGTCCAGCCAAGCTGTACAATAGAACGCAATTGAGACTGACCGTGTTGTAACAACAGTAAGTCTTGCGATATTATGTCGATTGCTGAAGACACAATGCTGTCCAGAGAAAAAATTCTGGAGGACAGTCATTAACCCATTGTCCACTACAGAAAGTGATTTGTCCAAATTAATACGGTCAATTTCCCGTATCCTTTCTGCTGTCTCAATTTGAGTAACCTTCCAGGCCTCATTGTATGCTGCATATACAGAGGCTGCTATGAAACGCTTTTGACGCTGTTTGCGTGGTCCCATAGTGAAATCACGCAAGTCAGCACCATCAGTAAGTAAAGTTAGGTGTTGCTTAATTTCTGCCAGTGTGGAAGTTTGTAGCCATTGAAGGCATAATTTGCCCACACTGTAGGTGGTTATTATCCCTGGGTGATGTCTTTGGGGATATCTAGGGTCTGGCCTGGTCATTTTGAACCCCTGTGTTTTGTTCAGGAATCTGTCTTGACAGTTATTAGTATCTGTGGGCCAGATCAACCACTGTTTCCAATCTGGATGTGTTCTGTTTTGGTTTAATACATAATTTACGTCTATCTCTTCATCTGTAGAGCTATTGCTGTTCATTGTTGGTTTTGGAATAGACGGTTTATTTAAGTCTTTGATTTTGGCTAAGCCAAGACAGGTAGTTTGTTGAACAGTGTCATTTAAAAATATCATTTGTTCTGGGATCATGCAGGCTCTAAACAAAGATTCTATACCCTGTACTTGCCATTCTTTTGTGCCCCAAACACTTTTCAATTCAACATTTTTGTCCCAATAATCAAAACCAAAAGTATTCATTTGTTCAAAGAATGAGTCTGAATATATCAATTTTGTGTTGGTTATCATGGTCTTTGTCCCGGTCTTATTTGACAATTTGAAATAAAATGTTTCAGCATTACTTATGTTAAAACCTGAAAAGTATGAATATTTGTCATAAACGGTTCTTGAGCTTCCTTTTGGAGGGGTTGCACAATGTTCCCATTGATTATAATTTAAAACATTTCTAGGTTGTTCAGATCTATGTAAAAAATGGTTACCATAGTGGTTGTAGCAATACATAGTATCATAATTTGTAGAACCCTGCAAATAATCATGTTTGGTAAATTTAGCAGACATCACTAAGTCAGACATCATATTGTTTATACTTTCAAAGTCCCAATCATCAGCAAATGTGCTTGGTTTTACGAAGTCACTCAATGAGATTTTAATTTGGTGTGGATATTTCAGGATTTCAACCGGACCATAGATTTCGTAGTCAGTGTTGTCCCATGCTACCCCACCCGGTATAGGATTGGCTGTGAAGTTGACTGAAGAAAGTTCTCTTTTCTCGACATGTGAAGATGTGTGTGGTTTGAGGATCAAGTTGATTTTCTGACTTGCTGTGTCCATTTTAGCATATTTTCCCTCAATGAAGCGTCCCAAAGTTAGTATTATGATGAGCCAAAGTATGAGGATAAATGCACCAAAACCCACCCAAAATTCAATCCATGGAGAAATCAGATATGTTTCTTTCAGTTGTTTCAAAAGTTCTTTAGCTTTATCTTTAAAGGTTTTTGTTGATGGCTGTGTTTTTGATTCAGTGAAGCCTTCGGAGGAATCATCGAAGTTTATGAAGTAGCCGGATGCAGTTCTGTCAATTGTTCCAATTGCTTCAGGATTACTGTTTCTTGCATAGTCGTTTGTTACTTCATTATAGGTTGGTGTGTCTCTGCTAAATGTTTTTATTTGGGTGTTCAGAGGTCTAAGTTCCATTGCATTGTTGCATAGTCCTTGTCGTTCTTCTGTAGGCGTTTCGAATGTGATTAGCCTCTTTGTTAGGACCTCTGTACTGGTAGCGAACCTTGGTGTTCTGCTACTTATGGGGAGTCCACTTGGCCTACTATTTGTTATCGGCCACATGATTGTGGTTTTACCAGGTCGATGGATACAACTCGGTTCTCCTTTTTACCAGCAAGCGGCGGTAGTACTACTGATCTTGTCCCGTTGACAGACAAGACAGGAACTGCTTTTCTGTAAGAAGGCCCAAATTCCTTCTTTACCGCGATCTTTTCTCTGGCTAGATCCCCGACTTTTGGAATCCAGACAGGTCTTGCTGGGACAGGTGGTGGTTCTTCAGTGGTTGTTGGCTGCTGTTTCAACTTTATGTTGCTCAGGTCTTTTCTTGTTTCGTTTAAGTCCTGTAAAATAGCCAAACGATCTTTGATATCAAAGCTTTTTTCCTTTACCACTGAAGTCTGACTGTCAAGGTCAGAGATTAACATCCTAGTTCCAAATAATAATTCGTACGGACTGAATCCCTTCAGAGAATTTCTTGGCAGGTTATTTAGACTACGTTGGACACTTATTAGATGTTTGACTTACCCAGCTCCCGAACCTAATATCCTTTCCGTTATAGATTGCTTTATGCCTTGGTTTTTTCTTTACACCATCCCGTATCCCTCAGGAAGGAAGTGAGAAGATTCCCGCTGTGCTATGCTCATTTGGCCATGTTTCCCCTCAGGCTGGAGGGCTAGAGTGAAAACAATGGTCAAACGTAGCATGCTCTTAGCGTATATGCCATTTAGACTCGCAAATGTTTGTATAACAGTCCAGACGTCAGCCGAGGGCTGGTGATCTACATTATAAGTGGAAACTAGCCTGTATATGTTAATCGCAAGCCTTGCTTTTTACTGTTGATTTTTTCTGGAGTGAAACGACACGGTATTACACCGTTTCTCTCACCACTGCGATTCCTGTTGCAGTTGGGGCACTTTTTTACAAACATGGTGTGATGCAGGCTCATGCCTGGCCACCAGTACCTTGATTGTAATTCTTCCAGAGAATCTTTTAGTTTGAGGTGTCTGAGACCCTCGCCCATATGTGCGTCTGCGATTAACAAGTTTCTCCTGTCCATGTTTGGAATCACTCTATCCCCCACTCCAGGGATTCGAGCAAAAGGGACGGAGTTTGCATCGATTATGTATGTATAATTGAGTGGATAGTTGATCGGTAGCGCTGAGCAGTCACCTTTTGATGACGTTTTCACAGCCAGCACTGTTTCACCGTCAATATACTTTACTGTACGCTTTTTTCGAACTACGGAAGCCGATTTAGTTGCTACCGCTGTGGCTGTCTCAGCCAATGAATTCCCTGCAACGTGAACGCCATCACGCTGATGACTCAGTGAGTGTGTCACGTGAGTCTTTGGTAGTTCTTTTTGTAAAAGAGCTATTTGTTCATAAAGCAGTTTTTGCTTTATTGTTGCACCTGTGTCATCTTTGTAACCGTTTTGAATCCATGTCTGCAAATCGTTGTTATATGATTTGACGCAGTAATATGAATCGGACACTATAAGTGTCGGGAATTCGCGATCCGCATTATCTAGCGCCATTTTCAATGCTATTATTTCAGTCTGTTGTTCTGAATTAGTTTCTACTGAGTGTGTTTTTTTTAATAGAGGTCTTAGTTTACCTCCGCGCCACACTTCTTTTGTAATCTCACATGTTGGGTTGTATGCTTGTTCTCCCCAAACGGAGGGTTGAGCATGTCCGTCTGTATAGATTACACAAGCGTATTGTCGTAAGGGCAGAATGTCGATTGGCAGAGGGAATGTTCTTTCATATTCTAGATTTTTTAGTTCCTCTAGTTCTGGATCAAAGTAGTAGTATACTTTGTCCGTTGTAATGGAATTCACCCATTGTATCCTTCCGGATCCAATGTTGTTGTTGGTAAATTACACGGTGTTGTTAATGCCTCAAAGGCTGATTCTGCTGTTCTGACTGTGATACGTCTACCGTCAGCTTGATCTTTTTTCTCTAGCTATTGCGGTTTGAACTGCATGAACAATTTTTTCTTTAATGCTGAATTTCTGTTCAGCTTCTGTGTACAAGTGTGATTTGAATGCAATTGGTACCTTTTCTCCCTCATTAGAGGTCAGGTATGTGAATCCGCATCTTTCTGGGATGACTCGAATCACAAGATTGCGTGTGTTATCACGTGTTTCTAATTTTGTTTTAATTAGCATGTCTGTTTGTAAGGATCACAGAATTTCTGTGTGTATTTGAGTCCAATTGGTTCTTTTAAAATCTGGTTTTATTAGATCATAAAGGGGTTTGACCCTTTCTGCGTAATTTGCAATGTATGTTCTTCCGAAATTTAGGAAGCCTAGAATTGACTGTAGGTTTTTTAGTGTTCTAGGTGCTTGGAGTACGGCACATTTCTCTAGAAAATTGTCAGCCAGGCTTTTGCCTTCACTTGATAATTCATATCCTAAGAACAGGACTGTCAGATGGGCAATTCTGGATTTTTTAAAGTTGAATTTGTAACCCTCTGCTGCGAACCCAAGTATTATGGTGTTCACTCGCTTCAAGTGAGTCTCCAAGTCATCATCTGTTAAGTATATGTCGTCGACATACGATAATGCTTCGTCGTCATATGTTTGTAGTAATTCTGTTACTCTCGCTGAGAATACTCCCGGGCTGTTCTTGTACCCCTGGGCTAACCGACAGAATTGTTTTTGAGTGCCATTTATTGAGAATGCAGACAAATATCTGCTCTCTGGTGCTATGTTTTGACAAAAGAATCCATTAGAGATGTCTAATGTTGTTTTGTATTTTTTGCGCACTATGTTATTCATTAGTGCAGCACTATGCGAGTTTTGCACTGCAAAAGTTTTGCAACATGAGTTAAGGTGTCGGTAATCCAAAACTAGACGATATGAATTGTCTGGTTTGGAGACCGGAAACAAAGGGTTGTTCATTTGTGAGGTGCAAGTTTCAATCACCCCCTGGTATTCTAGCTGATCTAGGATTTCTTTTACCTGTTTTTTAGCTTCTTGCTTAATTGGGTACTGCCTCTGTGCAGTAGGTTGTGATTTGAACTGGATTTTGTGAGGAGGAGAGTCCTCATCCCATCCTACGTGATTTTTATATAAAGCAGGAGCTAGGGCTACTGCCCACTTTCTAGCAAGTGTGTATTTTTTATGAATTGGGATGTGATTTGAGAAGGCAGGCATAATTATTTCTTCGCCATGAGGGCAATCCCTGACAAACTCTGGTGGCCAGTCTTTTTCAGCTAGAAGGATGTCATAGCCCTTGGAGAGATTATCCCAAAATAGTCCCCTTATTTTTCTAGTCTTATCCCCCTCTATACGTAAAGTTATTTCATATATTTTGTGAGGTTTGCTAACTCTGGTGTCTGCAGTTTCCACTTGAAGATATTCATTCGTGTCCACTGTCTCCAGATGATTCATAAGGACTTTGCGAGCTATGCTCACTTCTGCTGCGCTGTCTAGCATTGTCTGAGCCCATTCTCCGTTTTTCAGTTGTGTCCTCAGTATTCTCGGCATTGTTAACTACCTTGATACTGGCTACCTTCTTTTTTGGAAATTGTAATTTCTTTTTTAGCTGAGCAGGTTCCTTGTCTTTGGACTTGGCGTGCTCTTCTCTTTGTTCTGATCGTCCTCTTCTTTCCGATTTCTGCGAGGAAGTCTGAAAAGATTGAGAGGGACGTGTATCAATGTCTTGATATCTATCAGGCTTCTTTATATTATCCCTATTTCTAAGGTTCTATCTTTTCCCAGAGGGGTCACTCTGGGGTGACCTGTGTCTTTGGTTCGGAGATTTTTCTCTTCGCCTAGGAGACCTTCCTCTGGACTGGAATTTCTTTTCTTTAGGATTGGATTGTTTGTTTCCATCCCAGCTCTTTTTTTGTGATGTTGAGTTATTATTAAAAAATATTTTTTCAGGACTTTCAATCAGTTGTGGTTTTACTGGTATTCCACCTAAACTATCTCTACCTAGTTCCTCATAGGATTTTTCTATGATTCTGGCAATTATCTGCTGGTTGGTCTGCTATATCTGTCTCTTTTAGCCTCTGGCAGATCGCCACGTTTGCTGCTTCTCCCTTTATGTTGGCTAATAATATAGCCGAGACCTGCTTGAAGTCTTTTAGTAATTTCATACCAAGAGTTAAATCGGGTTCTGGACCATATTCGTCTTGAATTTGTTTTAGCACATCTGGTATTACCGAAATGGATGGAACACCGTGCGTTTTTGTGTAGATGGAAGCAAAGACTGTACCCCAAGTGTCACAGTCCTCAATGTGTGGTGTGATTCCCATTGGAAGACAGATAGTCAGAATCCTGTGTTTTTCTAACGGGGTCGTGTCTGGAAACACAGCCTCTATTTGGGTGATTTTTTGTGCTAACCAGAATGGTATTTGTTCCCGTTTAGCTGGTACTTTACCTAGGCAGGATTGTATGTTCTGTGGTGTAATTGTATTTGTGTTCCCCTGGTGAGGGGTCAGCTGTGGAATTTTAATTGCTGGCTGAATTGTTGAAGTCCGCATCACATATTGGACTAATTGTCTATGTATCTTTATTAATTGTTTTAGTTGTACTAAAAGATCTGCTGCAGGCATTCTTTCGAACTCTGGATGTGGTGTGTATCCGGCTAGGACCGGCCACGTTGCTCCTGGTCTACCTAAAGGACCGAGCCTGGTGATGTGATTATTGTGTTTTAGGGCGCCATTAAATAAGAGCAGGTGCTCTTGAAATTTAAGTGGTACTTCCACCTCCTCGAAAGGAGTATACTCTTCAGGAGGTTCCTCTGTTTTGTAATAGTGGAAGTACTTTGTTACAGCATTTGCTGCTGGAAAATGTATCCATGAATAGTATACCTCTGTCTGCCGATATTCGTGTGCCTCAATTACGAATATGACTGTACCACCTCTAGGTGTCAGTCCATTTTCTATAAGTTTTAAGGTTATAGATTTCCTTTTGATGACCGGGATGAGTATTATATCCTGGTCTGCTTCTTGCAGTGCAGTATCAGCTGCTGCGAGTTCAGTTGCTAATCTAACTGCCTCTCTTTCATCATCACTGTCTACCATTTTACCGACAGGATGGTTACTTTGTTTGTTTGCAGATCAGGTTTCTTATGGAAACAAAGATTAGATGCACAATATTTTGGAACGGTTTATCCTTCAACGTTGACTAAACCAAGTACCATACATAGGAGTTTCCTCCTGCGAGGTTTGGCGGATATTACCTTTCACCCACTCCAGACGTCTTTGGAGTATTATGGGAAAAGGGGTCTGAGTGAGAAAGCACGACTGAGTTACTCTAAATGTCTTACGTTAGTTTTATCGCCCTTCCAAACGCGTTGGGCGCCATGTAGTGTAGTTCCTATTATCCCAATAGGCTCTGCGCATTGGAATAATACCTTCAATAGTATAGGCCTAGACCAGACGTTAACTAGGTCTACTACTGTCGATATTAGACTTAAAGTTTTGGGTTTGCCAGCTAGCTCAGAGTTCACTAGAAACTTTCTCGAATAGGCAAGGAGGAGTTGAACCTCCCTGGATAGACAAGAAGGGATTTAGTTTCTGACAACCATAGAACATGACAACTTTGCTCTCCCCTAATCAAGAGTGTATCTCGAGAGTCGTGTGAACAAAAGGCAATTTATTTTACTCAGTCAGTACGTGCATTCTTAGTCTCATCAGATTGTAGAGAAAAGGAAGAGACGGGCGTGTTCAATAAAAGATGTTATTTATTGATCAGTCTCTTTTCTCATACAAGAGAAATGGATCGATATTATTGCAATACTTATGGTTAAGTAAAGTGCATACATTAAAAGCAGAAGTATAAAATAATACTGTAAAAACATTGATATGGGTTCTAAGCCATATGAAGGTTTAAAATGAATAAGATATATTACATACACATATACATTTGACTACTCGTACTCAACTGGTGTTTCTAACTACGCCTACCCCGTGTACCTGACCTAAGTCTAATGCGTGGGCGGGAATAGAAAGTAGCAGTTTAAGTTAAGTTTGTTTTGCCAAGTGACTGACTAAAGAATTCTCTGTGAGGGGTTATTCAGTTCTGTACCTGGAATCTAGGATGGATGAGGAATGGTATCTCTTGTCTCTGGCCTCGATATTCCAGGCTGCCTGCGAGGGCTACCCGGAAGCGCCGGAGCTGGATTTCTCGGCAGGAGAATAGACAGCTTCTCGTTCTCAGCGCGTCAGGAAGGCGGGGCTGCGCCAGCGGGGTCTGCTCTGCTCTGGGCTTCGGCAAGTCTGGCTGCTCCGATCTAGTCACCACCGCGTGTGTTTGCATAGGGCAATATCGGTAATATTTATACCTTTAAGGTGCCGAGATTGACGTAAGGATGGACATAGATACGTCAATAAGGATGTCATACTACCAGGTCGTTAGCACATTCTTTTGCTGAAGTTCTCGGTGAAATCAAAACAATGGCCGCAGGGTTTTTCCCAGGTTGTCATAGGTTTGATTTGTTTTGAGAACTCCGTATGCCTTATCAGGGGCTGGAGGAATATCGCTTGTCTAATTAGATGGCAAGCGTTATGACCTAATCAGATAACACGTTCCTGTGCCGTAGTGTGGCTTTATCAGATAACGGTTCCTGCATCATGGGGGTTTTCTGCCTTATGGGATGGCTGCTAGTTAACTTGTTAGTTTAACCAGAATAGGGTCAGGAATAGGGGGATCGATACAGAACCTATAGGAAGGATTTTTTTTAAATCTATTTTATTAATACATGTGTTATAAAGAAAGACGAGACATATTGTCTGCTAAAGAAATATGTGAAATTGAAATGCGTTTTAGCAATGTTGTAGTAATGATCCTATTTCTACAAATGGATATGGGCCTAACAAACTCAAAATAGACTCACAATTTCTGGTGTTTCTTAGTTGTTTCTATAATCCACGTATTTTTTTTAACTGTCCCACAGTCTTCATGTGCTTACGAGTGCTTTTTCTGTATTATCTTGCTTAATTGTTTAGTTCCTTTGCACTAATTAATCTTTATTTCCTTTGTTTTTTTCCCTTTATTTTGATCCTTATATTGGGTTGTTTTTTTGGGGGGTGCAGATGCTTGTTAGCCTGAAGTGACAGGCCTAATTATCTATTTATTTCCTAACCTGGGTCCAAGTAAAATGTTACTGTAAGATTTCGCTCTGCCCATCTGGCGCAGCTGCAGGCTGCCCGCACTGGAACCTTGCAGTTCTAGATTCTGGAAAGCAAATGTCCTCTAAACATGGCTCATGGCATGTTTTTTTTTTAATTAATGACTGATTTTAAAATAGGACAGGTTTCTTGAACGACAGGGACATGTTAACAGCTCAGAGGGCAGTTCTGTCTCATAAGCAATAGCTCACCATAAGATATACCCTGAGTAAAGCTGTTGGATGGAAGCAAGTCCCATGTAGGAGGCTTTTTGGGGCAGTTGTTTTTCCCTGAAAAGAGTTGTCGCTATCATGTCATTCTTGATGTCTTGATAGCCACTGGTAAATTCAGAAATTGTACTTGTGTTTCACTAATTGTACATGTGAATTTAAGGCCATAGTCATTCTGATTAAGATTATTAAAGTAAAAAAAAAAAATCTTCTTGTGTATTGTTCCAGCTGATGAATAGATCTTCTATGTATCCCCACCATAGAACTATTTATCTAGGTATCCTTAATTATCTCCTCCGCAAGCTGCTACTTTCTCCCAACATCCCATGGTGATATGTGCAGCTTGGAGAGAAAGATATTCCCATTGCAATGTCACATTGTTGTTGGTATGTATCTTGGTTGAATAGTAAAGCCTTGCTGGTAACACACATCACTATCATGTTGAGCAACATACATGAGTGTTGTAATGCTCCCATATTAATTTCAGAAAATATTGCCATGCATTTATCCTACATCATATCTGGTTGATGTGCACAATGACAGCCTTTTTGCCAGGTTGTGTTGGCTTGGATCCTTAAGAAGTCTCATTTGTCCCGGACTTACAAGCTCAAGTTCATCACAATCTGAGTTAAGAGGTAATCCTCATATATTGATGTTTTCTCACACAGTGATTCACAGGCCAATACTATTGGTCGCCCTTGGGGGATTTCATAGAGTTTTCTGTATCATTATGAGAAAGCCCACTAAATGTTGCATCCTATAGACCATTAACTGTGATTAACACTGACAGCCAGGTTCTCTGTAAACATTTGGCTTTGTGGTTGAGACAGACTTTGGCTTTATTGGTTCATGAGGATCACTGTGGATTCATCCCGGGCCAAAGAACAGCCCACAATCTGAGATACCTAACCATATTCTGTACTCCGTGCATGACTGGGACGAGGAGTTGGGCTTGGCATTGGTTGATATTGCTAAGACTTTTGATACAATGGACTGGACGTTACTTAGAGGAGATTTTACAAAGGATGGGATTTAGATTGAATATTTGTGCCCAGGTTACATTGCAATATACAAACCCCAGGGCCCTTCTTCAAAAATGGCAGAAGGGTGTCCGAGGATTTTGTGGTGCAGCATGACAGACAGGGATGCCATTAGGCTCTGGAGGGTCCTGGAAGGCTGGGGAATCCAAATGGGATGCACCTTGCATGTGTTTTCTCTGTGTGTGGATGATGCCCTGTTTTACTTAACGCAACCAAGGGAGTCTATACCAGACATATTGGCGCATCTGGAGGAATTTGGCATAGTGACAGGCCGACGAGTTAACAGAAACGCCACTCCCCCTTGGGAGCATTAACAAAGATCCCTGTTGATGGCCTGCCTGACCTTGGCCTGCACTCTGAGGCAAACAAATTCAGATACCTTGACAAAATGGTAGCAGCAACGCCTGAGAAACATTGCGCCTACAATATGAGGACGATGATAGAGGGCTTGCATGCATCTATCCAATTCTGGACCAGACTACCTCAGTCTATAATGGATAGGGTTGCCGCTGCCATGATGGTATACCTCCCTAAGTTTTTATATGTGATACAAAACTAGCTCTGCCCCATCCCTCATGTTACATTCAAGTGCCTAAATGGTCTATTAGTTTCACTGGTTTGGGCAGAAAAGAGAGCCCGGTTGGCTCTGGCTACCCTGAAGCTAGATCAGGATGATAGCGGACTGGGATTACCGGACATGGAGCTGTATTACAATGTGGCACATGACTAGTATGCAGAGAAATGGGTAGCCAACTCAGACAAAAGCGAGAAATGTTTGCTACGAGCGACTTGTGAGGATGCACCTTTATTGGAACTATATATGAGGTGCTCTACCCTAGGGGCGGGGATTGCCTTTTCTAGTGTGCTACACCACCTGGATAAGGATGCAAATAAACACTCTGCTGTCAAGGGACCTGGACCCGTGGGCACTGATCCATTTAAGGACATCAGCATTAAATAGGTTTATTACACACGGGCAAGAGGGTGGTTGCCAAGTACTGGGAGATCTTTACCCGGGGGATTGCTTCAGCTTATATAATGAGGTAAAGAAGGAATTGTCGTTGGCTCAGGACCAGTTTTTACTATATGCCAAGATTTCTCAAACTGCCAGGTAAATTTGGAGGGAGATTTGGGGGTCACTTCTCTGATTGAAGGTCCTTTGCGCACTCCTGACTGTAGAGGATGGGGGGACACTTGGCGTTCTGGATCTACATGGTCCTCCAAACAGATAGGCCTAGCAGACCGTTGATGGCTCCCACAGCATGTAGGTATTATCTGGGGTGACCACTCATAGACAGCAACTGGAAAAGGCCCCGTGCATTGGTTAAGTGGGTTTCTGGGAATGCTCATGATAAATGACTACACTTCAGTTATGTGCACTGCACGTACCTCACACCGATCAAACTACACAAGATTTCCGTGGGCTGCTCTATAGCATGCCCTCGCTGCAGACAGGGGAACGCCACATTCCTACATTTGGCATGGCAGTGTGACAAGGTTTTAACATATTGGCAGACTGTAGATGAACGGATCCAAGGTGTAACTGGTTTACGCCTCAACCACTCGCCTGGGCAGTGCTTGCTGGGTATTGTGGGCGCCCCAAAAATTAAGAAATGAAATATAAATTCCTTTGGCTTACAGTCCTTCTAACAAAACATTGTGTCGCCATGGGGTGGTGTTGACTGAGGAAAATAGGCAAGAGATACTGTTGTATGAGCTCTAGCTCACTAGGTGATTTAGGCTGTCCCATCACTAAGGATTTAGAGACCTGGAGAGACCTACTGGTAACATTTGAAGAGGTGGGACCAGAGGGCAACATCCCATACATGCAAAAGTGTTTAGCTAACACCCTGCGATGAGTCTATCCTGGTGCAGTAAAATCTGCGGGGACCTGAGGGGGTCATCATAGTATATCGATGTATAAAGGAAAGGATACTCCTTTGAATAAGAATAATGGAGGGCTACAAGAGATGAACCGCAATACGAGGAAACTGGGAGGGGAGCACTCTGAAATGGACAGCGTCACTATTGCTGTGAAGCTATACTGGCAGTATGAAATGACGAGTCACAGTTATGTTCACAATGATAGGTGAAGTGTCAAGAAACAAAAGCATGGTTGTTACAAACTGATTTCCATCAAACCTAGCCATTAAGCTATGTAGGTTACTGTGTAGGGAATGCCATGTAGGAGTGTGTTTCGCTTCCAAAATCATTGATGGCGAAATTAAGCAGCTTCGGCCTTGGCAACTAAATTGTATATTGCTTCTGGAGGAAGGTAAAAGGGCATGATTTGTACAGAATACTTTTGGGCATGATTTGTACAGAATACTTTTGGAGTATCTATGTAGCTGCCCTCTATATCTGCCAAATATACACATGGCTTGAGAGGGCCATTAGAGAAGCTTCAGCTGTGTTGGCATGTGCAAATGAGATTTGTTCCTGGGAGAGTGGGGCATTGGAAGATGCAGGATGTAATATACCTAGCAATGATGAATTCGGCCCATTTCAGCCAAGATCATTGGCACCAAACGTCTCAAACTGTTGGTCTATATATGACAGTTTTCCTATACTCTGCAGTCTGCATTAGCTAGCATTAATGGTCAGAAACCTTCTAAAATCTATGCTGCCTTACATATAAAGCCATTCATCAGAAGAAATGTATTTGGCTAATTCTCCTGTCATTCCGAGTCTCCATTGAGGACTCAAAAGTTGCAGTTCCCTAAAGTTAAAAAAAGCACAGAGATCAAAAATCTCCCTAGCTCAGAAACACTTTTTCACTGGTATGAGGACCACTGCATGAAGCTTTGTTGCTGTAGAGGAAGACTCCAGTCACTCCCCTCAATTTTAGGAAACC
The DNA here is from genome assembly GCF_964261635.1 of Lissotriton helveticus. NCBI lineage: Eukaryota > Metazoa > Chordata > Amphibia > Caudata > Salamandridae > Lissotriton > Lissotriton helveticus. The sequence continues at coordinate 244,477,119 of NC_136070.1, forward strand.
GCAAAAAAAAAAATCAGTCTTGTCCTGAAGTAATTTTTTTGTTCTTTCCTGTCCAAATGTTTCTAACTAGTCTAACTGTGACCTCAATTGTGTATCATCTTTATTGTGATTCTTCTCAAATTTCTTCTGTGTATCACTCTAGTATTCTATGGTGCAGGAGTACCACATTCAGCTGTTAAATAGTGTACTGGACACTGATTATGTGTAGTTTCTCTTCAGCTGAGGAACACTGCTGGTGTTGAAAAACTAGGAAGAAGAAAAGTCCTTATTCAGGTCTATCACCACATTGAGGACAAAGGTAGAATGGTTTCCCCACCTGTTCCTCTCCTGATGAAACTGTGTGAATGGTTGAGAGACACATTGAAAATGAAGCTCACTGATGTACCTGGAAAGGTTTATAGAGATCAGAAAGGTTTTCAAGGGAGAAGATTCTTGTCACAGGATGCTGTGTTTTCTGTTTCTGCACCAGATAAACATTTTGGATTTGACCCTGGTATGGCTTGTACCAGTTATCATTGCTCGTACTCTGCTGTGACTGGTGGTAGAATTCCTGACAGTTATGACAGTTTGCTCAAGTTCTTTTCGGCAAGAGAGGTTGGAAAGGGTCAGCGTTTTAGTAACAAGGCTCTCAAGCTGGTGAAGATGTTGCACGACTCATGGTTTCCTTGTACAGGCGTCCTTCTTTGCAAGAAGTTAATGTCAGCGGAATTAGAGTAAGCAGATTTCGCTTTTCAAACTGGTGCCATCAAGGTGACAATGCATTTACAGCTTCTTCTGAAGGAATAGCTGAATGAGAGGGGCCAGAGTAGTATTCGTTCCCAGTCCAGCATCAAACTGTTTCATGGAGACCTGGGCACCCTCCTCCATCCACAAGAAACTCACTTGCACTGGTAATTCTGGTGGATGGAGGTGAGGACTTGATTAGGTTGGGGTGGTGTGGCTAATGACAACCCAGTCTGTTTGATCTTTGTTTGTTGACTCACTCAATTGGGAGATTAGCAGGTACATATTCAGGGTGATTGTCCACTCCCACCATTTTATAGTGAGCGGGAGAGTTGTGAAGGGTGAATACCTTCTTGTCAACTTATATAAAAGAGGACTTTGTGTTGTATATGTAGAATATCACCAGTCTGGATCTGACAATGTGAATGAAGGCTTCAAAAAATAGATAAAAACAATGCTTTTAATGCAGGTATGTTTGTGTAGGGATAAATCTGATCTGAACCACTGTCCGGATTGAGCATCAGATGAGATGGTTGGAAGTATGGCCCACCAGCTCAATGTTTGCACAAGATGGATTCGACAGTACAGCTTTGAATCGATTGTCCAGAAACTGAGTCAAGAGTTCAGTTATAGGAGTTCTAGAGAGCTTATGTTTTGATTGCAACAGCGAATAGCCGTAGGGAAGAGTGTTGAAGCCACCATACAGACACCCAATTTTGTTACCTACAAATGATCCACGGTATTACTGATTGCCAGTACTCCATCCTCTGGGAGGGAGGACGCGAAGCATTTAGGAGTCCAGAATAGCCTTGATGACCTGAAACCTCTTTGTCTATACTGGAGAAGATTGTTTATTTCCTTGCCAAAGACCTGATTTGGCAGTTGCTGAGACAAATGTGGTTATGAACTGTCCGCAGAAAAGAAAACTCCAGCACATTGACCTTTGTGAAGGCTCAATCTGGAGATGGTACTTGCTGAATGTATACATGATAGTATGCACCCTGCAAGTTGTCTGAATACAGAAAGTCCACGTTTTTGATGGCGGTGAGAACATGTGGGGCAGGGGGACAGAGCCAGTTGGAAGCATACAGATCCAATAATTGAATGAATTAACCTCTTCCCTTTTCCTTTTCAAGTAAGTATGCAGAGTATGATCACGGTTCTTCCTTTGAATGGATTGCCTAGCTTTGGAGCCCCTAAAGCTTAGGACCCCCGGCAGACATTTCCTTGATGCCGACAATAATAGTTGGTGAGACACGGTGAAGTAACCCCTAAAGAATTGCTCTAAGATTATCCATACACTATAGTTCTAGTGGCCTTAGTTGAAGAAAGCCTTTCGTGTACTGGAGTGAGAGATGGAACGTTTTTCTAGGGATCAAAGAGGTCCTTCCTATCCATCAGGAGGTTACTTACTTTATTGCCGGCCGCTGGCTTCAGGTGGAAAGACTGAACATGTATAGATGAGTGTTCATAGATCTGCATTGATCTTTAGTGGCGGCAGTATGTCCAAGTGCCGCAGTTTCTATTCACTTCCTGAGGACAGATCCCTCTGACTTGAGACTTTACTGAATGAGAAGAGATTTTTCAGAAACGAAGATGAGAATGCATTTGAGTGCCCACTATTTGTTGTTTAGAGCTTAGAGTGGGGCATGTTTTTTTGATAACCAATTTTATTGATTTTGACAAAATAAATACCAACGAATCAGCACAGTACATTATAAAGGACAATTCCAAATCAGTTAGATGAGCAGTCACATAGCGCGGGACCCCATTTGATTTAGCATAGTATAAACATATAGCAGACGTTCCAACTTTAATCCATAAAACCCAATCATTTGCCCCACACCCTGCGGTATTTCTTTGGGCATCCCTGTGCCTCGTACTTGAGTTTTTCATGTGTCGCACGCCAGTCCACCCCCTCCCGCCATTTCCTGAGGCTAGACGGAGCTGGACACTTCCAGTCCGCGGCTATGTCCCATTTTGCTGCTACCATAGACGTGTTAAACAACTTATCATTCCTGGATCCATCCAACCGATCTGTGATCCCCAGGAATGAATGTTGTGGGTCATGGGGAACCTCCAACCCCAGAACCGCAACGAGTTCCTCCTCAATGCCCCCGCCCTCCCCCCCACCCCACCCCCCACCCAGAACCGTGTCAGTTGGGGAAATGCCCATTCAATATGAAAAGAATCCGCTGGCCACATCATGTGCAGGAGGCAGTTGTGTAAAGGCCCGCCATATGAAGGCATGCCGGGGTTAAATACGCAACGGGCAAATAGTATAGTTGAATGAGGCGGAGTTTAGCTGATGCAGTGACCATCTTGGGTGCCATGAGTGCCTCCCTCCAGTCCTCTTCCTCCTATGGGCCCACCCAATCCTTCCATTGGCGTCTGAGCTGGTCCAGTGAGGTTGGGGTATTGTTGATTAGTGTACGATCAATGCGGGAGATACCCCCCTTCCCTAGATTGCCCAACATAATTTGTGCTTTGGATCGGACTGTGTTTCAGGACTGCTGTGTCTTCTGATGTGTGCATGGAGAGCATGCCGCAATTGCAAATACTTATAAGATTGTGACAGGTTAAGGGAATACCTGGATTGAAGGTCCTGAAAGGAACGTATGTGCCCGCTAGCCCACACATCCCCTTGTTGTGAGATCCCTTTAAGGTCCCAAGAGCGTAAACCCTTCAGCCCACTAACTTCCTGGAGCCAAGTACCGTGCCAGAGAGGTGTTTGTTGGGTTAGCTTGTGTGTCCAGTGTGTGTGGCGCAGAGGCGCTCACAAGGCCAGAAGCGCGGTACATGTCACCTCTGGCAAAGTGGAAAGTATGGACCCCCCCCATGCATCAGAGATTGAATTTTGGGTAGACCCAGCTCGCCCAGTCCAAGTCTGTATGTCGGATCGTACCATCCCCGTTGAACCAGTTGTGTATGGTGAGGAGGTGGGTTGCCAGGTAATATAAATATAAACATGTCATCCCCATGCTCCCATCAAAGGGCGGAACCCGGCATAGGGTCCGAGCCAAACAGGACCTCCCAACCCCACAAAGGAATTTGGTGGCCCTACTATCTAGTTCCTGGAACCAAGCTTATACATCTGTCATGTGGATATATCATTAACATAATATAAAGTTTTAACAAAAACAAAATAAATTCAACAAGAATACACAAAATTGCACGAGCATAACACCGCAGGAGTTGAGATATTTTCCAATGTGGCCCAAGTATCTCCACTAAAATGTGCCTATTGAATGGTTAAATGGGGATCTTGTAATGAAATTGTTATGCTGGTGTAATTTTGTGTATTCTTGTATATTTGTTGAATTTATTTTGTTTTTGTTAAAACTTTATATTGTGTTAATTATATATTCACATGACAGATGTATCTAAATTCTACAATTCGGGGGTGATTTGTATTGCTTCTTAGGCATGAAATGAATCTCCAGTATAAATATGTATCATGAAAACAATGTAAATTATTTACCAGGAACATATGAACCTATTGGTCGTTGTTTCTTCTCCGCACAAAATAAATAGCGCTGAAACACATAAACCAGGTACTTTTTCTTTGTTAAATTTAGTCCCTCTCATGGGCATAAACCCACACTGGTCCGGGTGGACCACCATGGCAAGATAGGGCCGAAGCTGTTGGGCGAGAATTGTTGCGAATATTTTAACCTCCGTATTTATGAGAGAAATTGGGCGGTAGTCCGCACATCGGGGAGACAGCGGTTGTGTTTTAGGGAGAACAATAACGGTGGCAATGTCCGTCTCAGGCGGAAAGGAGCCCTTCTCAAGGGCCTCCTCAAAGAGATTTGCGAGATGTGGGATGAGGGTCTCCCGGTATGTGGCGTAATATTCTTATGGGAGACCCTCTGGGCCCGGGGTTTCGCCTAACGAGGCGGGAGTTATTGCTTCGCTAATTTCTTCATGAGCGATAGGGAGGTCCAAGTCGGCTAGTGCCGCGGAGCCCAGACGAAGGAAGTTGGTACAGCCCATGTCCAGCAGGTCAGTTAGGGACATTACAGGGCTCTGCACCGCGTAGAGCGTGCGATAATAGGAGACGAAAGCACGGGCCAATGCTAGAGGGGATCTGTGCGTTAGCCCCTCCAGGTCTACAATTTCGGGGATAATGCGGTTGGCCCTTGGGTATGTAGCTAATCTATGGAGGATCTTCCCATTCTTATCGCCCCAGCCGTACACCCTGGCTACGGAAGATTACCAGAGGAGCTTGGCAGCGTCCAGCGCGAGCTGCCTGATTTCAGCCCGAAGGCGAGCAAGATGTCTCTCATGGGTGGTGTCGCCGTCAACAGGGGGGGATTGCTCAAGGAGCACCGCCTAGGCGAGATGATCTGTTGTAGCTGGGCATGTCAGATGGTGGCTTTGCCTGCCTTCCATAGGGTACCCGGGGAAGGAACAGCGCCCCCATTGGCGAGGAAGTACTCTCGGAGCTCAGTCCCCACCTCCTTCTTAAATTCTTTCTCTTGGAGGAACCAGGCATTCATCTGCCACGTTGGGCGCGCCGAGGAGGGGTTGGGGGGCCTGATACTAAGGAGCAGTGGGGTGAGGTCAGAGATGCCTCTAGGGAGTATACGGATATCATGGATCGTTTGGCAATCAGTGGATGGTACTAGTATGGCATCTATGTGCGCCTGAGTGTGGTGTGCTGCAGATGTGTGAGTGAACTGTCTGGTATGAGGATGCCAGATTCGCCACGCGTCGCATAGGCCCAGTGAGTCGGACCAATTTGTTAATTGTTTGTAGTGAGCAATTCTAGAGCTGGACGGTGGGCCTGTCTTGTCGAGGTGTGGGTTGGGGACTGCATTGAAGTATCCCCAAATTACTGTGGCGCCCAGGGGCAGAGAGGTGAGGAGGTTAGTAGAATGCTCCAGGGTGGATGTGAGCATCGAGGGGGGTGAGTAGATGGACACAAAATTAAGTGGATTTCCGCCCCACCGTTCCACTGAGAGCTACGGATCTTCTCTGAGGGTCAAAAGTGGCACACGTGAGCACAAAGGGAAGAGTACGCCTCAAGAGGATAGCCAACGGGCAAACCCGAGTGCCATACTCTTTCGTACCCATAGCTTGCCAGGAAGGGGCAGTGGTTGCCCATCAGGTGGGTCTCCTGGAGCAGGAGCGCGTTGGCCCCCAGGCGTTGGGCGTAGCGCAGGACAGCCAATTATTTTTAGTCTATCTAGGTGCCCATTTGCGTTCCCGGACAGAGTGTGTCTGTCATGGTGGTTGTTAGTGGGAGCAGTGATGTGCCCTGCCTGAGTAGCCGTGGGCGCGTATGGGGTCTGGCGTGGGCGCGGGTCTGCGTATGTAAATCCGCCTTGCAAGTCGTACATGGGAACGTCGTAGTGTGCTTCATTAAGGCTGGGGTAGCAAAACAATAAAGAAAAACAAGAATGGGAGAACGGTCCCATCCCCTTCCCCTGCCTTCTCCCACTCCCTATACTTTGGTAACTGAAGCATCTGTCGGCCCAACAGCAACAAGTAGTAACCAAACTAGAACGCTCGGGTTGGGCTGCATGGAGGACCCCTCCTTGTAGATGGATAAGCAATGCCTCAGCAGAAAGACATACGGAGTGGAGCTATGAATCTGCCGTGGCGCCTTGCCTCTAAGCCAGTGAGGGCACACCTCTGGAGAGGGCGGTGGAGGCCCAAGTGTGTCCGGGCACAGCTGGACCAGGCCATTGGAAGGCTCTGTTGCAGTTCTGTGCGGTATGGGGAGAAAGATCATTCAGTGATAGTGTTGGTGGGGTCCCCACCCGCAGTGGCCACTGGATGCATTCCCCTGCACCCCCAGTTCGCTGTGCATGGTTCACTGACTTTACCTCGGACTGAGAGGTGGCACCAACCCCCTCAACTCCGGGATTCGTATCCATGAGTATCAAATTGTAGGGCTGCAGGACAAGTCAGAGTCTGCAACCTCCAAGTCCAGGCAGGCCGGTGAGTTAGGCTCCTTACATGTGTCGCCGTTCGACTTGTCTCTGTGGCAAGGCAGGGAAGGGCTAGGAGATCCTCTGATCCTGTGGACTGCCAGGCTCGATGATCTGGCACCTCTCGCTGTGATCGACGCCTCCTACGGGATTGCGTACGCCTTCGGCCCTGCTGCTTGTGGGACTGAGGTCACGCGGACTGGTGGCCCCAAGGCGTGGCAGACCAGTTTTGCCGTGTTCCGAGGGGACGTTCTTCCGTCAACCACGTCCAAGAGTGGGGGCATCTTTAGACCTTTTGAGCCTTCTTGAGGATAGGATTCAGCTCCCTTGAAAGTTCTGGACTTTTGAATGTTTTTTGGGGGGGGGGCTTTTGAAAATTTTGTAACAAAATGTGTAATTTTTATAAGTGGAGGCTGACACCTGTACATATATCCTTGCAGAAAAAGCAGTGGTTTGCAGCTAATAATCCCCTGGGGATAGGCATCATATGCAGTGGAGGAAGTTGTACTAACGCAACCTGTTTATATTGCAGAATTGGCTTTACATTTAGCTGTAGGTGCTGAGAGCAGAGAGAGAGCAGAGAGAGAGCAGAGAGAGAGCGAGAGAGAGAGAGAGAGAGAGAGAGAGAGAGAGAGAGAGAGAGAGAGAGAGAGAGAGAGAGAAACTGGATAATATATTACTGGCTATTAAAGGCACACACACCTGGCACATGATAACAAGGTTGATGTGGTGGTGCTGGATCTTGGTATTCTGAGGGCAAATGAGAATAAAATTCCTGGCACAATGAAGAAAATGGAAGCCTCTGTATGTACCATATTACCTGACACTTCAACTCTAAAGGTTCAAGTTCTCAATCTGATATGGAGGGGGAGGGCACATGACAGGAAGGCATACAAAGAGGAACAGTGCACAGATAGTATTTCTGCTGGAAAGGGCTGAGCTCAAACATGGAACTTTACCTGGAAAAAAGGCTGACCATGGTTGTATCCCTGAAGCGTCTCCAACTTTGTTTTCCGAATGAACAAGCACCCAGGGTCTCTGCTTGACCTCCACAACCTAGGGCCCTGCCAAGGCCGGTGGTGGTTCGATTTCTGAACTTCTGAGAAGGATTTGAGACTGCTGGGAGCCAAGATTACCAGTCCGGGAGATCAGCTGGGGAGCTTTTTATGACACTTCCTATTTGCCTGCATCTTCACCGGGATTGAAGTGGGATCGCTGCTCCCCTGTAGGCTGCACCGATCGGCTGCTGAGGAGCTATTGTAAGGCTGATGCCATTTTAAAACGAACATGTTGTGCGCGTTGGTCACGCGCTGCTGAGCACTTAGGTCACATGCTGCCGAGCACCAGGTGATGATGTGTGTTCTGAGGAGCCTGACTTTGGTTGACTGGGCGGCCCTCCTCATATCTGCACATATTTGATCATTTGTGCTGACATTTGCTCACTCGATGCTCATTTGCACCTACAGTTTTTGTCTCCTTTTATGACAAGGTCGGCAATGCAGGGTCCCCATTTTGGATGCGCGCTCTGGAAGCATCTTCAGTTCCCTCCCTCAAAATTGCAGTCATTTCAATTAAACTGAGAAAAGACTACTAACCTCACACCAATACGGAGGAAGAGACATAAGACTACAATCCAAGGCTCATCACAAAACAGAAAAGAAAAGAAGGATCAACCGCTGCATATTGCTCGCACCAATGCAGTTAAAGAGTCATATGACTACGATCTAGGCACATCTCAAAACAGAAAAGAAGGACCAACCACTGCACTTTGCTCTATTGAAAGGGACAGAGGACTACATCCCAGAGAGATTTCGACGCTTGATCTGCAATAGATGCAACGACCTTCCTAGCCAGCAGTTGTCACTGTCTCAATTGATATAATTGGTTCACAAGCAACTTACTTCTTTTAATTACCTAATCAAAAAGGTCTTGTTTTAAATACAGAGTAGTAGGGCAGCCGGTCCTAGCGTGTTTTAAATATGTACGGACAGTCCTTTTTCTGAGCATAAAACACGCCAAGTCTGACTGGATTTCACGGTTCTCTAAAAATCTTCTAATTCCTGTGTGGCCCCGTGAACGACGGAGCCTGCCCGCAGCACAATTCCAAAGCCTCCCTGGCCCGTGAGCCGGAACGAGCCCCTCCGGCCTGGCGGAGTCCTTAAAGAACCCCCCGGAGCGGTCCTGCAGCACTCCCCCATCGCTCCAAACTGCAGTACAATTACAAAGCCTCTCCGCCCCGTGAGCCGGATCGAGCCCCTCTGGCCTGGGGCGTCCTTAAAAAGCCCCCCGGAGCGGTCCTGCAGCACTCCCCCATAGCTCCAAACCGCAGTACAATTACAAAGCCTCTCCGGCCCGTGAGCCGGATCGAGCCCCTCCGACCTGGCGGCGTCCCTAAAGAGCCCCCGGGAGCGGTCCTTCACCACTCCCCCATCGCTCCAAACCACAGTACAATTACAAAGCCTCTCCAGCCCGTGAGCCAGATCGAGCCCCTCCGGCTAGGCGGCGTCCTTAAAGAACCCCCCCGGAGCAGTCCTGCAGCTCTCCCCCATCACTTCAAACCGCAGTACAATTACTAAGCCTCTCCAGCCCGTGAGCCGGATCGAGCCCCTCCGGCCTGGCGGCGTCCTTAAAGAACCCCCCCGGAGCAGTCCTGCAGCTCTACCCCATCACTCCAAACCGCAGTACAATTACAAAGCCTCTCCGGCCCGTGAGTCGGATCGAGCCCCTCCAGCCTGGCGGCCTCCTTAAAGAGCCCCCCGCAGCGGTCCTGCAGCACTCCCCCACCTCTCTTAACCACCGTTAAACCCTTAGACTCTCCTGCTCGTAGGCCAAGATCTAGCCCATCCTTCGCTTAGCCCCATGTGGCCCCCGATTTCGACGGTGACACGCCCCCCGCCTGCCATTCCTCAAACCACGTCCGCTTAGGTGGTGTTAAGCCTAAAGGGGGGGTATTCAAAGAAAATCACTTTGGTTGTGTGCTTTCGGAGTCCTGCTGAGGATAAGATGGCGACGATCCACCACATCTTGCTCCCTAAGATGGCGTATGACACGTCCCCCGTGTGAGGACAGGGTGAGTGGTTTTCCTTTTTCATCACCGAGCCTCCCTTGTTGCACCCAATGAATCGTGGAAAAGAATCTTTATAACCGTGCGTTTGGTGAGGCCACGTCCTCACGAGGACACAGGGAAACAGCCGGATCTGCCGGTTTACAAAATAGTGGCCGGAAATGAACCCCCCTACATAGACTACTAAAGGCCATTTAATGCTCAAGCAGACATTCCTTAACACTTTTAGAAACTTTAAAGACACATTGTGACTGTTTATTTTATTGTATTTTATAATTGACTTCGTAATTGATGTTGTCCATTCATTCGGTCCTCCTACTGAGGTTAATGCACAAGCAGACATTTCAAGCTTATGCTACATATAGGCATGTGCGTCATAGAGATTGTATTTTTGACTTTCTATTGAAATGCTCCTCTGAATCACTATTTTTAACTTAACATAACTTGGGTGCATTTCGCGGACCCTTTACAATGCATGTTGTTACTCTCTAGTCTGTGTAAATCTTATAATCTCAAGTGTGCCCTCCTCCACCCTACTTTCGGGGCTCCTCAAGAGTGAGTCCAGCCTACTGCTTGATTCTAGTTACGTCTCGACTTTCTTACCATTCAATCATGCGCCCATCTAACCCCACCCGGAACACTAATCTCGTGCGTTACGGACCCAACTCCTGGTACATTATTTACCCTAACAAAATGACCAGTAATGCAAAAAAACTTCAAGCACAGCACTCTAAAACAACACCCTGAAACACTCATTGTAGATAACTATCACTCAGCGACCAACTGCAGCATGAAAACAAACTTAATTTTCTACACTAATCGCCCGGCTCAATGGAAAACATCTTCTCTCTTCACCTTCAAGTCGCCAAGTCAGTAACCATTCCCTATTGGTAAAAAAAAATCTCCACTACCATCTCCCCGACCTTTAAAGGGGATCTCACCATTTCCATCTACAGAACTGGAACCATTCTCATACAGGCCACCGACCCGCACCTCACCACTTTGACCGCCACGTCCCCACACTTCTCTCCTCGCTAACTCAACTGAGCCTTCAGTTCCTTTCTCCTCTATCCCCCACTACCCTCAATAATATCGTGGAACCGATCCAATCTCCCTGCCCTGAAGACCCTCATCTCAACTAATGGACCTCCACCATCACTCACTACAATCACATTACCCCTATTCTTACTCTCCGTCGCCAAACACCCACCATTTTCACATCTACTGATCTCACCAGGAGCAACAAACTCACAACCAACAATCCCCTCAAGGCCAATCTTAACACCTTGGTCTCTAACCTCAGCCCTCCTGCGACTGAAATCCCCACAGACCCTCCCCTCTCCACCCCTGAGAATCTTAACCCTCTCCCACAACCTTCCTCTACCACCTACGCAGACCCTGTTCCCACGACCCTTACTTCCCCCTGGTCGAACGTCATTTCCAATCCAGTGGTCTCTCTCCCCCCTTCTACAACGACATCATCCCCTTCCGCTGTCACACACCCCCCATACACAACCCGCCTTCAACTCTACCCTCTTGGACACGCCCCGGAACTCTGATGGCCTTTCTTTAATTTCTCTTCCTCCTCACCTGGACACTAGTCCCTCTTCTCCTCCGCTGAACTCCACGAATGGGAACATTACAAACCCGGCTCCCTGCGTCCAACCTCTCCCCTCTCCTAATCCCAAGGATCTCACACACGCTCCCCTCTCTACCCCTGATAATCGGAACCCTTCCTCACAACCTTCCACTACCACCTACACTGTCCCTGTTCCCCTGACCCTTACTTCCCCCCCCTGTCTAATGTAATTTCCAATCCAATTGTCTCTCTCCCCCTTCTACCACTACATACTCCCCTTCCTATGTCACACTCCCACATTCACAACCCGCCTCCACCGCCTATCTCTCTGGCAATGCCTGGAACTCTGACGTCCGTCCCAGAATTTCTCTCCCTCCTCACTTGGACACCAGTCCCATTTCTCCTCCACCGAACTCCTCAAATTGGAACATTACATTACCGACTCCCCGCGTACAACCTCCCACTAATCCCAGCGACTCCATCCATCCCCCCTGCTCAATCTCCCTCCATAGACCAAAGTCATCCTCGACCCCTGCCTAATACCTTAAACTTTCTCAGCTCAATTACAAGGCAACAGAACTCCCCTGCTGCTGATTTCCTTTACTTACAAGACCTCCTTAACAGGGCCAAGCCACCGTGCTCCCTCGCCCCGAGGTGTTGTGCCCCTACTACACTCAATACATCTCACATGGCTCCTCAGAGCACCCCTCGACCCTCCAGCCCATCATCGAGCCAGGCCCTCAGTCCTAACAAGGATAGCCAACCCTTTTCGGTACCGAAACCGGATGAGCTCTACGACTCTCACCTCACTTTGGATCAGAAATCAGCCCCTTTCCACATCCCTGTTATTATCGGCACTAACAGAATCGCGAATACTGTCCAGTCGCCTAGATCCCCCACTCTATACACCTCTATCCACCTAACGACCCCCATCATCGAGGTTCCCATCCTCTCTCTTGCATGCTCCTAAACTGCAGATCAGCAGTACAACACTCTACTGACATTGCTGAAGCTCTTCTCGCTGAAGAAATTGACACCGCCTTCCTCAAAGAATCCTGGCTCAATGCCCACTCCACCTCCATTCTTGACATTCTCACCCCTCCAGGGTACAACATCAACAAGACAGGCCGATCAAAACTGGGGGGTACGGGACTAGCCATCATTCATAGAGATGGAATACAGATTACCAAACTCAAACCTGCAGAATACCTATCGTTTGAATACCTAGGCGTCAAACTCACTACTAAGGGCACCCCACCCATCAAATTCCACACCATCTACCATCCTCCTGGAGAGCGTACCCTTTTCCCTGAAGAACTAATAGACCTAATACCACGATTCTCCTTGACAGACACTAAAGACGTGTTCTTGGGTGACCTTAATATCCACTGGAACGACCCAGAAGACTCCACTGTCCTGAACCTTTCCAACCTCCTGGAAATATATAGCCTCAAGCAACTCTGCAATAGTCCAACTCACATCAAAGGTGCTATACTAGATGCATTCATAACCAACAACGATCTGATCTCCCTGAGAGAGATTTCTCCCATTGACTGGTCCGACCACCACCTCATTCTGTTCAGGTTTGACACACTCGCCAGCCTCCAACCTATTTGTGTTGTCAAACCTAAACTCTTGACCAGAAACATCAAAGAAATACCTTTATCCGAACTTGAAGCCCCATCTTCAACTCCATCCCTCATCATGGACGGCTGATGACCTCGCTTCACACTTTAACTCAAGAACCAATAGCTCCTCTCAAACTCAAACAACTGAGGATTACCAAATCAAAACCCTGAAGCGAAAAAACAATGCGCATTGGTCCGACTTTGAGCTAATGTCGGTTAGCGAGGTCTTCAATATAATTTCTAATCTAAAACCTTCCTCCCACACTACAGACCCCCTCCTTCCACAATTATAAAAGATCTCAACCACACCATCTCCCCTTTCAGGACAAAATTCATCAATGCCTCTCTCACCTCAGGCTGTGTTCCACACTCCCTTCAACTAGAACAAATCACACCCATTCTCAAGAAACCTGGGGCTGACCCTAATGATCTTAACAATCTCAGACCTATCTCTAACCGCCCATTCCTTGCAAAAACATTGGAGAAATGTGTTCTCCTCCAACTCAATAAACACATTGATGAGTTCAACCTCCTAGACGCCTTTCAATCTGGTTTCAGAAAAGGCTGTAGCACGGAAACAGCTATGCTCAACGTCTCCGACGACATTCACAAGGCCCTAGACGAAGGTGATGCCTACCTACTCATCCTTATTGACCTATCTGCGGCATTCGACACAGTAAACCATCTAGCCCTTCTGGGAGACCCTGTCGAAACGTTCCGGCATATATGGCACAGTACTAAAATCGTTCACCTCCTTCCTCTCAACAAATTAAAATGAATTCCTGTCTCTCAAAGCCTACTAAAGTCACACTTGGGGTCCCGCAAGGCTCGATCCTCTCCCCGTCCCTCTTCAATCTCTTCAACAATCATATTGAAAAAAGCTGGAGTGAATTACCACCTTTACGCGGACGACACCCAAATCTATTTCAGGATCAAGTCCACCAGCGACATCCAACTCCTCAATACCACCCTAACCGATATCCAATCTTGGTTCTACGTTAACCACTTAAAGCTCAACCCAGACAAAACGGAACTAATCCTATTCTCTCGAAAAAGTAACCGTCGCCCAGTCCAAGAATGGCTTAAGAATCTGATTGCCCTAAACTGCCCCCTTACCCTATCCGACTCCGTTAAGTCTCTTGGCATCACCATTGACAAGAACTTAATCAATTGAGGCCCACATCAAAAACTCTGCAAAAAGTGCTCTTTTCTCTCTAAAACACCTCAAGAAATTGAAACCTTTTCTACCCCACGATGACCTCAAAACAGTAGTCCAATCCCTAGTTCTCTCTGAAATCGACTACGGGAACGCCATCCTTACAGGGACTCCAAAAGCTCACCTAGCCCCTCTAAGGGCAGTGCTGAACATGTCTGCTCTACTCGTATCTGGAGTTAAAAGATTTGAACACATCACTCCAGCTCTCAACTGCCTCAATTGGCTTCCCATGGAAGGAAGATGTATCTATAAACTGGCCTGCATCACACACAAAACCCTTCACTCTCCTGCCCCCAACTACCTAAATAACAAACTGATAAGAGCAGGTCAATCTAGAACGCTGAGAAGCTCCAACTCTTTTTCTTATTCCTCCAAAAATGGAAAAAAACAAACACCCACTACCGATCGTTTTCTGGCAACGCTCCCAGGATATGGAACGCTCTCCCTGGAGTCCTCAGATTGCAACCCCTCCTTCTCCTGTCTCAAAAGGGACCTGAAACTCCATCTCCTAAACAAATACTTTCAGGACGAGCGTCAACTTACCTAGACTTCTATATCCGAGTTGTCTCCTCTCTCCCTGGACATTCAAGGATAGTGGGTGACCAGACTATGTCATTCTCACCTGTTTCTTTTTATTGCTCTCTCCCCCTCGGCTGCACTGCATATTTATTTCCCATGCTGTATTGTTTTCTTTGGTTTGCTTCCTTACTGCCGGCCTACTATGTAATGTAATGTCCTTCTGCTGTTTACTGTGTGTTTTGTAAACCGCTCTCATACCTACGGGTTAAGCTAGCGCTATATAAAACTTTAAAAATAAATAAAAATGGTGGCAGGTACATACTCTATGGTGATGAAGGGCAGTATTAAAGTTCATAATCTTGAAATGCACAAGGACAGATGATGAATGTTAATGTGTTGGCGGTATTGGGTTTGGTAAATACATATAGGGGTCGACTGGTGAGCTAGTGGGGATAATGCAACTAATTTACCGTAGACAGCACCCACCAACCTGAACAAGGCAACTGCCTTGCTGAAGCAGTCAAGAATTTCAACAAATGAATCACCTCCTGCGCAGACTCCCTGCACCCTCTCACCTAAGCACAGGAAATCTAAACAACAAGCCATTTGAACTAAAGTGCCACTGCAAACATCTAAAGCGTAGATAATGACCCAATACAACAGAGAGAGGAACACATTCATATCCACCCTGAGATGGTACCATCAACTGAATCGGACTACTTTACGCACCGTCCTGGCGTACTGTATAAACACAAGCACCAACAGAAGCAAAGAAATATTTGCTATTGTGACACATTTCACATCATCTGCACCTACTGCTCAACCACTCCCTCGCAGGATCTCTGTAACAATCTCTCTATTCTTAAGCAACAAATGCATTGCCATATAAAACTTCAGCCCCCAACCAAGCACTACAGAATTGGTATCCCAGCTCCTTGTATGGCTCTTCCTCACACGGAAGAAAGTGCTGTCTCCATGAAGTCTATCCACTCAAGGGCTCCCACCACACATGCTTCAGAGGAATCCAAACCATCAGCGCCATGCTCACACCCTTTCCGAATGCCTCCGCCTCATCGCGACCTTCCCAGGCACTTGGAAACACAGCAGTCCTCCCCTTGCTGAAGAAAGACTTGGAGGACCCATATTCAGTTGTCCACTACAGACCAATCTCAATTTCCATAATACCCTGCCGAAGTATTAGAGAAAATCATCAACAGATGCTTCACCAAAAACTAAACTGCCAACAACTCCTTGACACCACTCAATCTAGAAACTGCCCTCGTCACCGCCACTAATGCCATACACATGGTTAGGCTTCAGTCACAACATTGTGAAACATGCTTTGATACATGATTGAAAGTCACAAATTCTAGAGATGAAAGGTTACATGCGTATAGAGCAAATGTGCACCCAGATGGCCACAATCTTCCCAAGAGTAAGGATTCAACTTGTTCCCTTCATGTGAGAGACTGGAGTCCTGTTGGTGTCCTTCAGTAGGCCATTGAAAGACGACAGAAGTTCTGGATTCCACAATAAATCACAGTCTTTTAGACATCGCCATTCCTCAGCACAACGATAACTAGCATTTACAATGCAATAGGTCTCGCATTTACGCGTGTTTAAGCTATTGGCATTGTAAATGACAATGCCTTTTACTTATGTTTTAAAAACGAAAATAAAAGGCATTGTTATTTTCAATGTGAATAGCTCAAACTCGCGTACATGCGAGACCGATTGCATTGCAAATGCTTGTTGTTCAGTTCCACTGATGACTCCCGCCTCTCAGAAAGGTAAACTGACAGCATCACAACAGCTGTGAGTTCAGCCTGCAGGCTGGGGTCCCAACCAGCCCTCCTGACAGCTGAGCAGCCCCGGGACAGGAAGCGGTTTTCATTGGTTTATGCAGTTAACTTGGAAACAGGCGTATGGCAAGAATGGCCACGTGTTTCAACAAGAAAGGAGGTTGTTTACGTCACGTGACACTAGGGTGAGCTGGCGGCTTCAGAAGGAAACAGGAACACTCTGCTGTCCACGTTTGAGTCAAAGTATGATGTGGCCACCATCTTACAGCGGCCAATCCGTTTATAAGCCACACGTCTCAAACACAGCCAGGCACTCCACCAATTTGGAGAAAACGAAACCGCTCCAGTAGCAATAGCAAAATTTGAAACCAAGTAGGAAAAGCGAGGGAAGCATGTTATACAAATGTTTAATACTATAAAATGCAATTTTGTAGAAACCTACTTTGATACTCGACAGTAGCATCTCCCGTGTTAATGTCAAACTGGCTCTTAGACTGAGAGCTGTTTAAGTGCAGTCTCATTGCCAATGAAAAATTCCTTTTTTGATAAGGCCGAAGATGTAAAGGACTCGAGAAGCTAAATGTACCGGCATTGATATAGAAGAAGGGCTACCCTGGCTGATATGCCAAGTATGTCTTACCAGGCTGTGGATATGCCTAGCGTCCATTTTGCAATTAGGATATTTTAAGGAAATGTCAGCTCTGATCAGTATTCTAAAATATCATACAGTTGATATAAGAACTTACAGACATACATTTAATGTGGCACATATCTAATACATAATAAAATGTACCTTATGTTATTATTATCCATTAACTAAACCGTTATAATAATGTAAGAAACTAACCACATCTTCTTACTTCTTGTTGAATAATCCATACTGATATTCCTGTCATTTTTACCCCAACTTTCTGATAAATTACGGTAATTACTCCATCTGGGTCATGGTCAATTATTAACACAGAAATCCACTCATGGTGCTTCCCTGTCTGTTGCCAAGTATTGTGTTTCGTTCTTTTTCTTTTTCAGCTGCACAGACAGTGTCCCTGTCTGGGCAGAGTGTGACTGACTATACATCCGCTTCAAATATAGGAACCCTGACGGGAACAGGTTGGTGTGCTGCACAGGGGCAGTAGGGGAGCAGGCGGGGCATGCACTCTCTGCTAAGATGTTACCTTTATCAATCAAGGACAACAAATGCAAGCCTCCCAAGTTTAATCTACTGCAGAAGTTGTCAGGATGGTTTAGGGAAGAAGGGGCAGAGGGTGACTATACCAGTGCAGAGGTAATGGAGACTCTCAGGGATACTACACGGAGCATTGACGAAAAAAGGGAGCTCAGGGTGGGTGGTAACACTTTGTGTACGTATATGAAAACAAGCGTGGTGCGTGTGTGCTGCTAGGAATGTAAGGTATACAGCTGGCACCTGGCCGTGCTGCTGCTCGCTCCCAAGACCCCTAGGCCATGGGAGTCAAAGTTTAGAGAGAAGGTGGGACATGCACACGCCTTTGTTTGAGAAGCAGACGCACAAACTTTCAGAAAGCTTTCTGAATGTCTGCAATGAGAACAAGAGGCCCTCTCCTAGAGTAGCGCATGTGCGCTGCGCTAGGCGAGACCTAAAAAGATATTCTCACCGAACCTATGATCAGAAGTTGAATTCTGTTATTAAAGGCATCTGTAAACTGCTTTGGGAGGAGGCTCGAAGTCCAGCTGCTGTCTTTCTGACTCTGAGGTCAAAAGTACAATTTGAGTTCTTTAAATTAGATTTGATTTTGGTAACTCAGATTACAGAACAACTGGCCACTGTGACTCTGTTATCTCCTATTTCATAACTGGGATGGAAGGAGGGGGAAGGGAGTGAGGGGGAGCTCGAAGAGATGTTTGACAAAGTTGATATCTCAAATTTAGGGGATTATCACTGGCGTTGTTAACTTTCGAGCCAGGATCTGCATCCAACCCAAACTCCCAACACCTGAGAAAAGATTCTTACCAAGGATAATAAAGACAACCCCTCATTGGATAAACATGTTTCTGTGAATCAAATGGGCAAATGAAACGTAGCTCGAGATGGTAGTGTCTGAAGCATGGATCATTTTACTTCCTGTGTTTTGTGAAGGTTGAAGTTTTTCTCCCAATGATTCATAGAAGCCAAGTTTAATACTACTAGCAGTAATAAAGTAACATAGCCCGATTGCCAAGTGATAGTTCATACACACCCTATCAGTGTTTAAACACACTGATAAAGGTGGGTAGCATTTCAGTTCAGTATTTCTTTATTTTGAAACCTGTGTTTTACATCCCTTTAAAAAACAATGTCCATAGCATCCCATAACAAGAAATATGTGTTTTCGTTTTGCCAGGAATGAAAGATTTAAGATTGCAGAAATCCATGATTACAGCGATTTAAATATTTGCCAACTACAACACAAACCAGATTGTTGTCTTCTTTCATTAGATGGTGCTGTGGATAAGTTCTTGTTTTTACTTCAGAAATGAAGTGACAGCTTTGCCTATTTCATTTCCCAGCATCACCGTCGGGGCATTAAAATAAAATACATCAGTTTTTATTCTGGGCCGTCCAATTATGACATCCTTAATTTTCTCAGGGTGGGTTTGCGAGCAGTGACAACTGCCCATTCTAAAAACAGCAAATGTCGTATTTGGTAAGCCAGTCACTCACTTTTTAAGTCTCATTATTGGATCCTTTAGGTTTTTGTAACTTGTTTGGTGATAGCCAATTAGGGGAAGCATGTAGCCCAACAGCTAGTGCTGTTGATCTCAAATCTGGGGAACAGGGTTCGAGGCTCAGCAATGACGCTCAACATCATGTGCTTCTGGGCAAATCACTTAATCTCCCTGTGCCTAACACAAATGAATGTGTCCTTTTGTAAGCAACTGGTGCTCATGTAAAGAGCTCTGACATACCCTTGGGTCAAGTTTGCGCTATATAAAACTCTGGAAAAAAACTAATTTATAAACTCATTAAGCATCACAATATCAACTTTTCGTCTCTCATAAAGCTTAGCCCTTGATTTTTTTTTTCCTGGATAGAAAATCCCAAATCTACTAGTCCAGTCCTGTTATTACTTTATATGAAGCTTAGAGACCCTAGAGGCAAGCAAACTGGCTACGATGGGTGGGGGTGATTACCTGGATTAAGACAAGCTATTGGCTTTGGCACTGTTTTGTTGCCATGCAGTACATGGATGCAGTACAACAATGCAGTGCTATGCAGTGCGGCTAAAACTAATTTTAAGAAGTGATATGACGTAGCTGGGGCTAATGAGCTATTTTTTAGTGCATGAACGCAGGATGCATCATAGTACTTTAAAAAAAAAAATTAAGCCATGCCGCACAGCTGCTATACTGCAAAAAAAACGTTGATGGACAGAATGTAGAACAATGTCATACATTCACCCCAGTACAAGGATCTGGGCCTAAATCCATCGTTTTTTTGCTCTCCACACCACCCTGGGTTAGACACTGGCTATATGCAAATCAGCTCTGACCCTGTGCCTCATGGGAACAGTCCAGTCCGAACTACCAAGCCATGTCTTTCCCAGACCGGAACCAAGCATCCAAGGACCGGTTTCTGGCTATCAGCCTTCATCAGCCTGGATAGCTTGACTCCAGTGGTGTGGAGAGCCTGGGACTCACGTCTGAGCATACCCAGCCCACTCGGGGTGAAATTGCAAAAAACACAGTTGATGGACAGAATGTAGAACAATGTCATACATTCACCCCAGTACAAGGATCTGGGCCTAAATCCATCGTTTTATTGCACTCCACACCACCCTGGGTTAGACACTGGCTATATGCAAATCAGCTCTGACCCTGTGCCTCATGGGAACAGTGCAGTCCGGCTGAATGAAGGCTGATAGCCAGAAACCGGTCCTTGGATGCTTGATTCCGGTCTGGGAAAGACATGGCTTGGTAGTTCGGACCGGACTGTTCCCATGAGGCACAGGGTCAGAGCTTATTTACATATAGCCAGTGTCTAACCCAGGGTGGTGTGGAGTGCAAAAAAACGATGGATTTAGGCCCAGATCCTTGTACTGGGGTGAATGTAAGACATTGTTCTACATTCTGTCCATCAACTGTGTTTTTTGCAATTTTCACCCCGAGTGGGCTGGGTATGCTCAGACGTGAGTCCCAGGCTCTCCACACCACTGGAGTCAAGCTATCCAGTCTGAATGAAGGCTGATAGCCAGAAACCGGTCCTTGGATGCTTGATTCCGGTCTGGTAAAGACATGGCTTGGTAGTTCGGACTGGACTGTTCCCATGAGGCACAGGGTCAGAGCTGATTTGCATATAGCCAGTGTCTAACCCAGGGTGGTGTGGAGTGCAAAAAAACGATGGATTTAGGCCCAGATCCTTGTACTGGGGTGAATGTAAGACATTGTTCTACATTCTGTCCATCAACTGTGTTTTTTGCAATTTTCACCCCGAGTGGGCTGGGTATGCTCAGACGTGAGTCCCAGGCTCTCCACACCACTGGAGTCAAGCTATCCAGGCTGAATGAAGGCTGATAGCCAGAAACCGGTCCTTGGATGCTTGATTCCGGTCTGGGAAAGACATGGCTTGGTAGTTCGGACTGGACTGTTCCCATGAGGCACAGGGTCAGAGCTGATTTGCATATAGCCAGTGTCTAACCCAGGGTGGTGTGGAGTGCAAAAAAAACGATGGATTTAGGCCCAGATCCTTGTACTGGGGTGAATGTAAGACATTGTTCTACATTCTGTCCATCAACTGTGTTTTTTGCACAGCTGCTATACAGCATGGCTACAAATTATTGCCAATGTGGGTAATACCCAAGCTGTACTGCATGAACAAAAGGCCAGTAGTCTCAAAGACTAAACCTATTGGTTTTGCCAATGCTTGTTAGGTCTCTCCACACCGCCACTGTTATCCTGAGCAAAACAGTTAATCTCCCCTTGTGTGAAAAAGAAAAATATGACATTTGGCAAAAAAATCCTGCCACATAAAAAAAAAAGCAATTGCATCCATGTCTTAGGGAATTTTAACTTCTTTTGTCACGGTAAAAGCAGATATCTGTTGCCACAATAAACATCAATTTCAAAGGCAAAAAGGACTTTTTGGAAGTGTGTATAACCCAGTTAAACATAGCTAAAAGAAGAAAAAATAAAAGTAGTACCTCAAACACAGCGCGATTAGTGGAAGGAAAGCAAACTAGCTGAATCAATTTGTATTTCGTCCATGCTCCAGCTGAAAGAAGAAGTTAAGCCAGCATCCACTGGTCAATTAGAAGGCAGCAAATAAGAGTGACAATAAAGCTAACAGATGTTAAGCAAAGGACAGGCAGTAAGCCCCTTGTATACAATAGCTCTTGCAACCAGGAGCGCATGCCGCACATGTGCTGATGCAGGCAAGACCTAAAAAGGGTAATGGGAACTGATTCTTATTGGTCATCAGCTGCTTAGGTCCAGAATGGACTTCCATTTAAAAGAAGAAAATGGCACTGTGATTTATCCTGATGGATTGATCAGATGTGCTGCACATGAAGTCTCAGATCCAGGGATAAAGGCATTATGCTAAAACACAGTATGATGTGTGAGGATTTATGCTTTGGAGAAGTAACTTTACAATATAAAAAAAACGTATCTTTTGCTGCCGGCTGCTCCAGCATCTTGTCGTACCCCTTCATGCCTGCTGGTCCCAGCAGCCCCTGGGACAGACTCCCTGTCCAATCCCTGCACTGCAGAGCAGGACCGGGATTGGTCTGAGCAGGAATGAAAGACACCCAGCTCAGACCAGGGAGTCTGTGGTGTTTCTCCAGCCCGGCTACTCAATGCAGCTGCGCTGGAGAAAACCGAAGTGCGGATGTGTGTTGAATTTTTCTAGTCCTGATGAATTGACATTAGACCCTTTCTGGACTAGACTAGGCAAGAAACTTGTTGACCTCACTTTTTACAAAATGATCACGACTGCTCTTTAGGACCATTGAATCCTACACGAGCCTCATTGTTTTTAGTTAGGTTAGTGAGCTGCCCTAGTAAAGTTTACTTAAATTCACCATCACTAAACCTATTTTAAATCACTTTTGTCCACCATACTACACACGCTTCACACCCCACAAACCCACACCTCATCATATGACAAAATTAAAAGATCTCTGGCAAAGAGCTCCTTCAGGGGTGCCCGTCGGGCATTGCAGCGCCGGCCCGACGAGGAGCATGCCCAGATGAAGCATGATACCTTTCGGGGTGTGTGAGGGCACTTGCTCTTGTTGGAGCGTATTCCACTGACCTGGCATACCACTAGTATTCAACCCTTCATGTCTCCTAACATTGTCTAAGGAACTGCATACTCTTGTTTTGAAGTCATTATTGAAGGGAGCACATGTGCTGGACCTATATAAAAGCTCCTGGTTTCTCTTGTTTAAAGAATCTTCCACATCGATGCCAGGACAAATGCCACATCAAGAGAGAATCCACTGCTGAGTCCGATGTCTGACACAAAACCAACTTCTACTCAATCTAAACCAGTGTCACTATGAGATTACAAAAGCAGAATCAATTGTCATACATTCCGACTCTGACCTGGTGCCTCTGCCTTGGCAAACACACAATAAAGTTTCCTTTATCTTTTTGTCTCTGAGTCTGAACAAGAGATTCCCAGAATAGGGATGATAATGGTGGAGATGGGTTTCCCAGCACCCAATTACACAGATGATAATTTTTACATGGTTTTACAAGTGCCCTGTGAGCTTGACAGCTACCCTGATGCAGGGGTTGACTCGCCACTTAGCCTACCTTTGGGAGAAAGTGTATACTTTGCAATGATGGGCCAGTGGGCAGCTGAGGTTCTAGATTTACATCTGCCATTCGATGAGAACAAAATGAAAATCCTTATTAAAATGTTGTTGCCTGGACTAGCGATATCTGACCATAGATTGCCATCTGATAAAAAAAATCCTATTGCTGACCAAATCCCTGTTTCTGGCCAGTTGTGAATAAGCGTGACAGACTTGTGGCGATCCTAATATTCTTGCTAAACATCATACTCTAGAAAGTCTTGTGGTTCAGGCCTCAACTAGTAATGTGAAACCCTATTCATTCCCCATGACTCCTTCAAACAGAGAGTTGAGACTTTGCCAAGAGTATGTTTTCATAGTCCAGTTCAGTTAATGTTGTCTGCCTCTTTGGCTGCTACACACATGACCTATGGGTGACATGGTCACGGAGTACTTGCTGGTGGTTCTAGAAAACCTTAGAGCCTCCTTGGTTCAGGCAATTGATGACCGATAAGACTATCCAAACATGTTATCCGTTGTAGCCTGGATACTGCTGAGTTCCTGGGAAGTTCAGTTGCCACAAGTGTTGTACTTGGCTAGCACTCATGGATGTGACCCAAGATGATTTTCCAGCAATGTGCAAGCCTCTCTCATGGGTATGTTTTTTATTGGCTCATGCTCTGTCAGTGAAAAAGCAGATTCTACTTTGGAGCCCTTTAAGCTAATTAAAGCCCTGGCTCACTCCCTGGGTCAGTTGACCACTGCCAAGCAGTTTCGACACCGATTCAAAAGGTTCAGTGGCTGTTCCTGATGGGTGGCGTATAGGCAAAGGCAGTCTTCCCAACAATACAGCAGTGATCCCAGTCCTTTATAGGCCATAGGCGTGCTATGTTATGGTATGTGGAATTGTAGAGTGCTGCTAATCACGCTTGAGTTTATCTAGGCGTGGGTCAGGCAAGGTGCAGACCAGCATGGTCTTCATTCTACCCCTCCAATGCTGCAACAGCCATCAACCCACTTTAGTTAGTCCTTAGTGGGGTAGGTCCATCTAATGGGGAGCAGGATCCAGTGCTGCTTCCCAGGTTGGCGATCCATCAGGCAGATGGGTCTTCTGAAATGTTCAGAATATTTATGTTCTAACTTTTATTTTTCCCCCAACACACATTCACCCACATCAGAGAGAAGAATATCTGTCGATTCTTCTGCAGGGAGTGCAAACATTACTGTCCAAGAGTACTGTCCAGAGAAGTACCGGACTCAGAAGAGATGGTGGTTATTTTCATTAATGCCTTGTGTCAAAAAAGGATGGGGTTCTCTGGCCTATTTTAGACCAATTTTTAAACACCTTTCTGTGGAAGGACAAATTCAAACCGCTCATGCTGGCTCAGATCCGACTCTGCACCCTGGCAACTTGATGGTATCCTTAGACTTTTAGGGCACACATTTTTATATACCCATTCTTCAGTCCCACAGACATAACCTGCGCTTCAAGGTAAGCCAGAAGAATTTTCTGCTTGCTGTGCTCCCTTTTGGTCTCACCAGCGCTGCTTGGGTGTTTACTAAAGTGATGGCATTGGTCACGATTAATTCTTCGGAGGTGGGATGCCAGTTTTCCTTAACAGGTCCACTAGCTGTTGAAGGCAGACTTGCTACAGACATTCATAGACCACCTCCAGGTGACCCCAAACCTCCTGACATCATTTGGGCTAACTATCAACAAGTCGTAGTCGTAACTGACTCCTTCTCAGAGGATTCCATTTATTGTGGCTGTCTAAGAGACAGAACAGTTCTGGGCCTTCTCACTGCCCAACGAGTCAAAAACAATCGGATGATGATCTGATGTTGGATCTCTTGGTGGCCTTCGACACAGTCCACCATGAAGTGCTACTGGACCAGTTAGTCGAAAATGGGTTTTAAGGCAAGGCCCACGCCCTTTTAAAATCTTTTCTCTTGGATAGAACCCAAACAGTGGACCTGGACAAGGATCAATTGAGGCCTTTTTCCCTGCCCTGTGGAGTACCACAGGATTCAGCGCTTAGTCCTACACTGTTCAACGTATACTTGTCCCAGCTGGCAGCCCTTATACGATCATTTGGGCTCCAGCTGACCTCCTATGCCGATGACACACAAATAGTGTTGTCAATACAGAAGGGCAAAGAGGCTGAGACCGGTCGGGACTGTCATGACTGCTTGCAAGCCATTGCAAGCTGGATGTCCGCAAATTGCCTCAAGCTAAATGCAGGGAAAACTGAGGTGATCATCTTTGGCAATTCCTCAAATCTCTGGTCACCCGATTGGTGACCTGAAATCATGGGCCCGCCCCCAGTACCTACAGTGTATTTATTTATTTATTTATTTAAGTTTTGTATAGCGCTAGATAGACCCGAAGGTATCAGAGGGCTTCGCATCGAATACAAATAAGCATCAACAAGACAGGTAGGTCGAAGCAGGGTAGGGAGAACATGGGTAAACATGGTAGCAAGTAAAAGTCTATACAATATCAGCATGAGGGCAAACATGGCGGAGATCAAGGCCCTCTGTACGGTCTTTAAGGCCCTGAAAGGAGCTGGCCTGCTTACATATGAGAACATCTCCAATGGTATGTTCCCGGCAGAGCATTGCGCTCGGCCGATGCAAACCAGATAAAAATTCGCTTGTTGATAGTAAGCCCAAATGATGTCAGGAGGTTTGCGGTCACCTGGAGGTGGTCTATGAATGTCTGTAGCAAGTCTGCCTGAAGAACTTGGGGGGTGATCGTGGATGCAAAACTTTCCTTTGGAGAGCAGATTAGTCGAGTCGTTTCCTCCTGTTTCCATCTTCTCAGGATTTTGAGGAAAATTACATTTCTTCTTCCTGAAGACGGCCTCAGAACAGTAGTCACGGCTCTTATTTTATCCTGACATGACTACTGCAACAGCCTTTATCTTAACATCCAAAAAAGACACCTTAATCGACTTCAGGTCGTGCAAAACACAGCAGCCAGGGTCATCTTGGGCATCCCAAAGTGTGTTTCTGTGAAGAAGGGACTTCGAAACTTCCACTAGCTTCCGGTGAGACAACGCGAGGAATTTAAGGCCCTCTGTACGGTCTTTAAGGCCCTGAAAGGAGCTGGCCCTGCTTACATATGAGAACATCTCCAATGGTATGTTCCCGGCAGAGCATTGCGCTCGGCCGATGCAAAACAAATAAAAATTCCACTGATTAAAACAGCCAAATGGGGAGGCAGGAGTTTTTTCTGATGTGCCGCAAAGACTTGGAATGGCCTTCCCCTCCACCTCAGAAGTGCAACCGAGCTCCTTCCTTTTAGAAGGGGGCTGAAAACCTGGCTTTTCTCCTGAAATAGTAATTCCTGTCCAGTAACCAAGTAGGCAGCTCCCACCGCCAGGACACCTCAGGGTAGCAGTGTGCTTTACAGCCTCTGTCCTGGATCAGCCTCTGTCCTGGATCACGGTGAGGACAGCTCTGAGGCTTCTCGGCCTCTTAGCTTCCTGTGTCTTCTTTGTAAGCTGTAGCAGGTGGCATATGCAGACAGCAATGGAATCTCAAGTTTCAGTGGGCCCAGCATCAAGAAAATCTGACAGATGTCCTCCAAATCTCGGAAGAGACGATCTGCAGTAATGGCGGTTCTTCTGAAATTGGTTTTGCGGTTGGCCATTCTCCTTTCCATACCTAAAGCAGCAAGTGTGGACAGATGCATCCCTTTTGGGTTGGGGATTTCATCTGGGGAAGGTGGAGATTAGAAGACTCTGGTTAGGTCGAGCCTAGACAAAAGCAAATGCGAAGCATTTGCTGTCTGGATCGACAACTATAGTCAGCCGTCTTGGGGGAATGTGAGACAGGGGCCGGGCACGAGCATCGACTTCACCTCGTGGGCGCGCACGCCCAGGCAGGCGCCGTGCCCGTCCCCTGGCTCAGATTCCCCGCAAACACGCAGGCACGCACACAGACACACACACGCAGGCAGGCAGGCATACACACACACAGGCACGCACACACACAGGCACGCACACACACACACACACACACACACACACACACACACACACACGCACCCCCCCTTCCCCACCACCAGCACCACCACCACCACTCACGGGCTTACGCGCGCACACACAGATGCACACAGACACACATACCCCCCTCCACTCACCGTGCTCTTTTGTCGCGTCGCCTCGCTGCGCTCCTTTTCTCCGGCGCATCTCCACACGCGGGGCACTTCTGTGGATTTTCATGCTGCCGCGGGCTCTCCCTCCATGATGGGAGCCCCGCATGAACGAGCAACACCGGCCTCTTCCGGCCGCGTCACAGGCCCCGCCCATGTCACGGGCAAGGATGCCTGACTTCCTTTTTTTCTCGAGTCCAGTTCCATCACACGACGGAGGCCGAGGGTGACCAACTTTGACTGTTTTGTGTGCCGCCGCGCCACACTCCAGTTCCAAGCAATTATCTTGCGGCACGAAAGGCTGAGCGCTGTGGGTGGAGGGCAAATGGATGGCTTTTCTGCAGCTCGTCAGAAGTGCATAAGGATCCCACGAGCTCAGCGGCTTGCCATTTGTCAACAAGTGTGTAGTTGTTGCTGTTTTTTGAGCTCTCTGTCCCCTTTTTACACCCTTCTGTTACTCATTGCCGGTCGTTCTCTTCCGACAACTGTGTAAGTTTTTTGTTTGTCTCTTCCTTTCTCTGGGCCACGCTCTAATGAGGAAAAGTACGTCCTGGTCTGCGCGGGCAAAATGAATCACCTATTGATATCCTGAAATCGCCAGGGTTGGGCATGGAGCCGCCGCGAGTCCTTGTAAACAATATATTGCATGCTTCCCACAGGGAATCGCAGTTACACGTAATTCCAAAGCGTACTGTGAGCCAAACCGAAAAATAAGTGTGCACAAAAGTGTTGAGCGTCTTGAGGCAAGTTTGTGAGGTATGAAGGCTATGTGGGCTCCCCCTCTAACTCTTTGAACACGACACATGCTCACATGTCCAAACTCTGTCGTGAACCTGGCCACAAGCGCTTTAACAAAAATAAGCCACATTAGCTACATGCTACATTTTCTGAGCAATTAGTATTAAAGCAAGGGCAAAAAACTAACAAATACATTTACTATCTTGTGTGTGCACTATAGACTGCACAAATTCACGCTTTTACGTGAGTATAAAAAACAACTGATTGGGAAAATATGTATTTAAAATATTTAAACACCAAAATATGTTTTAATATAATTTAATATGTTCCCACATGGATTGCTCTTTTCAAATATTTCAGCACCACAATTGTCTCAAAGTTGTTGGTAGTGTGACTTGGACTTCACTGTCTGAGCTTAATATTAGAGGTGCAGGTACGTGGGCCAACAACAATTACAAACCTGTGTTTACTAATGGGGGAAGTCTCCTACACTAATTCTGACTTTAGTTCCTAACTCCGTAAAGGAGTCTCTCCCTCAAACACTCACACGTCTGTGCGTGGCAGAGGGGTGTCTCTTACATTACTTAACACTTCAGCGTCTAACTGAAAACATACGCCCCCCCCCTCCTTCACACCCTCACAGATCAGTGTGTCTCGCATGGCAGAGTTTTGTCTCTTACACTAATTCACAGTTTTGTGTCACACTCAGGACAAAGGCACCCCTCTTTCACACACTCAGACTTCAGTGTTTCACTCATGGCAGAGGGTTCTCTCCTAAACTAACTCAGACTTCAGCTTCTAAATGAGGCCTCACGCATAACTCCGGCTCACAGGTCCATTTCTTTACTGGGAACTGCGGTGGGTCTTCTACAACACACGCTCACAGAAGCATCTCACTGGGCCAGTGACGTGCCTCATACATTAACTGTTAGTGGCTCCTTACTGCAACACTCGCGCGGCTCATCTCGTTCAGATGGTCCCACCGCTGCACTTATCTCACACTCTCGAGTGCGCGCACGCCCTCTCCCCTCCCCACACACTGACAGGTCACTCGCTGTCTGAGGCACACATTTATTTCTCTCGTTATCTCACATACTCTGAGAGAGAGAGAGAGAGAGAGACACACACACACACACACACACACACACACACACACACACACACACACGTATCTAACTTAGGATAGACTTATCTTTTTCTACATTCTCTCTCCCTCGTGCATACAGATTCGTGCACAGACAGGCAGAGACATACACAAGCCAGGGCAGCGTGCCATCCTTACACTATATCTGCCTCGTCTTTCTAATACGCGCACACATACCAGAGTCACATTTAGGACTGTTTAGGACTAATTGGTTACACTCACTCGGTGTCATGAACGCTGTTTTCTCACTCCGTCTCGCTCACACAGGCTTGAACTGGTACAGAAAATAGTCCCGGGCACCAAAACAAACGTTGCCCCCATTAGTAAGCTAGATAGCAAAAAAGTGGCCCCTGCTTGCAAATTTGGGCAGTTATGAACTTGGGAAGACATGCTATATAAATGTTTTTCACAAGAAATAGAATTATGCGTGGATTTGAGCTTCCTGCTGGCGATTTTTTGGTTTCTGCCGCCTGTCTAAACAGATCAGTGATCGTTCGAGAATAAAGCACCGTTCCAAGTGCATGGCCACTGCCCCTACCCCACTTTTTGTGTAATATTCCAACCACTGGACTTGATCTATGGTGTAAATCTCCTTAGCTCAGTCTCAAGCTGAAGGAGGTGGGGGACGCACTGATTTGATTTGTGCGAGTCTGCTGCTCGAGTGATTTCTGGGATTGTTGGACAGTTTCCCAGTCACTTTTGTAATCTGAGTTAATAGGCTGCCCTTTAAGAACCCGGTCAGATGAACGGCATGACTGCACACACGTCTTTCATCAGCCTGTTCAGGCTCCTAAGCATACAGGCAGCCTTTTGGTGGCAGTTTAAGGGGTAATAGCAATTACAACTGCCTGCAGCTACATGAAATGCCTGCTTGTCCTTAGGCGCCCACTTGCTCAAAGCTGATGGAGGTGGTTGATTATTAGAAATACATGACCATTACCTTTCTGCATCTTTTTTTCTTCTGAATCACCCTTGTGATTGGTACATTTCCCGCAAAACTGCTTTAACAATGAACATTTGTTCAAGTATTGATAAAGCCTAACAGGTTTGTTTTTTGTACCTTGCTCACACTTGGGCACACACCATACTGCTGTTCTTAAAATATGGGCATTGACAGGCATAAGTATACAGATTTCCAAAGTCCAACAGGAACAAGCACCAAAGCAAACGTAATGCGTTACGTTAAGCAAGACAGGCTCAGGTTGATGTATAGCAAGGGTACAATTGCCATTGGGGAAATGGGTACAATTGCCATTGGGGAAACAGAAACCTAAATTTAAAGGCAAACACGATTGGTATTCGGCAAAATGCAGGAAGGCCAAATCACGCCTAATAGAGGCAGTCAAAGGGAAGTCTCTCTCACTAATCCAAATTGCCAGAAGAGACCATAAAAAGGCCTTACTGGTAGCTAAAAGGGAGTGGGAGGATAACTACTGGCTAACCCTTAAGGAAGCCAGCATGAAAAAAGACTCTAAATCCTTCTGGGACACCATAAGGGCACGAAACAGACCGGATAGCGACCTCGTAACCTGTAACATTCCGGGCCAGGTATGGGAGGCTCATTTTTCCAAACTGTATTCCTGCCATAACGACATAAATGGAAGAGGGTCAGTCCATTCCTCTCTTCACACTGACTATATCTTTCTCCCTGGCGATCCTGACTTTACACCGAAGGAAGTAGAATATGCTATTAACTCCATCATTCCACAAAAAGCTGCAGGACCAGATGGCATCCCTGGGGACCTGCTAAAATCTGATGGTGTTAATTGGGGTAAATTAATCCACTCCCTTCTTCTTGCCCTCTGTAGGGGTGCCCCCATTCCTGTGTCTTGGAAGGGGGCAGAGGTGGTTCCCATCCACAAGAAAGGCCCTAGGGATGATCCGTCTAATTATAGGCCGATTCGCTTACTAGATGTAAGCCAAAAAGTTGTCGGTAAAGTCATTCTACTCAGGATACTCAACTGGGTGGATGAAAACAAAATACTTACCGATTTTCAGGCCGGCTTCAGAGTAGGCACAGAGTAGGCACTGGAACGATAGAGCAGGCCTTTAGGCTTATGATGATCTACTGGAAGGTAGTAGTGATAGGCAAGGGCAGTCTTTATCTCGCATTTATCGATTTAAAGACTGCCTTTGACCTCGTCCCCAGGGACTCGCTATGGAAGGTTCTGGCCAACATGGGGCTTCCACAGTACCTACTATCTCTACTAGTCAGGCTCCATCAAGACAGCTTTGCCCAAATCAGGTGGGGTTCTGGAGGGGAGAAAACGGGCTGTATTCCGGTCGAGAGAGGGGTCCGCCAGGGATGTGTTCTGGCTCCCACCCTTTTCTCTTTGTACATTAATGGGGTGGTGGAGCATCTACTCAAATTTCCATCTGACGAACCATCCCTGGGGGGGGTACGTATACCGACCCTCCTCTTCGCGGACGACACGCTCCTAATCTCCAAAACCCCAATGGGACTACAGA
Source organism: Lissotriton helveticus (assembly GCF_964261635.1). NCBI lineage: Eukaryota > Metazoa > Chordata > Amphibia > Caudata > Salamandridae > Lissotriton > Lissotriton helveticus. The sequence goes on from NC_136070.1 coordinate 244,508,854, forward strand.
AACTCTTGGACAATTTCCAATCCTTTTGTACTGACCGAGGCTTGGTCATAAACACCAATAAAACAAAATACCTCGTCCTTAATCCCCCTAAACAGAAAGTGCGCCCCCCTATTTTAAATAGCGAATCCCTGGAAAGGGTAAAAGAATTTGATTATTTAGGGATACGCATTTCAGACAAAATGGATTGGACTCCCCATTTAGATAAGATGCTGCTGAATCACAAAAGGATCACAGGTGCCCTATTAAGGGAGCAACGTTCCAGTTCGCTCAAACCAATAGGAACAGTCCTAGAGATCTATGCTGCCAAGGGTGTCAGCTCTGCGCTTTATGGAGCTGAACTCTGGGGCTTCGCATCTTCTCAAGCCCTACAAAAATCTGAGAACAAATTCTGTAGGTAAATAATGTCCCTCCCTCAAAGTACCCCACTTCTGCCCTTATTTATGGACCTTGGCTGTACCCAGTTCGGCGAAATTGCGAAATTTCGTCCTCTCCTATTATGGGCCCGTATTTGGCGGGTAGAGGAACTCAGTGCCTATGCCAGAAGTCTGGAAGAAATAATGGAGTCACCACACTGGGCCAGAGTCAAATGGCTAACTGATATGAAGATCTTATTGTCGAACTTGGGCCTATTGGATTCCTGGTCTAGCAGAACCTCTCCTCCAAAACAAGTACTTAAAAACCTTTATCGGGATTGGACTCGCTCCCAAAGGCATTCTAGCTCATCCATTGGCAGGCTTACAGAGGACTTTTTGATGTTTAAAGACTGTCCCAGGCGAGAACCCTTCCTAGACATAATCGGGAAACCGTTTGCCCGGTCTTTGTATTTTAAATTTAGAACGGGTACTCTCCCACTGAACACTTTCACCAAAACATGGAAATCCTGTACAGACAAAACTGACTTGTGTCCGTCATGTTCAGCCCACCCAGAGACATTAGCCCATTTCTTATTTGTCTGCAAGGAATATGCCAATCCAAGAAGGGTGTGGCTGAAGAACTTGTGTCGGCAACTGGGAACTAGGAGCCATGATGAGGCAATCAGGATACTTGCAAAAATTTTATTTTGGGCTTGGGCTATTCGAGCCAGAAAGCTTAAATTCTCTGTTTAATTTTTTCTTAAATAATATTTATTCTAGTAAATGCTATACTCCATGTTATTAACTGGATATGTGCTACTAATTTTATTATTAACTACCAATTCTTTTTAAACTGCTTTTATGATAATGACATTTTATCGAAATAAAGCTTTTTGACTTTGACTTTGTATAGCAAGGTTCACCGAGTGAAGTGCAGCCGGGGACCTCTGAGTAGTATCTTAGTATAACACTTCTGGATGTCTCATGAGATTGCTGTATGATGTCCCTTGTGGTGGTTGTGCATCAGGAGGAGAGCTGGAGAATAGCTTATGCAGAGTTTTAGGACATATGTGTGCTTTGTGGGGGCTCGGGTGTGTTTTGGGGCATAGGTGTGTTGTGGGGATAGAATGATGTGCAGAAGAGTGCTCATGGTGTTGTACATTGAGGGAATGTGTTGGTGTGCACCATGCTTGCTGTGCCACAGGATTCAAGCTAGCCTGGGTAAAGAGGAGGTGATACCTTGTAACTAATCCCTGGATGCTTGTTTATTTTATATTAACATATTTATGTATTTGCCTTATTTTCCCCATAATCCATCTGCTGCATAATCTGCAGATTATTTTTGGGAAAGTGTAACAGATTAAAAGTTACTAAAAATTCAGCAACACGAGTGGCCACTCTTTTGTGTTGCTTATTGCCATGTGTGTGTGTTATGGAACTGTTGAGATGAGACACCGACAATTGCACGGTGTTAACATGTTCAACAAGCAATTACAATGCAATAGGTCTCGCATTTGCGAGAGTTTATGCTATTGGCATTGTAAATGACAATGCCTTTTATTTATTTATTTCAAAAACCAACACATTAATAAAAGGCATTGTAATCTACAATGCCAATAACTCAAACTGTAGTCAATGCGAGACCTGTTGCATTGCAAATGCTTGTTTTTGTCAGGAGGCCCAGCTCCACATCATTTGTCTGACTATGAAGGCCTTTCTGTCATGCATCAAGGAGAGGTTGGTGCAGATTCTCATGGACAATATCACTGCCGTGTGGTATTGCAATACGTGGAGTTGAGTAGGATCCTGGATCCTTTACCAGCAAGCTCTATGGGCCTGATTAGATTGCTTGGGCGTTTTCCCCATGGCCAACCTCCTGGCAGGGTCCCCGAATGCTAGAGGAGACGAGCTCAGCAGGCAGCATATACATCACAGCTGGCATTTACATCCCGAGGTGGCGCAGGGCATCATCCAACAGTGGGGAGAACTATAGCTGGAACTTTTCACCACATTCGAGGACATGTAGTGTTAAAAGTTTTACCTGTTGGAGTTTCCACAAGAACATTTGTTAGGTGCGACATTCCGAGTGGAATGGAACACAGAACTCCTGTAAGCCTTCCCACCCCTGTCTGGAGTTCTGAAAACAATCCAGAACAACCGGGCTCAAGTCAAGCTAGTGGCTCCAGATTGGACAAGGCCTATGTGGTGCCTGGATTGTCTGGGCATGAGCATTTGTCCTCCAAACAGGCTACCACTTTGTGAGGATCTTCTATAACCGCAACACAGCAGGGGCCTTCACCAGAATCTGTGCAACCTACGTCTACATTTGTGGAGTTTTTTTTTAGCAGCATCTGACTATATTTGATCTGCTGCCTGAAGTGATGGATATCATCTTTGCCCCCGGGCCACAAAACCACTTATGCTGGGCGCTGGGACAAATTTGTGGCCTACTGTTGCACCTGCAAGATTGACTCCTTACAAGGAAATCTGTCGGAAGTCCTTTTTTATGTTTACTGGACCAACCATCTTTGTTTAAATCACCTGGTGTGATGAGACTTATTAAGGGTTTGATCCACTTGTTAGCTCCCATGCTTTTTGTGGGACCTTAACTTGATCTTGACTTTTCTCATGTGTGTGCCCTTTGAGCTAATGCATAGTAGCTTTCTGCATCACTTGACTGAAGGTATAGCGCTGTTAAATATGTTCATCACATGCATAAACTCCAGGCACTCTCTATGCAAAATCTGTGACTCCCTTTCACATAGGGCAATCCATCGCCATGACTGCCTTCTTTGTTCCTCCTTATCCCTCAAACCAGGAGGAAAGGCTCCATTGCTGGACCTCATAAGGCCTTTAAACTTTTAAATTGATTTTGGGGTTCTCTGGGATGTAGAAAGGGAAGGTTGTGCAAAAGACCAGCTTGCCAAGGTGGATCGTCCTCTGCATCGAGATCTGCTATGCACTGGCCAAGAAGCAGCCCCCGAAAGGCCTGAGAGCTTATTTCACAAGGGCTAAGGCTGATACCATTGAGTTGGCTCATGGAGTGTTTCCGTTTCATCTGCCAGGCTGTGGCGTGGGCATCAGTGCATATATTTACAAAGCACTGCTACCTTGTCAGGCAGATCCAGCAGGAACAGCACTTTTTCTGCTAAGTCCTGCATGACTGTATCGGGTGAGCCCGCTTTAAAGACCCACCACCGTTGGTATCTATTGTAAGCGCGGAGACGCACTGTGTAGTGTATTCAGGCGCTTAATAAATGTTTTTATTATTATTATTATTATTATTATTATTATTATTAAGGTGAGTATATCAGCAGCTAAAAGAATCCAGCAAAAGAACAAGTTGCCCACTTTCAGTAATGCTATTCCTGGTAGAAACTCTATCTAACTAATATTCCTCACTGCTTTCTCACCTTACCGTTCTTTGGAGTGACACTTTAACATCTAAAAAGTTCCCAAGTTGGGGATCAGCCCACTGACACCAACAATTGTTCACGCTCTGCATCTAGGGGCACGAAAAAGAGGGAAATAATAAACTGACATTAGCTTGCAGCAGTAGAGCTATGTCACTTCTGGAGCGATATGGTGCCATCAAGCGGCTTGTGATAGCACTGCTGTACAAGGTGATGGATTCTACCTTCCACCTGGGAGTATTGGAAGTTAATGAATCTGCAGTTAGATAGAATATCCACCAGAGACAGTGTTATCAAAGGTAAGTAACTTGCACTTTGTGAAGGGATCTTTCATACAAAAGGTGCCAGATTTACACACATTTGAAAAGCAGATGTTCTGTCTGTTGTGTACAGTACAAAATGTTGTGGTTGCATCTCACTTGATTATGATTACTGCATTTAAAAAATGTGCGTATGCCTGGGCTCATAATAAAGCTTCACATATAACATATAACATATAACACTAAATACATAGAAGTGCCACACACAAGCACAATCAACACCATCTGCCCTGGCCCATAAGGGACTAACACGTCTTGACAGAACCTGTTCACATCTTGTTGCTGCTGGATTTTTGTGTGCTGTTTTTGCCCATTGTGTATTGTGAATTAAGTATTTCATGTGTTTTATGGCACCCATGGCCTTCCGTGAAATTACTTTGTCCCTGTTATGCCGAAGTTTGTAGGACATTTTTGCTTTTCTCTGTTTTCACTATAAGATCTCGTATTATTCTCTTCTTTAATTTCTCCTCTAGGCGTATAGACTGGAGCCGTTAATATTGAAGCACTACATCAACATTTCCCCTGTTCAGATCCACTGGTACAACACAGCAAATCCTACTCCTTACAGGTTGATGAAGCCATGCTTTCTCAGCACGTTTAAAGAAACTACCTCGGCATCTGATACTGAAAGTATACCAAGCCCGTCCACGTCACCTGTCCTTTCTCGACGGCACTACGGCGAGTCTATAACCAATATAGGCAAAGCAGGTATATTAGGTAAAGTTTTTGTGAAACACATTTCCTCTTTTTACATTTTAATATGTTTTAATACCTCAAGTTTAAAACAGTTTGATAAATATTTTGTTTCAGTTCACGCTTTTTTTAAATTAAGAACCTCAGTGGTTTAGCTGCTGTTAGAATTACTTGTTCAAACCAAACAAGCGTTATTCGAAAACACATAAAAGCTACATAAAATATCATCACTTGAATAAAAACACATAATTAAAGAACAGAGGTATTAATCACATAAAATGAGAAAAGTATATACACAGGGGATAAGAAGCAGACAAGCACCACCATGCAGGGCGATTAAAATTTCTATAACTGCTTTCTGTGCTTTATCATCATCACCCAATAGACTTCATTAGGCTTCACATAGAGAAAACCATGAAAGTTGCAAACATCCAAGCTACATTAAAAACACGAGTCCGTAAAATTAGAAGGCAAATAAGATATAATAAAAAAACATTATACAATCTCTCAAAATAATCTCTAGCAATAAAGTGCACAATTTATGGTCGAACGATATACCCCCTGAGTTCAGCATTACCCTACACCTGTGTCCTACCCTTCATAAACATTTTCTACGTGCTCAATCATCAATCTGGTCACTATTCGTCTAGAAAAGCCCTGGTTCTCACAATGGATTTCAAATTGCTAACAATAAAAAAGATACAATCAGCCTTCAACAATTGGAGGTACATGAGAGCTTGACGAGCCTGATTAAAATTCATCTTCTTTAAAGTAGGCACTAAAAAATATCTCTGTTGCACGTCATAAAAGTTATGAAAGAACAAAATGTAGCAAATCCTGTAGAGACTCTCCGTCACAGCCACAGGGTGCTAACAAATAACCTCTACTGCACCCTCTTGGAACGGCAAGCAGGAGGTGAAAAAGATCCAGGCGAAACCTGGATAATAAAACCCGCTCATAAGTGGATAAGGACCCCAGGAGATGAGGCTCGGCAGATGGAGTTGTTTTTAACATTAGGAATTTGCGGGAACTGAGTTTCTGCAAATCCCGCTCTTTCCTTTCCAGTTTCCATAGGGTAGTGAAGGATTTCGTAATTATATCCACATCCCTTTTTACAATAGAATCAGGATTGGAAAATAGGTCAGCACGCCCTCCCCCTTGAAACTGCTTTTAATATATCTAAGCCACGGTATTTGGGACGCATTGTCAAGGGACATACTCTTAAAATCAAGTGGCTGAGCGTTAAGTCCTTGTTCAACCAACAGTTTAGCCAAAACACAAGGGGGCGCAATGCCAGGGTATCTTTTGAATAAGCACCCCCAGTTCCTTGTGGACCACCATCATCGACAGACCACTCTGAACACCCAACAGGCGCTTCAAAAAAGTGTTCTCAACCACCTGAAGTGTCTTTGGCGGTATGCCCCCAGATTTCACTACCGTAAGAGGCTATAGCTACACTTTTTGCTTGATAAACTGTCAGCATAGCTGCAATTGGTCGCTTGCCTAGCTTAGAAGCAAAGTTAAAAATGGCCGCGTTCACTCGAACCAGATCCCCCTTTTTCCTCTGAATCAGAGACCCCCATTTTAATTGATCATCCAATATGAGAACACGTCCGTCCGGGGAACTTTGGCAGGGCCAACTGTAAATTGAAAACTTTTTTGTGGGCGAGTCCCCACCTGCATTATGTAAGATTTCGAGTTGTTGATGGAAAAATCTCGATCTGACATAAAGTTTGAGAAGGCGTCTAGCAAAGATTGGAAACCCCTAGCAGTCCTGGATAAAAACACTGCATAGTCCACGTAAAGTAAGACGGGAAGCCCACGTCGCCCTACATACAGGTAACCACCCCCTGTATCTAATAAAGCTCTACCTAGGTCGTTAATATAGAGGTTAAACAAGAATGGGGCCAGAATACAGCCTTGACGTACACCTCTTTTTATAGCAAAGTCCCTGGAGACACGAAGATCCTGGGAGAATCCAACATTGGCTTTTGTTGCCCTATGAAGATCCTCAAGGAAGTTCACAATATTATTATTATTATTATTATTATTATGCGTTCTTATACAGCGCTCGATTACCCGTAGGCATCTCGGCGCTTGCCTTGGGAACCCGTCCTGGCTTCCCCAAGGTGAAAGCCAGGCATCCCGCCGCGGGGGGCCGTAGTGGAGATTAAGCAGGCTAATGCCCAGAGCTGCAGAGTGTGAACCCATGATTGGAGTAGGCACCGAAACGAGAATTATCAAGTCCGTGGATATTTGGGCCCAAGACCCTGCCGCGTCGGGAATTGAACCCTGGTCCCGGGTCTGACCTCTGCTTCAGGGTCTGCCTCCTCTAACCAGTGAGCCACACTTCTCCACTCTATTGCTCTTTACCTTCATGGAATGCCACAGTTTGACCCTATTTACACAGTCCAATGCGGATGTTAAGTCCATGAAGGCTAGGTAGATAGTTTTGGAGCGAGCAACCGTGTATTTACTGAGTAGCATGGTTAAGTTAAGGCATTGGGCCATGGTTGACCAACCCGGGCGGAATCCAAATTGGACATCCAAGATTATCTTGTGCTCCTCAGCCCAGGTAGATAGCCGTTCTAATAATACGCAACCCACAACCTTAACCACTGAATCAAGAAGTGAGATCGGCCTATAGCAGAAAGTGCTATTACGATCAACCTTCTTGAAGACCGGTACGATGGTAGAGGTGGCCCAGGACTCGGGACAGCCATCCCTGGCCGCTGCATTAAAAACCGCTGTGAGTACCGGTGCCCAAAAAAGTGGATCCCACTTCAAAAGGTCAGGGGGGATGCTATCTGGACCTGGAGCTTTATTGCAGGTTAAACCGGCAATACCAACCTCAACCTCTCCCTGCTCAAAAACACTACAGGGGCATCCCTATCGCGACCTGCCTGGCGAATTAGCTCAGTTAGACTTTCAAACATAGTTTTAAAATGGAGCACCCATTCGTCCTCAGTGATGTGCGATCCTAATTCACCCCCTACTTCATGCTCAAAAAACGGTCTGTTAATAATGCTCCAGAACCACGAGCTATTGCTAAGGGTACTCGATTCTATCAACTGCTTCCAAGACTCCTCCTTCAGGACATCCTTCCTTTTAGCCAGTGACAGTTTGTACTCTTCACGACAGTCTCTAACCAAACGTTGGTTTCTCTGGTTACCATTCAGGGCTCCCCTCCACTTCCACGCCGCCTGAGAACATGATGAATCAAACCATCTGGGGTTTGAAGTAACTACTTTATATACTGGAGCACTTAAGAGTTCACTGACTTTGGTGGAGGTAATGTGGAAAGCACTGATGACCTCCCCCAGGGGAATACCTGGATAGGTACACAGCGCTAATTCTGTAGCACAGGATTCTTTAACTTCATCATAAAAGTCCCCTGGAGAGATCTGGGACCATTTAAGCCTTCGTCTACCGCCTGTTGGTCTTAGCGTACCCTTATTCACCACCCTACGATTTCAAAGTAGTAAGGGACCACGCAATTGGACACAGAGCTGATTATGGTCACTAAAGACACTTTCCAGAATAGTGAAACCACAGAATAAAGTCTGTAAAGAAGTTGAAATTAAGATATAATCAATAAAAGAACCATTACCTCTCCCTTTAAAAGAAGGGACAAGGGCTTTACTATACTGGTCAGACATGAGTGACATCAAATTAATTTAATAGATTATTCAATAATTTTGAATATGGTGTTCAATGTGGAACCCCCTCAACCTAAGTTAGCAGTACTTGTGGTCCTAGGGTCTCCACATGGGTGGATATTAAAATCACACAGGAAGATAAAATTATGTACACTAGAACCACAAGACTGCCTGATATATGAACCCAGCACTGTAATGTTACAAACACGGGGTGGGTCTGCCACCGAATTGTAGACATTTAGAAGTCTCAAACTAGAGGCCCCCCATTATAATACCAGAGCCTGGAGACCTGAGCTCAGTGTCGGCAGAACCTGAATCTGGCAGTCTACCCGCAGAGCTATATAAATGACCAGTCCACCCTTGGCTCTACAACCCTTCGACGGAGAAGCTGGAACAAAGAAAGCCTTCTATCCCTCCAAAAATAAGCTGTAATCCGCTAACCATGTTTCTTGTAATCAGATCACACTAAATTGTTTCACAAATTGCAACCAGGTAGGATCTTGAAACTTATTATACAAGCCTGCAATATTCCAAGATAAAACATTATCATCAAATGCTCCGGGGACCCTCTTGACTTGCACTGGGAATCCTGCTGTTTGGGCTCTGAGACTGTGGCAGACAATGTGGGGCTCGTAAGTCAATCACACTCTTCCAACCTGGCTAATGAGGAAAATCTATTAAATAAATCTAGCGAAGGAGGGGCGCTATACTGTTGACCTGGCGTATGTCGTGAGTGAGCTGCGGGTGTGTGTACTTGTGCAGAAGGGAATCTTTGTGACCAGCCAACTAGGGGGGCCTCCATATTGGTGTTCCCAAGGGTATACCGTGATGTATCAGGTTTATTAAAAAAAAGCTTAAAGATAAGGCCCTAACAGACAACTCATAGCTAAGAGGAGCAGAATATGGGTCCCTGGAAAGGATCCTTTCGGCGACATCTGATCTATTAAAATTTACAATAACTCAATCATCCATGCCAATTTTACGAGAGCTGCCTATCCAGCTAACTCTACGCACCATAATGATATTTTTTGCCACCCTTGAGCCCAAAACGGTATTGTTAGATAGCCAGTGCAGTACTTTATTTTTTAACTGACCAAAATCCTCTTTAATTCCCATTGGGAGAGGTGGAACATTCCCCAAAACCACTACATATGAGGTTGATTCAGGTGGGAAATGAATAACCACTAGACACTGCAACTGTGCCTATTTGCTCCCCTGCATCTGTCCACCTAAGGGCTGACTTTACTCCTGGACCCTCGCCTGTACAAGCATCCCCCTACTCTTGCTTACGCCTTTACTCTTTATTACATGCTCCCCCCTGTACTATAGACTGCGTCTGTGTTTGTGTTCGTGACTGTTCTGAGTTATTCTTTGACAAATTTGACAAGGAGAAAAAGTCCCTTGCAGTACTCAGTCCCGGGCTATCCCTTGACCCGCCAGTTAGGGACGATAGTACAGTAGATTACGGGCTGCTAAGCTTTTCTCAATCAAAGTCAGCCTCTCGAGGATCTGGCCCAATTTTAAGTCCAACAGGCTAATTATCACGGCCTATTAGGATTCCAGAGCCACCAGTGGTTCAGTGGTTAAGACTACTGAAGCAGGTGCCGCAGGCTTAGAAGCCAGGTTAGGTTTAGGTTTCTTCGCTTTACCCCCGATGGCTTGAGATTTCCTTTTGGTGCCTACACCAAGCCTCAAATTCCCCTTAGCTGGCAAGTGTAGGTTCACGCTCCCGGTGGCTGGAGAAGTTTCCCCTGAGATATTAATTTGGTTAGCAGCATTCCCTTGTGGTGACTGGGTTGCGCTACCCCCCTTGGTGCTTATTGTAATGACAGGTGAAAGGGGCCTTGGGATAGCCTTAGGATTGGCTAATAACAAGCTTGTTGACTCAGCACCGACCTGTGCGACAACATGAGACTCAGATCAGGTAAACAGACTCAGGGGTTCATCATCACCCTCCACCAAGGATACGTGAGTGTTGACTAGTCGAGGATTAGAGATTCTAGTTGGTGACCCAGAGAGACGTCTATTAACCAGCTCTATCACTGCTGCTGCCCGCTGCAAGAAGATATCCATGGTAGTTACTGAAGCAATGGAACCAGTCTTTGACCTTGCAGCGGCTGATGCTGTCTTGCTCCTAACCATGGCTCAACAGACTAAAAGGCAAGTGCGAAGTATGAAGAATACTGGGTCCCAATTAGATATTACAAGTTGGCAGCCCTGAGGATGAAGAGCACCCGGAGCACAGCACAAACACTCAAACCAAGAGCTCGACAGAATTCAACTGAATTTTGCGCTATACGGAATAGTGCACTTAGGGGCCAACACCACACATCAGCACAGACAGTCCTTCCTTCTCAGTCGCCGTTAGTTTCACTAGGAGAGGCAGCTGCTGGGGATAATGTGGCTCACTGAGAAGAACCAAGTGGGTAGGCCCAGCCCAGTCTCAGCCGGCCTCAGACGGGCCCAGGCGAGTTGGGATGATGGGAGCGGCTCTTGCCGCTGAGTCGACTGGTTGCTGGAGTCCACGGACTCCAAAGTATGCTGCACCACCACTACAATGCTCGAGAAACGGGCCCCGGGCTGCGTGAGCCCGCGCCGGTTTATAAAGTGCCTCCAGGTGCATTCAGATGATGGGAGCGGCTCCTGCCGCTGAGGCGACTGGTTGCTGGAGTCAACGGACTTCAAAGTATGCTGCACCACCACTACAATGCTGGAGAAACCGCAAACCTCCTGACATGGTTTGGGCTTACTAAAAGCAAGCCGGAGTCGCAACAGACTCCTTCTCAGAGGCTTCCATTTATTGTGGCTGTCTAAGACACAGAACAGTTCTGGGCCTTCTCACCGCCACAACGAGTCAAGAACAATTGGGCTATGATCTGATGTTTCAGCCTCTGTCCTGGATCACGGTGAGGAGAGCTCTGAGGCTTCTCGGCCTCTTAGCCTCCTGTGGCCTGCTGTATCTTCCTTGTAAGCTATAACAGTTGGCATATGCATACAGCAATGGAATCTCAAGTCTCAGTAGGCCCAGCACAAAGGAAATCTGACAGATGTCCTCCTAATCTGGGAAGATACGATCTGCTTTCTGTGCTTTATCACAGCCAATAAAGATTGTGACAACATAAAACATATGAATGACTTGTCATTTTTTGATAACGTTAACACCAATTATTGGTAACAAGGTACAAGTTCTCATTTTGAAGCAAACTTAATTCAGTGGCATGACAATTCACAAATGACAGGTGGTTAATAGTATATTCTCGTCTTTAATAAATCTCTATGTAGTGGTGATTGGAAATCCTTGGGCTGAACTATGAAACGGCCTAGAAAGTTGTAATGCCACCTGCGTATACCCGCAAGCTTTTCACAACAAGTTTGGCACCAAGTTGTGCCATAAATCACCCAAGTTGCTGTACATGCCAAGTTTTTGTAGATTACATTCTTCAAGACTGTTTTGCCAAATTGCCTCTGCAAAAAAAGTGATGGACACTGTACACTTTGTGCAGAATGTACAGTAGTTTGTCAATATTTGGCATAGGTCGGAGAGGCTCCTCATTGGTTCCGTGTTGGTACAGTAAGGCTTCCTGAGATAGTACCTCAGCTGTGTGATTACCACGCAGCTTAGTTTTTTGTTTTTTGCATCTGATTTACTTCTGTAGGAATGGTCACCAAATTTGTTTTTCTCGTGCCCATTTTCAGCTTTTTTTTGTCCTTTTGTTTTCCTTTGCAGCATGTCAATATACTCTGGATGTAAGCTCTGTATTTAATACAGGAAAATGGAGCTCATCAGGTGCACTCTAACCCCAACTCTTTGCCCTGTGAATCCTGCTACACGAGACACTGTATAGCAACTGCAAGTAGGAGCCAAAAGTCCTTTTATCAATCTGCTATTGAGATCGTAGCCTTGCTTCCATGTTCGAAGCACTGTAAAAAAATAATCAGAGTGGCCTTTCTGCTTGTGCTATAAACATTTCCCATCATTCATGAATATACAGCCGCTGAAGCAGCACTTCAGATTGAGATCCAAATAGTTGTATGTTTCTAAACATTAATCTGGTTGTGGCGATCCCTATATAGCTCCATCCAGAAAGATAGTCTTGGGCAGCTAGGGGAGGCACTAGGGAAAGTGGTGAAACAGGGTGCGCATGGCATGGGTTCAATGTGCACCATGGCTAAAATGGGGTCAGGGGTAAATCCTTTTGCGTGCAGTATGGGAGTGTAGGCTAAGTGCCTGACAAGAAACGAAAATAAAGGTCACCATCAGTGAGTGGTGCACAACACCCTCTTCTGTCAGTTTGCTGGCCCACTCGGTCAAGTTCTGTGGCCTGGTCTTTTTCCATATGAGCAACGCTCAAGAGGCAACAACCCAAGCACGAGTGTTCCAATCCCTCATAGTACATTTGTACAGAGGTGGAGGCTGCTTAGAAAGTGTAATCTACAGAAGAGAACAGTGCTTCGGAGAGGAGCATCATGACAGAAAAACTGAGGTACCAAAGGGGCGTCTCTCAAGCATTGAGATGCTTTAGCTGGGATAGGCCAGAAGGTTGTTGAGGTATCCTATAGTAGAGGTCGAAGTGATGATGAGAGAACAGGCCCTGCTCAGATCTGGTATTGCTTAGTACATGGATATCTATCACTGACCATCTGCACGGATAGTTGTTGAAGAGAAGTTGAGGGTCCTGACATGCAATGTCTGAGATGTAGAGCATCAGCGGGGGAGGGAGGGCGATGAACAAACTACCTTACAGTACAGGTTCTTGAAAGTCGTGCCGCTGCTTCCCATGCATAAATTGACTTTTTCAATTACATTTCCATTATGGAATCCCTGAATTCCTCGCACATATGATGTTGAGAGGCACCTATCTCTGTGCTGGGTGTACTTACAAGGGAACTCACTGGACCCACTCTATTAAAAGATGGGAGCGAGTTATGCAAGCAGCACCAGATGAGCGACTGGGGTACAGAAGGTCAATGTTTACCACTAGAAGTTTGGGGAAGGCAGTAAGTATTGGAGGGAAGGTGATGGTGGAGCTACCTTTGCTAGAATGTATTGATGTAGTAGTGTATGAGGTGGTATATTATTAGAGGCTGAGGCTGTGATGTTTCATGTTTCTAAATCCGGACTTCTAGGCCAGTGAGAAGAAGCTGGTAGAGATTAAAGTGATGGCGATTGCTGGAGCTTTCCAGTATCCTGTGAAACCAAATATGGGCTATCAAGGCAAACAACATGTCTTCTCACAAGTAAAATCAGCCAAGGGATTTCAGGAGCCCTTGATGGCAAAAAAGTGACTGATGTGTGAGTAATTTGGGGTTCAGGGCATAGTTCAAGGCAGAGGATTTCACATCTCAACCTGGATTGGTGTGTGGAGGAGTATTTTAATTAAAATTGGTAGTCTTGTTGTGTACATTTCCAGGCGCTCTGTCCCTCTGCTTGTCCTCCTTATTTTCTTTGGACTCCTTGTAAGCGAACCAGTATATGTTCCAATACCAATACAGGACATTCAAGGGATCTGGCTTCTGTGGCTCTTCATAATTTTCTACAGTGCTTGCAGTGGTAATATCTATTCAGTGTTGTGACCCTACCCACTTCAAAACAGTACTGGGAAGAGTGTACCAAATGGAGATTGAAAGCAAGCTATGCTATTCAAAATGCTTCCTGGTCTCCCCAAAGACTGGGAACCCTTAGCCAGACTGTCTAATGTAAAATTCTTCAATAAGGTCCTCAGAAATGAGAAATCATAAATGTCATCCTGGCATAGATCCTCCATACTTTGGAGTTGCAAGATTGGCTGTCTTTAATTATAAGATAGCTGTTAACTCATAACTTTAGAGCATTGGCCCTTGAATTTTCTTTGGGAGACCCCCTTTAATTTAATGCCCTGTTTTCAGTCTCACCGCGACGCCACATTTATCAAGCTAATTTCAGTAGTGACTTTACATCTATGATGTCAGAGCATTTATGTATGCCCTTCTTGAAAATTCTCAAAAGAAAAAGGTATGCTGTTCCTAAAGGGAACAAAGGGGAGTAGGTCAGAGAAACGGAGCCACTACAAGCTGAGTAGTTCCTTTTTGGAAATAGGGCCCTCACACACCCTTGTGGGTGTCATGCTTCATCATCGGGCATGCTCCGGCGCTGCAATGCCTGACGGGCACCTTCAAGGGTGCTCTTTGAGAGATTTTTTCCAAAGCTGTGATGTGAAGTGCAAGTTAAGGGCCCTTAGTGTAGATTGAGGAAACGTAGGTGTTGATGTAGTGATGAGTGCCTTGAAAAAGCTAGGCAAGTCTAATCAATGAGTATGCCTGACTTACTAAAAACGTGATGTCACCAGTGAGGACAAGGATCCCTTGTGACTTATAAGGTCAACATGTTTCATGCCGTCAATTAGTCAAGATGTGATCTACGGCAGTTCTTCAGGACCTTAAAATGTCTACCTTATCTACATAGTGTCTTGGACCAAGGATGCATCAAGTAGTGTACAAACACTTAAGTACCTGCAGAATGCAAAATCACTGACTTGGGGGAGGACGATATGAAAAGAAATCATAAAATAGCGCCATACAGAGTAGGCCTGTAGAGGCATGCAACACTAGAATGCTAGATTTGTAAAATGCGGTGGTAGGAACCAAGTTAGATAAACACGTTGCCTACATAAAAACATAAAGGTGGTGGTTTCATACACTGTGGTCCAAAGGGTGGAAAAAAAACTCACCCAATGAGGGTGATGTCATCACCTCTTCAAGAGAAACACTGAGATAATCGCTAAAATATTAAGCGTGCTGTTGGGAAGTAAAATTTAAATTGACATTTTGTAAGTGAACCCTGGGGGAGGAATAATAACCTCCGTTCACATGATGAAAAGCCAAAAATCCAGTACTCGCTTCATCCATTGGAGAACTTAACCAATGACCTACCCCGTCTCATGTGCCTCGGGAGTGAGGACTTGGAGGTGGTTGTTTGGTTTATAAACCTTCCTCCTGGCCCTAATTGGTGGCAGGTGGTTCGTATGAAGTGGTTAATTGCTGATCAATGGTCAGCAGCGCGGGGCCGTGGATGTCATCTTGTTGTGGGTTAGAAGCCTATGTAGTACATGGATTGTTGCTCTTAATTAATGTGACCGGGTTGAAAATTGTTGGGGCGCTCCCATTGAATGTGGGCGAGTATGTGCCTATGTGGGTCTCCTTTCCTTACCGTAAAGTGAATAGGAGAGGCAATGTAAAAAACACCATTTTCCAGGAGTGCAGTCATCTACTAACATTCTTGGGAGAGTGCGTAACCAATCATAGGAAATGATGCCATGAAGGAGGCTGGTGAAACCTAAGAAATAATTACTCTTTTTAAGGAGCAAAGGATTCTAGATGGTCCTACGAGTTTGTGTGAATTACGTTGAGAGCCAATCAAATGCATTAGAGAAGTGACAGGGACAAATAGAGCGAACTCTCACTGAAGTAATGTAGTCTAGTATTAATCATGCGGTGGCTTTACAGAGTCTAATAACCCACTGGGTTCTGGCCAGAGATAGAACGCATGTGTCATTGTAACTCCCATGGCAGAGGTGGAATGTGTTGCCAGTAAGGAGAACTCACATAATGTGTGAAATAGCGTATTGCCAGATCGAGATTATCGAATGATTAGTGAAGGCTACCATTTGATATCTCCCCGTGGTATATCTTCATTCAATCCCTGAATGCGTATGGACAGACGGAAAATCCAGTGTTGTTCCCTTTTAAAGAGTGCACCCTTTCTCAAAATGGAAAGGGCTTCCAGCACAGTCATTCGTAAATCATCAGCTGTGTGACCGAGGTCAATAAAGTGTGAGCACATTTTTTTTTTTTTAAACAAATTTTATTAAGTGCATGGTAAGCATAGAACTTGCAATGCTCTGTCACCCAGAGACAATCACCAACATCAATTAGCAAATCATAAATGCAGTCTTTTCTCTTTTAGGATGTAGAATGTACAAGCAAACAGTTGTGTCAAACTGGTCCCCCCACCAAAACTCCCCCCCCCTCCACCCATAGCTCCCACCCTCCCCGTGCGCTGCTGTCTGCTCCACTTATTTAATATACTTCCAGTACGTGCTGCAGATCGTACAACAAGATGTTCATAGTTTTGCCATTTTTGTCCGGCTACATATGGGGCTGGTCCATCCAGTCATCCGGGGGCGGATCCAGCACCAGACCACGATAGTCCGCCCACCTCTTCCAGATTTTAAAGTGTTTTTGCGGGCAGCCCCTGGCCAAGAAGACCGGTTGTTCAGGCCCCATGGTGAAGTCCATACCATTTTTCCAGGCTGTGAGTGGTGGAGCCTGGGGTGCCTTCCATGAGCGTGCGATATCTCTTTTAGCTAACGTTAAGCCCAAAAGAAGTAAATGGCGCTTGTACCTATTCCCTCCCACACCGGCCATGACGTGTAACAGCGTCAGTTTGGGGTCTCTCTGGAGTACCCAGGCTAGGACCTCATCCAAACAACGGAGCACTCCCATCCAGAATCGCTGCAGCGCCCCGCATTCCCACACTGTATGCAACAACGTACCAACTTCCGATCCACACCTAAGACAATCGGGGGATGCAACCAAACCCGCCCTCCACAAGCGCTGTCTAGTGTAATATGTACGGTGTAGGTACCGAAACTGAATTAATCGCAGGCGTGTGGATATTGCAGCACCCCTAGGGCTCTCTAGCGCCTCCACCCAATCCTCCTCGTCCAAGTCCCCTACATCCCGTTCCCAAGCTGATTTAAGGCGTTGCAGATCAGTGGAGCAGTGCCGAACAAGGGTCTGGTAGATTCGGGACAGTTTCTTGTCGGGTATTTCCCCCATGAAGACCTTCGCCTCCAGCGGACTAAACTCTGGGAGATCTTCCAGCCCTGCTATATAAGGTGTCAGCGCATGGCGGAATTGAAGGTATTTATAGAATTGGGTTCTCGGCATCTCAAACTCATCTCGCAGCTCCTCAAAGGACTTGAGCACAGTCCCCGACATGACGTCTCCTAATGTGGAAATGCCAATTGCATCCCATCCGCGGAAGCCCATCAGCGTGTCCATTTGTGGTAGCCGACCGTTGCGCCACAACGGGGTTTCCTGGGTAAGCACACCCCACCAGCCCATCCTGCGCAGTGCCTGTCTCCAAACCTGGAAGACCACCTGTGTAATGGATGGTAGAGAGTTCCTGAGGGGCGCCCAGTACAGCAATGTGTGGACGGAAGCAGTGCCCATCAGCGCCCTCTCCACTGCATACGCGGGGTCGCGTCTATCTGCATACCACCAGTCGTTTAAGACCAAGAGGTGGGCTGCTTGGTAATATGATAGGACATCAGACGTGGCCAGGCCCCCGGTATATGTTGATCGGAAGCAAGTCCGCAGGGCAATTCGTGCCGCGCCCCCGTCCCACAGGAACCGACTGAGTGCTGAGTTAAGGCGCCGGAACCAGCCCAGCGCATCCAGGACCGGGTGGTTCTGCAGCTGGTAAATCAGGCGCGGGAGCGCCACCATCTTAAAGATGGCCGATCTACCGTGTATGGAAAGCGGCATCTTAGACCATGTCTTAATGTCTTCCCGGGTGCGCTCCCAGACCGGGGCAATGTTGCGCTCCATGGCAACAGTCGTGTCCTCAGTGAGGAACACTTCCAAGTACTTCACCCCATCTGCAGCCATCTGGAGCTCATCCGCCCAGTCCCCCACTTGCTGCGGGCGGCCCAGAATCCAGAGCGTGGATTTCCGGGCATTCATATACAATCCAGAGGTTTCTCCAAAGATTTGTAGGATTCGCAGGAGACGGGGCCCCGAGTGCTCCAAGTCAGTGAGGAAAAATAACACATCATCAGCGTACAGGGCTATTCTGTCCGTCAAGCCGGCCGTCCACCGAAATCCCCTAAATTGAGCGTCCATACGCACCCAGGCCGCAAGGGGCTCCATAGCGAGTGCAAATAGATATGGAGAGAGGGGGCAGCCCTGTTTCGTACCGCGCTTGATCTGGAAAGAGTGGGATATCCCCCCCCCCTCGCACCGCGGCCGTAAGGTCCGTGTACAGGAGCCTCACATATTGCAAAATCGAGGGCCCAGATTCAAACGTCCCAGTAAGGCGAACAAGTATATCCAGCTCAGGGAGTCGAACGCCCTATCCATGTCTGCCAGAAACAACGCCACTTGTTCCCCCAGTCTTCGCCAGGCCGACACTGCCACCTGAGCCCGCCTAATATTATGACGAGTGGCCCGCTGTGGCATAAAGCCAGCCTGGTCCGGATGAACCAGGTCCGTGATATATGGTTTAAGTCTATTTGCTAGGGCCTTAGCCAGTATTTTGGCCTCCGTGTTAAGCAAGGATATCGGGCGGTAGGACGCGTGATTCTCCGGGGGGTGCCCCGGCTTCAAGAAAACCACCACCTCCGTGTGACGCCAATCTGGTGGCAGCGAACCCTTCTCCCGCGCTTCTTCTATGACTGGGCGGAAATGTGGGCTCAGTTGCGTCGCGAAACGCCTAAAAAATTCACTAGGGAACCCATTTGGTCCGGGTGCTTTCCCCGGGTTCAATTCGCCCAGCGCTGTGGCCAGCTCGTCATCCGTAAGGGGCCGATCCAGTATCTCACGAGCCTCATCTGAGACGGCCCTCGGTGGAAGGTCGTCGATGAATCATTGGACTACCTCTGCTTCCAGGCACTCCCGTGGCGCATATAGGGCCTCATGCTATGTTGCAAAGCTGTCAGCCAGCGCTGTTGGCTCCAATATAGGCTCCCCAGCTAGGCCCACTACCTGGGGCAGGGGTTGGGCGTGCATGATGCCTTGACATAGGCGGTGTAGCATCTTGCAGGACTTATCGCCCCATTGGTATATACGACTGCGCGTAGCCAGCCAAGCCTGCCTGGCCTCGTCCAGCAACACCACCGCATATTGTTGTTGCGCCAAAGCCAGCTGCCTCCTGGCCGTCCCCCCATCCCTCTCCCTACTTTTACGCTCTAGCGCCTCCAGGTCAGCCTCGCGCCGCACTAAGTCTCTACGCCGCTCCTTACGTGCTGCCGCGCACCATGATATATCAACGCCTCGGAGCGTGGGCTTCATTGCTTCCCAGAGTGTCGCCGGGGAGTTCACCGTGTCCACATTAGCATATAGGAAATGATCGAGTTCACAGGTCACGTGGGCACGGTAGGCATCCTGCAGCAGCTGCCATGGTGACAATCGCCACCGAAACGGCTGCCGAGCGCGGCCAGTATCGAGCACCACGTAGACCGGTGAATGGTCCGATAGCGCCCGCGGCAGGATCTCCGCGGACAACACTCTATACGCCAGTCCCCTTGGAACAAATATGTAGTCAAGCCTTGAGAAGGAGTCCCGCACAGCAAAGAAATATGAGTACTCTCTACGCGCGCCATGTTTGTGCTGCCATGCATCTACCCAATCGAGACCCGTGGCCAGGGCCCGCAACCTAGTCGCAGGAGCCTCCCTTCCCGCAGCACCCTGAGCGCCAGCCGCACCACGCCATCTGTCACACGTGACGTCCATCACATCATTCCAATCCCCTCCCACGAGGGACAGGGCAGTGGGCATGTCTACCCATAGGGAAAGCAGCTTCTCAACTAGGGCCCACTGCAGCGGGGGCGGGGCATACACACTACCGATGAGCACTGTGGTCTCTCCAATCTCTCCCTGCAGGAACACAAACCTGCCCTGCGCATCAGTCCACGTGCGTGTATGCTTAAAGGGAACCCTGCGGTGTATAAGAACCGCCACCCCTCGTGATCCTCTCGTGAACCCAGAGTGGTACGCGTGGGTGAACCCATTTCTCTGAAGGCACAGCGCTTTAGTACCGAGCAGGTGCGTTTCTTGCAGGAGGAGTATTTCTGTTCCCCTCTTCTTAGCCCACGTAAAAACAGCCCCCCTCTTCACTTTGTCAAGCATACCCCGCACATTCCAGCTCATGATCCTTGTCCCACCCGGGCCTAGCCGCACTCCCTTGCCATCAAGAGACATTCATGCTGTATAACGTGTTGAGGCCCAACCCTACGCCGGCAGCCCTGGCAATCCTGGTGACAGTCAGCAAGCAGCAAGTTCAGCGCACCCCCCTCCCCCTTCCCCCGAAACCAACCCCCAACTGCTCCCCAACCTCCCCCCACCCCGCACCTCCCAAACATGGAAGCACCTGTCGTGGTCGGAGCATGGACCTGGCCCCAACAGGGAGCCAAGTACCACCCCCTCCAATGAACCCCCGCACAGCAGCCCATATTGAACTAGGCTGCCGCTCCCTCCCCAACTAAACCACGTGTGGCCACCAGCCTCAGCGGCCTTGCATCTGGTCATCAATGTCAATCATTGAAGCAAAGTACTTGTCCGGTCCCTCAAATGTCAAGGCACATCCTTCTGGACCTCCGGCGCCTCCACCTCTCGATGTACGGTCGATCTGGACTTCGAGCCACGTCTCGAATGCGATCTGCGCCTTCGCCGTCCCTCCGTGCCTCCCCCGGCCGAGCCGCCAGCAGAAGAATCGGACTCCCCACCTTTCGCTGCATTGGTTCTGATCTGAACGGTTTCATTTGTCCACTGAAAGACTTCTTTCTGGGGTGTCAAAAAAGAAGGTGCGGGACTGATAGATCACCCGCAACCTTGCAGGGTAGAGCAAGGCGTACTGCAACTTCTGGTCCCTGAGACGAGCCTTGGCTGCATTAAAAGATTGGTGTTGTTTCTGCACTTGCTTAGTGTAGTCCGGGAAAATCAGGATATTTGCATTCTCATATGTCAGCTTGCCCTTCAATCTTGCCTGTTTCAGAACTGTGTCCCTGTCAGCATAGTTCAGGAGTTTGGCGATCATGGGGTGCGGGCGTGCGCCAGTTGGGGGTTTTTGCGTCAACGCCCGGTGTAGTTGGGGTTTTTTGCGTCAGTGCCCGGTGTGCCCTTTCAATCGCAAAGCAGCGGGAAAGAACGTCAGGTGGAATCCAGCTCTCCAGCCAGTGTGTCAAGAAGCTCTCCGCGTTGCCTTTCTCGCAATCTTCCGGAAAACCTATGAAACGCAGGGTACTACGCCGTGCACGTCCCTCCGCCTCCTCCGCTCTCAGGGCAAGGCCCTTCTGAGTCCTCTCTAGGGCCCTCTTCTTTAAGGAGGAGACGTCGTCCTCTACCTCCGATATACGTGTCTCAGTGCCGGTAATTCGTTCTACTGCATTTCGCAAATCCTGTCGAAGCAACATGACGTCTGATCCCACCGCTCCAATCTTGACGTCTAGCGCGTCACTGGACTGTGTGATTGCCGCCATAAGCACTGCGTTGTCCGGCACCTGCCGCTGCGTGCCCTTGGCTCTGGCCGCCTCTGTAAATTTGTCAATTGTCCCTTGTTTGCCCTGGCCGCCGCCTCTCGTCATGATGCTCTCTGAGTGTGGTTCGCTCCCACCACCAGATCCCGGGTGCAATAAGGGCTGGCAACCGCCGGTCCCCCGTGCACGGAAGCAGGGGGGGGGGCCTTCCAAGGATGTGTCTCCAAAGGCGGTAAGCCCGCTATGACGCCGACTGACACCGGCCTCCACCCTGCACCGGGCCGATGCTAACCGCTATGTAACACTGGCCCCGACCGCAATTCAGGCCCGGCGCTAAGGAAACGCCACCAATAGCTCTACGCCGGGGCCCGATGCGACCCCCGAGTGTCGGCCCCCCAGCCGCCGTGCCCCCCCTCCCGGCGGCACGACCACCCGCCGCACCGCTCACCGGGTATCAGGATCCCCACACCGACCTGGGAGATAGGCAGCGTCCCTCTCCTATCAGCGATGCAGCACCGTCATCACTCGTCACAGGATGGCTCCACACTCCAGGCGCTCCCGGCAGCCCCGGGCTAGGGCCTTCCCTGAGCACAGCTCTCCCTCACGCCTCTCGCCTCTGTGTTGCTGGAGTCTCCGTCCGCGGGGCCCCACCATCAATGGCCCAGGGAGCCACCTCGCCTCCGCACCCGGCACGGCCCCACCAATGCGGCGGGCTGCTCCAAAATTGAGGCCCCGGCTTTGCAGGTCGCACCGGACCGCTCCAGCTGCGGGATAAGCTCGGGCCACGGGGGGCCGATCCCCGCGTCTCCTCCTGCCGCCGGGGAATGCCCAAGGGACCGTTCCGCTGGGGTCTCCGTCCGCGAGGCCCCGCCTCCTCGGATATGATGGAGCCACTCCGCCACTGCTCCTGGCGCGGCCGCACCAAGTCAGCGGACTACTCCAAAATTGAGGCCCCGGCTTTATAGGCCGCACCGGACGGCTCCAGCCGCGGAATAAGCTCGGGCCGCGGGGAGCCGATCCCCCGCCTCCTCTTGCAGCCGGGGAGTGCCCACGGGACCGGGCACCGATACAGATCGTCTGGACCGGCGTATGATGACCAGGGCCAGGATAATTGTGCAGGATATTGGCAGGCTGGTCGGAGCTCGCGCTCTACACGACCGCCATGCTCGCTGGCTAAGCCACGCCCCGTGTGAGCACATTTTAGTGCTATTTTTTTACACCGGATATTTCTGTGGTGCTCAGTAATGCAGGTCTTGACTAGTCTGGTAGTCATGCCTATGTATATTTTATCACAGGGGCCTGTGATTGTGTAAATGGAGTTTTTTGTATTGCAGTTGGTATGCGCCTTTTGTGTTCAGGTGAACGTGTTTGTCAGTTTTATTTCTTTTGTCGTAGTCCGGCTACAGACTGTACAGGAACCACAGTGAAATGGCCCTTCACAGGGGGAGAGACCACAGGGTCCCTTGGTCTGAACTGTCTAATACCCTTGGTCTTGTGTGCACCAGCATGTCTTTTATGTTTGAAGTGCGTTTGAAAGCAAACCTAGGTTGGCATGATTAAACGCCCAGACCGGAGGATGTTCCAATGCTTTTTTATAATCTTGCATATTCTGTTAGTCAGCTATGTATGTGATAACGCAAGTGAGTGTGTCTTCTGGAGGTTTTTCATGGTCTTCCAAAAGTGCCTCTCTATTGATATTTCTAGCCCGTTTTTTGGCCATTCTCACACAGTGTTGTGGGTAGTCTTGATTAACGAGATTTTCAGAGAGTATGGGGGCTTGTTTGTCATAGTGAGAAACAGAGCTACAATTACGGCGCAACCGTAGAAATTGTCTGTACAGGAGGTTATCACGTAGTGCCTTGGGGTGGGGTCCTATACTAGCAAGTTGTTGCTATCTGTGTTTTTTTAATGTAGTTGTGGTATAGTTGCCATCCTTTCCCAGTTGAATTAGGTCTAGGAAGGAAATTTTTCATCAGACATGTTACTAGTGAACTGGAGAAAAGGTTTGAGGGAGTTAATCCAATCGCAAAAAGCGTTGCCGGAGGATAGCGTCAATGTGTCTTTGCCACAAAGTAATATTTTTGCTGTAGGGGTTAGTGGCATGAAAGATGTTCTCCTCAAAAGCTGTCCTATAGAGGCAGGCCAGACTAGCGGCGAAGGTGCTTCCCATTGAGGTCCTCTGAGTCAGGTGGTATAGCTGTTCACCAAATTGAAAAACGTTTTCTGTCAGGGCAGTCGTGGCGCAATCCATAATGAAACTGATTGGAGATTCCAGTCCTCAGAAATTAGGGCTCTCTCGACCACTGCCAGGGTGGCTGTTTGAGGAATGTTAGTATAGAGGGCCTCTACATCAAGAGTTACCAGTTAATCAATCAAGTCTTTGTGATTAGTTGTTTCTATGAGATGTAGTACATCTCTGGTATCCTGGAGCAAGGAGGGAGTTTTTTCACCATGGGTTGGAGGAAATAGTTGCAGAATCTGGACAATGGTTCCAGAAGTGAGCCAATGCCTGACAAAATTGGTCTCCCTGGTGGTGGGAGGACACCCTTGTGTATCTTGGGGAGGATATAAAAGTAGGGTATCCTCGGTTGATACTCTTGGGATTCTGCTTTTGATACCACAGAGGTAATCGGAGTACTCAATGTCTTGTGGGATCAATGGAGATAGGAGTATAATATTTCCTGTCTGACAGTTGGCGGTTACATTCAGTGTTCTAGTCCATGGTAGACATGATAACAATGCCCCCCCTACCCCCTCCCCCCACCCCCCGTCTGCCTTTTTTATGGAGATTTCATTGTCATTGACCAAAGATCTAATTGCTGCCAACTCAGAGTTGGAACGGTTCTGGAAGGTGGGACCACTTTTAACCTGAGTTATTTCCTTTAGACCTGCCTGTTCGAAGGTCAGTATGTCTATAGGAGTCATATTGGTAGTGGGGGTGAACCTAGAAGTGTTGCATAGCCCAAGTCGACTTTTTTTGGGAGACCAGGTTTGTCCTGGAAGAACGCCCTCAACCTTATTTTCCGGAAGAAATTATGAAGTTCATAGTTGTCCTGGAATTTACCCGTCCTAGGTATGGGGACGAAGCCTAGGACCTTCTTGAGTACTGTGGTCTCTGTCTCATTTAGGGTTCTGTTCAACAGGTTAACAACTAGTATTTCTTCCCTGTCTGACTCCTTGTCTGTACCTGGTGCAGGGGTGGTTTCTGCCACTGTACATGTTTGTGCCCCCTCTTCTTCGACCTCTTCCTCTGCCCCAGTCTCTGTCTAAAAAAGCAGAGTTGTAGGGTTGTTGGCTTTGTGGAAACAAGGGGTATTGCCAAAAGGGTGCTGCCCGAAAGGGTGGCATTTCGTAATTCTTGAAGGGTATTATCTGGCCTCTCCTTCCCCCATTATTGCTATCCATGCTGGAGTTGCTGTTGGAGGAAGATGTTCTTCTGCGAGATGTCTGGCTTTCGTCTGATGATGTCTCACCTTCTGTGACAGAAACGTCAGCCTTCATGTATGGATGTACTTTCTCTCTTTCAAACTTCTTAATATCTTTTTTTTTGTTTATTAATCTTCTATTTCAGGAGATACTCCGTATTCTCTCATCTCATTCCTGATCTCAGCCAGTTTGGTTTTATATACTGACACTAGGGTCACAGTTTTAAGTGGTCCCTTCTGCTATCTGAATCGTGATCAAAAGTGCATCAGCTAGACGTTTAGCTGTATTAATGATCAGAATTAACCAATCCCTTGTGCACCTCCAAGCAACCTGGGACCATTCTTGAACGCCTTCTTATCAAGCCTACACAGATGGCAGACCATCTTCGAATGACTTGAACTCTTGACGTGTCTAAACCTCTGCTCTCCCAAAAATGTTATGTCTAGTCCAATAGCAAAGTCAGTTCTCTTCAGACATTAACCTTATTTTTTTGCAAGTGCAGTCCAGAGTGCTATTGCTTTCCTTCACCTGCAGGAATTATTTTCTTTGCATCACTTTTAGATCTACCATGTTAGGTTAAGGATGAGGCTCATTCAGTATTGCATGTGTGTTCATCTGACAAATCCTTCCATTCTAATCTATTCTCAGTTTATGCTGCTGACTGATATGTCTTGACTGATGTACAGCCACTGAGAAAGAAATGGTGTCGGGGTTAGAGGGGGTACATCTCCTTCTCTGACATCTGCGCAGTAAGTGGGAAACTCATTGCCCCTGATGTCTCGTTGCAGAGTGGAATCTGTCTAATTTGTTCTCAGTATTGCCTATGATTGATATTGGTCTACTTAGCAGAGGCCTATGAGCAACATGCCTTTAACCTATTGCAGGTGTAGGAGAAAAACGTACACTTCTGTGAAGTTCTTTATGGACGGCGCAACACATATATCACAACAGGGAGTAAAGTTTACCTTTGCAGATAATTAACGACATGGTTCTGGGTGATTGATGACAGTCTGTGTGCATCACATGGCGGGTCAGAACTGGCATGCAAATGCTTCGAGAACCCAGACTTTTGTATTGCTCAAGCGGATCTTGCAGTAGGCAATTGCAGACCAGAAATGTATTTGCTGTGACTAACCTCAGTGAATCATTTGGCTACTTGGGGTAATTGGAAGTGTGACAACTGGGGAACAAAGATGGTAAAGGGATGTTCCTGTCATGAGTGCGCTCTCCCCTGTGCCTTGTTGCTCTGCTTCTGCAGTTGCTGACGACTTGCTCCCTACTTGCCCTTTTTGGGTACCCCTGTGCAGAGCTGGTTTAAAGCTGTGGGCTGATAAATCTTCCCTGTCTGCATGCTTCTCTCTGCTCCCTTACCTGCCCTTTAGAGGATCCACCTCCCCCTCTTGCTCTCCGGATAGATATGGTCCTGAGTGTCCTTTGTGGAGGTTGGGGAGTGCGCTCTGTCCCGGCTGCAGTTCCCCGAGCAAGCAGCATTGGTTCCCAGCTGGAGAGTGAGCGGCGCTGTGCCTCTCCGATTGGGAGCCAGATTGCTCACAACTGAGGCCCAGTCAGGCTAGTCGTGCTTGATTCGATTCCCCTCTTTCTGAAACTTCACCTGTTGCTGCGGCCCTGTTTGACACGATTAGGAGTTGTGAGGCAGTTCCGCTCGGATGGTCTGTTCTCTCTGCCGCACAGACTGGATACAATCTAACTGCCTCCGACACAATGGCTAATGCTGCACACGGTAACATTGTTCCTCCTGATGATTGCTTTCCTGCTGCCCGTCTTCTTAGAGACACTGTAACAAATGAAAGTTGGATACCTGCCTTGGATAGAACTGAGAAATCTGAACTGGTGACAGGGGACTTTGCTGTTGCTAGCTCAGTGAAACAAGAAGAGAGTGGCAATCCTAGCAGCACGGAACATGACGACGGTACATTAGCAGGCACCCCCTTACCTGCTCGGGAAGCTGGTAGATCAGAGGAGGCTCAATCGACTTCAGGTGATAAAACA
The DNA here is from genome assembly GCF_964261635.1 of Lissotriton helveticus. Taxonomy (NCBI): domain Eukaryota; kingdom Metazoa; phylum Chordata; class Amphibia; order Caudata; family Salamandridae; genus Lissotriton; species Lissotriton helveticus. Next base: position 244,535,963 of record NC_136070.1, read on the forward strand.
ATTGTTTCAGATGTTGGATTGTGTGATATGATTAAAGGACTTGAAGAGATGCCCAGTTACATGTGCATTGGCATGGTGAATGCAAAGATAAATAATCGCGGGCCTAGTGCCCATGATTGCCTGTATGAACTGGGAAACCCGCACAGCAGTAATTCACCTGCGTTCCAGGCCAAAGATAGTACAATGCAGCAGTGGGTCACCTCCTAGAAAAATAGAAATCTATTGCTGTACACGGGGACGAAGATGATTGGGCTGCTAGACAACATGGCCCACAGATGGCTGTTTGTGATAACCTGAAAACTAATGAAGACTCCTTACTCAGCAATGCACTTCCCTTTGGTGTTAACCATTGTTCACCAGGTAACAGTCCTAGTACCTCTCATTCCTCTCATGGGTGTGGCAGTAATGGGTTCTGTGCTGTTAATCAGTCAAAAAAGGAATCTGAGTCTCTGCAATCTTTCACCACTGCAAAAGGGGGTATATAATTCAGACACTGTCATCTCTCCACCCTCAGTAATTATTATCTGAAAGAAACACGTAGTGATAGATTCCTTACCTTAGAATTACCCCCAGTCTTCAGACTGGAACCGGAAAGTTTTTCGTCAGCAGTACCCCTGCGCGTCGGTAGGCGTAGTTGTGCATCTCCATGTGCGTCGTTGGCGCCATGATGATGTCGTCGGAGCTTTTTAGACGCGCCCACGCGCGCTGACGTCAGTTCTTTTTTTTACCGCGGCAGCAAGCGCATATCCGGGAAGAGCAAGTACCCCCAGTCAATTTTTGACTGACTTTTTCAAGGCCTTTTACCTCATCTTTTCGAGTCGATCGACTCCTGGTGTCGTAGGGATGTCCGGTTTCAAAAACTGTGTGGACTGTCATCGCATGATGTTGGTGACGGACCCCCACCACGTGTGTCTCTACTGCCTGGGGCGTGACCACGACCCCATGTCGTGCCCCAACTGCCGGGCCATGGCACTGAAGACCGGTCGCTGAGTCGTCATCACCACTCCTCTGGATCTAAGTCTTCGCACTCGGGGTCCGGCAAGTCAAAGCATTCCAAGAAGAAGTCGAAGAAGCATTGTTGCTCTTCGTCTTCCCTTTGCCTGTCGCGCGATGCAGCTGAGGGAAGCCTGCGACGTCGCCCCTTCCAGGGTGCGGGGGCGACGCCTGCCCAGGTGCAAGAGTTTCTTGCTGCCATGGCCTGACTCTTTGGGCTGTCTGGCACCGCGGGCCTGATGGGGGGGGTCCTGCCTTACCATCTCCGGCGCCTCCGCCCCCGGAGTCGCCGCAGGCCCCGGCACTGCAGGCCCCCCAGGGATCGGACCCCGATCGACGCCGGTTGACCTCGTGGCGCCTCCACCGGCGCCGGTCTCCCCAGCACTGCTTCTGACGTCGCCCCCTCCTCGGGACGACGTCGTCCCCAGCTTCAGCCCTGACGGTGCCGGATCAGCATCGCTCAATGTTGATACTGACGCCGATGGGGCCTTTCATGCCTTATGTCCGTTCTCCTTATTTTTAGCCTGTTCCACAGACTTCTGAGGAAGGGGAGGACTGGGAGGGGGCTAAGGACCCTCTAGCACATGACTGTGCTTATGATCAGGACTGGGCAGAGGATTTTGGGGAGGCCAGTGGTCTTGACACATCACCTGACCCTGGCATGCTGTCTCCTCCTACCGTGGCTACGGAGGAGGGAGCCAGTTAGGCAGTGGTGTTGCGTAGGGTTTCCACCTCGAACCCCCTACGGTGGCCGTCAGGACTAACCTCCTGACAGAAGTGCTCCAACCGGCAGCTACCTCTTCGGAGCCCTTGCTGCCGTTTAATGAAGCGCTGACGGACGTTCTTTTGGGCACCTGGTCCAGGCCCAACACAGGGGCTCCTGTGGATAGGAACGTGGCCCGATGCCATCTCCCAGCTCTGCGCGACCCCTTCTTCTTCTTCACCCAACATCTCACCCCGAGAGCTTGGTGGTCCAAGCCTCAGCTTCCAACGCGCGTTCCCTACCGTACCTCCTGATAGGGAATCCAAGAGGCTGGATCAGTTTGGCAAGAAACTGTTTTCATCTACCAGCTTAGGGCTGCGGTCGGTGAACACCGCATGCCTCTTGGGCCGTCATACCCACTCTCTGTGGGACACGGTCGTGCAGGTACTGCCCAACTGCCCGGAGGAGGCCCAGGCAGTTCTCTCCCAAGCGATTGCGGCCGGGAGAGATGCAGCAAAGTTCACCATACGTTGTGGGCTGAATACCGCCGACTCACTGGGCAGGTCGATTTCCACTACAGAGGCGCTTCGACCCCATGCCTGGTTGAGGACAACTGGCTTCTCGGGGGATGTCCAGAACACCTTGATGGACATGCCCTTTGATGCAATCCGCCTTTTTGGCAACAAGACAGACAGTGCGTTGGAGCGCTTTAAGGACTCCTGGGCTACGGCCAAGTCCTCCTCCGTCTTCTGCTTTTCGCTCCTTTCGTGGCCACGGAAGGGGCGCCCCACAGCATTCGCAAAGTCACAGCCCATAGCAGCAACAACCTCAGCGTGGCCGCGGACGTGGGACCCGTCGAGGCGGTTCAGGGGACTAGCATGCGGGCCAGTCCACCTCTGCCGCATCCACTTCAAAGCCTTCCTAGTCCGACTTGTCGGGCCCAACAGACGCCAGTGGGTGGACGAATACTCCATCATCTCCACCACTGGCGCGACATCACTTCGGACAAGTGGGTGCTGCAAATTGTACAAAGGGGCTACTCCCTCCCCTTTGAGCAACCCCTCCAGCCTTGCCACTTCAGTACCACCGCATGTCGGGGGATCACTTGGCGCTTCTCCAGCAGGAAGTTGCTGCCCTCTTGGCCAAGGGGGCCATCGAGCACGTTCTGACGCCAGAAGTAGGTCATGGTTGTTATTCCCACTACTTTCTGGTCCCAAAGAAGGACACAGGGGGCCTGTGTCCTATCTTAGACCTTCGGAACGTCAACCGCTTCTTCCGGAAGGAGAAGTTCAAGATGCTCACGCTGGCTCAGGTCTTGTCTGCCCTAGACTTGCGAGACTGGATGGTGGCATTGGACTTGCAGGATGCCTATTTCCATGCCCCCGTCTTGCCTGCCCACAGACACTACCTGCGATTCACGGTAGACCATGAGCATTTTCAGTTCACCGTGCTCCCCTCTGACCTTACCAGGACCCCTTGGGTGTTCACAAAAGTTATGGCAGTGGTCGCAGCTCATCTACGCAGATCAGGGGTTTCAGTCTTCCCCTCTCTCGACGACTGGTTGTTGAAGGCAGGCTCGCCTCAGTCAGTTGTCTCCCACCTCCAGATGACGGCCGGCCTCCTGCAGTTGCTGGGGTTCCCCATCAACGTGCCGAAGTCGCATCTGATTCCCTCGCAGAAGCTCCTTTTCATCGGAGCGGTTCTGGACTTGGCGCGGTTTCGGGTTTATCCTTCCAAACAGCGAGTCCGGGACATTCAGGCTATGATTCCGATCTTTCGGCCTCTGTCCCGGGTTTTGGTCAGGATGACCCTTCGGCTGCTGGGCTTGATGGCCTCTTGCATCCTGCTTGTGGATCATGCCACATGGCATATGTGGGCTCTGCAGTGGGACCTGAAGTTACAGTGGGCACAACATCAGGGCAACCTGTCTGATCACGTTCAGATCTCGGAGGGCACTGCACGGCAATTGCAGTGGTGGCTCACGAATCGCGATTGGGTCAGTGGCAGATCCCTCTCCCTTCTCCAACCGGAGCATACAGTTGTGACGGACGTGTCCCTTCTGGGGTGGGGCGGCCACATTGGAAAGGCGGAGATCAGAGGCCTCTGGTCTCTGGCGGAGTCCCAGCTCCACATCAACCTGTTGGAGCTTTGGGCGATCCGAATGGCACTGAATGCATTCCTTCCCTCTGTCCGGGGAAGTGTACTGCAGGTGTTCACTGACAACACCACCGCCATGTGGTACTGCAACAAACAGGTGGGGGTGGGGTTGTGGACCCTCTGCCAAGAGGCTCTGCGTCTCTGGGCTTGGCTGGAACATCAGGGCATGTCCTTGGTGGTTCTACACCTGGCAAGTTCTCTGAACGCCAGGGCAGACAAACTCAGCCGTCTGTGGATGTTGGATCACGAATGGTGTCGGAACTCTGAAATGGCGCATGGTCTCGTCAGCAGTGGGAGAGCCTTGGTTAGATCGGTTCTCCACTGAAGAGAATGCGCAATGTCATCAGTTCTGCGCTTTGGAATTTCCAAGGCGGCACTCGCTCAGTGACGCTTTTCGTCATGAGTGGAGTTGCGGTCTGTTGTATGCCTTTAAGCCTATACCACTTCTGTCCGGAGTGCTGAAGAAGATCAGGCACGACCGGGCCAAAGTCATCCTTGTGGCTCCGGACTGGCCTCGAAGAGTATGGTGTCCCGAGCTAATCAGTATGAGCATCGATCCCCCGATCAGTCTGCCTCTTCGGGAGGATTTTCTGTCGCAGCAGCAGGGGACGGTCCTCCACCCGAACCTGTCCAGTCTCCACCTCCTGGCGTGGAGATTGAGCGGCGGCAGTTGACGTCTTTCGACCTGCCTGCCGAAGTCTGTAATGTTATTCTGGCAGCCAGGCGTCCCTCCACAAAAATGGTATACGCCTGTAGGTGGAATAAGTTTGTGGCATGGTGCACAGCAAAGGCTGTGGATTCCATTTCTGCCCCTCTTTCAGAGGTCCTGCTTTTCTTCTTTCTTTGGCCCAGCAGGGCTCTGTTCTGGGCACTATCAAGGGCTATCTCTCTGCCATTTCCGCCTTTCTAAGGCTTCCAGATCAGCCTTCCCTTTTCAAGTTCCCTGTTGTAAATAGATTCTTGAAAGGCATCACGCACATGTTTCCTCCTGTTCCTTTCGTGATGCCTCAGTGGGACTTGAATCTAGTTCTTACCTTTCTGATGTGCGCTCTCTTTGAGCCACTTCATAATTACCCTCTTCGTCTTCTGACTCTAAAGACTGCTTTCCTGGTTGCTATCACCTCTGCCAGAAGAGTGAGTGAGCTCCAGGCTCTTTCTTCTAAACCTCCTTTTCTCTCTGTCCATCCAGACAAAGTTGTTCTGAAGACTCATCCTTCCTTTCTGCCAAAGGTTGTCACGGCTTTTCACATCGGGCAGACCATCACTTTGCCCACCTTCTTTCCGCCTCCTCATCCCTCTAAAGAAGAAGAGAGGCTCCGCCGTCTGGACCCAAAACATGCGCTCTCCTTCTATCTGAGTCGCACACAACAGTTCCGGATGGATGACCAGCTCTTTGTTGGCTACGTGGGTGCCAAGAAAGGACCATCTCTCGGTGTGTCGTTCTGTGCATAAAGGCTTGCTACTCCTTGGCTAAAAAGGAGCATCCGGTGGGGGTGCGCGCCCATTCTACCAGGGCGACGGTGGCCACTACTGCTCTGGGACACGGCGTTCCCTTGCAGGACAATTGTGAGGTAGCTACGTGGACCTCGCTGCACACGTTTACCAAGCACTACTGCCTGGACAACCAAATCCGGAGAGACTGCTTCTTTGGCTGTTCTGTTCTCCAGGACTTTCTGGTGTGATCTTGGTTCGCAGACCCACCACCGGGGTAGGTATTGCTGGAGTATCTATTCTAAGGTAAGGAATCTATCACAACTTGTTTCTTTCAGATGCACAAGTTACTTACCTTCGGTAACGATATATCTGTAAGAAACATTATTAGTGATAGATTCCTTACCGCCCCACCCATCCTCCTCGTTCTGCGAACTGATTTCTAGGGTTAGGGTCATCCCTTTCAGGGCCGTAGTATCATGGCACCAGTGGTCAGTATCTTGCATGGCTCTGCGTTCCTGGCGCAAAAAGTCATGTACAGAGCGCGCGTGGGCGCGTCTAAGTAGCTCTGACGACGACATCACGGCTCCAACGACGCACGTGGAGCCGCACAACGACGCTTACCCACGCGCATGGGTACTGATGATTAAAAACTTTCCGGATCCAGTCTGACGCCTGGGGGTAATTGTAAGGTAAGGAATCTCTGAAATGGCGCATGGTCTCATCTATCACTACTAATGTTTCTTACAGATATATCGTTACCGAAGGTAAGTAACTTGAGCTCATTCAGATTCATCGCTCCAAAGCAACATTATGCCCAGATTAGGTCAGATTATCTGCGGCTGCAGCAGACACTGGCTGAAATCACTGGGAAGGTTTCAGCATTGCCTTCTCAGATGTCCAAGTTAGAACAGCGGGTGACTGTGACCGAAGAGGTAGGAATGGCTTCTTCAAAGGCAATCAGAAAGCAAGAGGGTAGACTGACCTCAGTACAGTCTGAGAATGAGGATTGGGAGAATCATCAACTTCGCAATAACCTCAGGGTCTTGGGAGAGCGCTTTTCCTAGTCTATCATTTTGGGATCTTGACTGTCTTATTCAACGACCAATTGTGATATATGTAGGCTATTTTCTATTGCGGCAGATGATATTTCTGAAGGCTTGTCCATCTGCACTAGTTATGGTTGATACAGTTTCTTTTTAAGTGTGATCCGATTTCCGTAAATTGACCATGGATCGGTGATGGAAGTTACAACAAATGATTGACCCACTTAGTGCAGTGGAGTCTTAAGGTTTCCTCCAAAAACCGACTTGGCTAAAAATGATGAGGAATGGTCAAACTCAGATCTGCTTCACAGAGGATGATTCCGCCATGGTCCTTGGGCAGTGACAGGGTAGCAGCCAGAAGTGAAATGTAAGTGGGTTTTATAGAGCGCAATACTACCCGAAGGCCTTGTAGCGCTAAGGTTGCTTACTTCTGGGGGGATTGCAGATCTATGTGGAAAAAAGAAAAGTTTTAAGGATTTTTCAAAATTTTAAAAGGTTGGGCTCATTCCGGAGCGAATAGGGTAAAGAGTTCCAGGTAGCGGCCGCATTGAGGGAGAAGGAGCGGCCGCCCCCCCTGGCCTGTTTAATTTTCCGTGTTGTTGCCAGAAAAGCTGTGCTTGAACGCAATGATCTCTGGGGATGGTAAGGAGTGGCTAAGGAGCAGATCATTGCGGGAGCATTTTTCCACATGGCCTTATGCATGATGCACATCGCTTTAAATTTTACTCTGGCTTGGATGGGCAGCCAGTGTAAGTTTCTCAAGGCAGTAGTGCCTGAATGACTACGGGAGAGGCCTAGCAGTAGACGTGCTGCTGCGTTCTGGGTGACTTGCAGTGTTTTAAGTGTGCTACTCGGTGCACCCAGATATAGGGCATTCCCGTAGTCGAGGCGGGACAGGATAATGGCCTGGACCAATATCCTGCGAGCCTGAAAAGGTTGACACTTAGTCTGACACTTAGATGTTTATTGAGTTGTGCTCCTGTGGGAGGAGAACTTTGTTGGTTCTGTGATTTGCTTAAAGAGGGAGGGACTCCTTCTAGTCTTTGTTGGGTGTAAAACGTTTCTTAATATTTTTCTCTTTTTGAAATTTTAGATTTTTACTAGAGGGGTGGCAGGAATGGGGCTTGGGGGTAGAGGTGCACTAAGGGCTGTGAGGTCTGTCAACTGAAAGTGTGAGATGGTTTTTTCCCCTATTGTGGAGAGGGTGGTCCTAAATCTCGGGGTGGGGGAGTCGCCGGTGTCTTGGGTTTTTTCTCTGCTTTGTGGGGAGGGGTACGACGAGGGAAGCGATGAAAAATGAACTGGAATGAACATGTTATCTTTTGACAACAAGGGTAGCACCACATGTGGTTTTTTTTGGCCTGTTACACAGGCAAACTTGTTCTTTAGAAATAAAAGGCACACTATGTTTCTGTTTAAGCTAATGTGCTGGAATGTCGCTGGCCCCAATCCTCCTTTTAAGTGATGCTTAGTGAAAGGAAATATTTGCTAATAAGCCGCACATTTTTTGTTTAACAGTGACCCATCTGGCTTATAAAGTTTGGTTATTATTAAGGCAGCTGGGGTTTGATAATGTAGCTTGTATCAGCCGGTCACTTTCCATTAACGGCGTCGCTATACTAAAGTCTAGACAATTTGAATATAAAGTTTGAAAAGTGCCTCTGACGCTAAGGGTAGATGGGCGGCAGCTCAGATGTTGGTTGCCTGTAAGACATTCATTATTAGCATTGTGCATGGCCCGAATAGTGATGATCTGGGACTGTTCGACTGGTTACATTTGGAACTTTTAGATTGGTAATGGGATCTTTTGCTACTGGGCAACTTCCAACTGTATTGTGAATTATGAGGTTGATGCTACTAATTAAACAGTCCTCCCTAATATGGTTAAACTAGAGCATTTATCTATGAGATCACTTGGTTCCACAGTTTGGTTGACGTATGGAGGACCTTGAATCCGGACAGCCTTGAGTGCACCTTCTTTTCTTTGCCCCAAAGACATGGCTCTACAATTGCTATGGTCTTTATCACACCAAGATAGATTTATTGTGTTAGTATGGAGGTGTGTCCTAAGATTACATAAAGCAATAATCCTGTGCTGGTCTCAATGCAGTTATCTAATACTTGTAGGGAGGGGCATTGCTTCATCAAAACCGCTACATTCCCCAAAGACTGGAAACACGCCAAAGTCAACCCCATCCTGAAGAAACCCTCTGTAGACCCAACGGACCCCTAGAACTTCAGTACCATCTCCCTGCTTCCTTTCACAGCCAAAGTCATTGAAAAGGCCGTCAACACCCAGCTAGCAAACTTCATCAAATCCAACAACGTCATGGACATCTAATCCGGATTCCACAGCAACCACATCACCGAGACCACTCTACTCGCCGCCACCGACATCTGCTCCCTCCTCAACCAGGGCCAAACAGCAGCCCTCATCCTCCTTGACCTCTCGGCTACCTTCGACACCGTCTCCCACCGCACACTAGCCACCAGACTCCACATCACCGCATCTGCGTAAAGGCCGTTGATTGGATATGCTCATTTCTCACAGGCAGAACCCAGCGAGTCAGACTCCTGCCCTCCCTCTCGGAACCAACGGAGACCAGATGTGGAGTGCCCCAGGGATCCTCCCTCAGCCCAACCCTCTTCAACATCTACATGGCCCCCTCGCAACCATCGTCGGAAACCGCAGGTCCAACATAGTCTCCTACACTGACGTCACCCAGCTCGTCCTCTCCCTTACCAAAGAACCTAGCATCACCATGTACAACTTCCAAGAAGGGAAGAAAGCCGTCGCCACATTGATGAAGAAGAGCTGTCTGAAACTCAACTCGGAGAAAACGGAAGTTCTCATCTTTGGCTCCACCCCATCCACATGGAATGACACCTGGTGGCCCCCAGCCCTCAACAGAGCCATGCCCTTTCCTGCCCTTCTGCGCCTTAAGACTCTTGCTGCGCTTTACCAACTCTGATTGGTCTTTCCCATATCAATTCTCGAACTCTGAATATAGAACCCGCATTATCAGGGAATTCATAACTGTAAACGATGTATTGTTTAGCATACAGAGAAGGCCTACGTACGGGGGGAGTTTACTCTGCAGTTCATCTTCGAATAAGTCTGAGAAGGATGAAATGCATAGGTTACGTATTGCAGTGCAGGAGATGGAGCAACAACATGCTTAAGTAGTCTTGGATAAAAGCTCTGATGTGCAATTGATCCATCTAGAGATGTTGAAACCTCATTGCCTACTGGATAAAAGACACAGGGAAATTGTGGCAGCAAGTAATAAGGCTTATGAGGAGCTTCTATATGAATATGGGGAGAGTGTTAGCATATCAGATAGCGATAAGAAAGCATAGACACTCTTTTAACTGTTTTGGGGACAAAGCAGGTACTTCCCAATATGACACTTACGCTATTTTGAAACAATTTAGTGATTATTATGAAGATATTTATGGCCATGTATTGCCATCCAGGCAGTCTGAGATAGGCTAATCTTGCACCCTGTAGATACTCGTCTATCTCGATTTACTCCAGATTCAAGCTCTTCATCACTATCCAAGAAGTCCAAGTGGCAGTCAGATCTGTGTCTGGTGGGAAGGCAGCTGGGGAGGATACAATTCTTCTGGAATTTTATAATATAGTTATGGAGCTACTTCACCCTGTCTTCACTGATTTGGTGGCTGGTATAGATATCTGAAAGAAACACGTTAGTTATAGATTCCTTACCTTAGAATTACCCCCAGGCGTGAGACTCGATCTGCAAAGTTTTTTCGTCAGCAGTATCTCTGCGCGTCGGAATGTGGCGACAGTCGCCTCCACGTCCGTCGTTGGCATTGTGGTTGCCAGGATGACATTTTGGTAGCTACTTAGTGGCCACCATCGCACGCTGATGTCAGGTTTTTCTTTTGCGTGCCAGCTAGCGCAGATCCGGGAAGAGCGGTACCTCCAGTCACTTTTTCACTGCCTTTTTCTTGACTTTTGTCGACTTTTTTTCCAGTCTTCGACTCCTACGGTGCACGAGGGATGTCCGGCTTCAAGCCATGCGGTTCCTGTCATCGAATGATGGCGACGGATCCACACCGCATGTGTCTTTTTTGCCTGGAGCGCAACAACAACCCTAAGTCGTGCTTCGACTGCCAGTCGATGGCACCAAAGGCTTTTCGGGAGCGGTCCCGAAAGCTGCTTGATCACCGGCAGTCGGCTCCACACCGTGTGAGGTCCCAGTCGCGAGGGAGGTCGAGGGACCGGTCGTGGTGCCATCATCATTCGCGTTCCAAGTCCTCAAAGTCTTTGCACTCTGGGTCGGGTAAGTCGCAGCATTAGAAGAAGTCGAAGAAGCATAGTCGCTCTTCGACTTCTGCTCATAGGTCGGCCGACCCAGCGAGGGATGCAGGTGGTGCCCCTCCTGCGGCTCAGCACGCGGAGCCTGATGAGTCGACTCTGCGTTTCCCTCCCTTTCCGGGACCCGTAGCGACTCCCGCCCAGCTTCGTGGGTTCTACAAGGCGATGCATGCCATCATTGGGCGGCCCAAACACGCCGGCGCACCTTCGGGCCCCGCAGACTCGGTTGGGGAGCCTAGACCTCCAACGGCGGCTCTGGCCCTGGCGCCGCAGGTCCCCCTTGGATCCAGGCCTGAATCCGGATCGGCGCGGTTGACCTGATTACACCTCCACCTGCGCCGCTTCCTCCGGCACCACTACCACGCCGGGGGGCGATCGGTGTCGAGCCTGGCCTCCATCCCAACATGGACCGGTGCCGGACCAGCGTTTGTCCAACGCCGAATCCTGTGCCTAGAGGGGTTTTCAATCCCCTGTTCACTCCTTGGGCTCCTTTTCAACCAGAATGGTACCCAGATGATGAGGATGAGGACTGGGAGGGGTCAGGTGACCCTCTAGCTGACCAGGACAGGGAACAGGACTGGAGAGAGTAACTGGGGGATGCCAGTGGTTTGGACACCTCACCTGACCTTGTCATGTTGTCTCCTTCTACCGTGACCGTGGCTACAGAAGAGGGAACGTCGTACGCAGTGGTGTTGCATAGGGCAGCCGAGGCTCTCCACCTCGAGCTTCCTACGGGAGCGGTCAGGATTAACCTCCTGACAGACGGTTGGAGAGTTGTGGTGCAGCGGCCAGGGTAGCTGACTTCGGAGCACAGTGTTCACGACGGTTCGATCCCCGGCTCCGGCGGCAGCTCAACTCCATGTGACTCTGGGCAACTTAATTTCTACGACGGTCCCCAGTGCCTTGAGACTCGTAAAGGTGAGTCGTTTGCACTTTACAAATACAGATTTACATTTTACAGAGGTGCTTCAACCTCTACGAGCTCTTCGGAGCCCTTGCTACTGTGTAATGAAGCCCTCACCGACATCCTTTTGGGCACATGGTCCAGGCCCAACACGGGGGCTCCCGTGGACAGGATGATTGCCCGACGCCACCCCGCCGGCTCCTGGCGACCCCACTTTCCCTTCACAACACCCCACCCCGGAGAGCTTGGTGGTCCAAGCCTCCACTTCCAAAAGTACCTTCCCTACCGCTCCACCGGAAAGGGAATCCAAGAAGCTGGACCATCTTGGAAAGAAAAATGTCTCTTCCGCCAGCTTAGGACTGCGGTCCTAAACACTGCATGTCTCTTGGGTCATTATTTCCACTCTGTGTGGGATACAGTGGCGCAGGTGCTGCCTCACTGTCCGGAGGAGACCCGGGCAGTCCTCTCTCAGGCTGTTGCCGCCCAGAGGGATGCAGTGAAGTTTGCGATACATCGTGGGCTGGACACCGCCAACTCTCTGGGTAGGACCATTTCAACATCAGTAGCGCTTCGTCGCAACGCTTGGATGAGGTTGACTGGTTTTTCGGGGGATGTCCAGAACACCTTGATGGACATGCCCTTTGATGGCGGTCGCCTTTTTGGCGACAAAGCAGACAATGCTCTAGGGCGTATCAAGGTCTCACGGGCTACGGCGAAGTCCTTGGGCCTCGCCACCTGCCCTGCGCAATCTGCTGTTCTCCCCTTTCGTGGCTACGGAAGGGGTGCAGTTATGACCCGCCCAGAGCCACAGGCCGCACAAGTTACCCAACCTTCGCGCGGCTGGGGACGTGGGAACAACCGTAGTGGTTCCAGGGGCCAGTCCACCAACCCTCCCTCTGCAGCAGCCTCCAAACCCTCCTAGTCCGACCTTTTAGGCCCATCAAACGCCAGTAGGCGGCAGGATTCGCCATCACCTCGCCCAACTGGCGCACCATCACGTCGGACAGGTGGGTTTTGCAAATAGGCCGAAGGGGGCTACTCCCTCCCTTTCGAGACGTTCCGTCCAGCCATGCCACCAAGATACCACTGCATGTTGGAGGATCATCTGGCCCTTCTCCAGCAGGAAGTTATGGCTCTCTTGGCCAAGGGAGCCATCAAGCTCATTCCTGTCCCAGAAGGTCTTGGTTGTTACTCCCACACTACTTGTTGGTCCCCAAGAAGGACAAGGGCCTGGGTCCTATCTGGGATCTCAGGGACATCAGTCGCTTCCTCTGGAAGCCAAAGATCAAGATGTTGATGCTTGCTCAGGTCTTGTCTGCCCTCGACCCGGAAGACTGGATGGTAGCGTTGTACTTGCAGGACGCTTATTTTTCAAATTCAATTAGTCTTTATTCAATCATAAATAATCATAAAAGACACATATAACAATACAAAGTAGTTAAAATTCATGGTAGGTATTTTGTTTTAAAAAACAATTATTTTCACATCCCTGTCCTGCCGGCCCTCCTGCGTTACCTACGATTCACGGTAGGCCACGAGCATTTTCAGTTCACCGTGATCCCCTTTGGCCTCACCAGCGACCCTCGATGTTCACGAAAGTGATGGTGGTGGTCGCAGCTCATCTGCGCAGATCAGGCGTTTCAGTCTTCCCATATCTCCACGAAAGGCTGTTGAAGGCGGGCTTGCCCCAGGCAGTCGTCTCCCACCTCCAGACTACGGCTGACCTTCTGCATTCGCTTGGGTTCTCAATCAATGTGCTGAAGTCACTCCTGATTCCCTCTCAGAAGCTCCTCTTCATAGGAGCGGTTCTGGACACAACGCGGTGTCGGGTCTATCCTCCCGAACAGCGAGTTTGGGATATTCAGGCTATGATTCTGATCTTTCAGCCTCTATCCCGGGTTTCGTTCAGAATGGCCCTGAGGCTGCTGGGCCTCATGGCCTTCTGCATCCTGCTGGTCGATCATGCCAGGTGGCATAGGCGCTCTCTGCTGTGGAACCTGAAGTTCTAGTGGGCGCAGCATCAGGGGAATCTGTCCGATTGCGTCCAGATCTCTGAGGGCACTGCATGACAACTGCAGTGGTGACTCACAAACCAGGATTGGATCAATGGCAGATCCCTCTCCCTTCCCCAACCAGACCACACCGTGGTGACGGGCGCATCTCTTCTGGGATGGGGTGGCCACATGCGAGAGGCAGAGATCAGAGGCATCTGGTGTCCGGCGGAGTCCGGACTCCACATCAACCTTCTGGAGCTCTGGGCGATTCTTGTTGCACTGAAGGCATTCCTTCCCTCTGTCCTGGGAAGAGTAGTGCAGGTGTTCACTCCACCACCATGTGGTACTGCAACAAACAGGGTGGGGTGGGGTCGTGGACTCTGGACATGGCTGGAACATCAGAGCAAATCCCTGGCGGTTCAACACCTGGCAGGCTCTTTAAACGCCAGGGCGGACAAACTCAGCCACAGGTGCATGATGCATCACGAATGGCGTCTTCACTCGGAGGTGGTGCAAGGTCTCTTTCAACAGTGGGGAGAGCCTTGGTTAGATCTATTCGCCAGTGAAGCGAACGCGCAATGTCAGCAATTCTGCGTGTTGGAATTTCCAAGGCGGCACTCGCTAGGCGACTCTTTTCATCGCGAGTGGAGTTGCCGTCTGTTGTACGCCTTTCCACCTATACCACTTCTGCCCTGAGTGCTGAAGATCAGGTGCAACCAGGCCCAAGTCATTCTTGTCCTTTAAGACTCTTGACTCTCAAAACTGCATTCCTGGTGGCCATCACCTCTGCCAGACGAATGAGTGAGCTCCAGGTTCTTCTAAACCTCCTTTTCTATCTGTATATCCGGACAAAGTTGTCCTTAGGACTCGTCCATCCTTCCTGCCCAAAGTTGTCACTGCCTTCCTCATTGGGCAGACTATCACTTTGCCCACCTTCTTTCCGCATTCTTTAAGAGAGACTCCACCACTTGGACCCAAAACGTGCGCTTTCTTTCTATCTGGATCGCACAAAAGAGTTCCAGGTGGATGACCAACTCTGTTGGCTGCGTGGGTGCCAAGAAAGGTCGAGCCGTACACAAGCGAACCATTTCTCTATGGGTCGTTTTGGGTATAAAAGCATGCTATTCTCTGGCCAAAAAGAAGCCTCCAGTGGGGCTACGTGCCCATTCCACCAGGGTGACGGCTGCCACTACTGCTTTGGGTAGAGGGGTTCCTCTACATGACATCTGTCCGGCAGCTACGTGGGCATCGCTGCACACGTTTACTAAACACTACTGTCTGGACAGCAAAGACCGGACAGGCGGCTTCTTTGGCCGTTCTGTTCTCCAGGACTTTCTGGTGTGATCTTGGTTCACAGACCCACCATCAAGGTTGTTATTGCTGGGGTATCTATTCTAAGGTAAGGAATCTATAGCTAACATGTTTCTTTCAGATGAACAAGTTACTTACCTTTGGTAACAATATATCTGTAAAACATTAGTTAGTTATTGATTCCTTACCACGTCACCCATCCTCCCCATTCTGTGAACTGATTTCTAGGGTTAAGGATATCCTTTCAGGGCCCTAGTTTTGTACACCAGTGGTCAGTATCTTGCATGGTTCTGCGTTTCTAGCACGGAAAGTAGTGTACAGAACTGATGTCCGCACGCAAGGACGGTGTCTAAGTAGCTACCATGAAGTCATCCCAGCGACCACGACTACAACGACGGACGCGAAGCCGACCGACTGCCCCTTACGACGCGCAGAGGTACTGCTGATGGAAAAACTTTTCGGATCCAGTCTGACGCCTGGGGGTAATTCTAAGGTAAGGAATCTATAACTAACTAATGTTTCTTACAGATATATTGTTACCAAAGGTAAGTAACTTGTTTGTTAATGGAGAACTTCCTGCGTCTTGAAACTATACCAACATTATAGTCTAAGAGAAGTCACCGGAGGAGAGACAGTCATATTGACCTATTTCCCTGATCAATTTTGATGTCAAAATAATTGTCATGGTGTTAGCAGCTTGTGTTCTCTCAAAGATCTAGTGTTTAGTTATGCAGCAACATGGCATTTTTTGAGCAGAGATACCACCAGCCATACTAATGCAGCTGTAGCAGTTTTTAAATGCTGCAGGTTCACTGGGCAGCCGTATTGCATGATATTATTAGATTCCGAAAAGGCCTTCAACCAGTGTCATGGGAATTTCTCAGGTAGACTATGCGTGCCATGGGATTCAGTGTAAGATTTCAGTCCAGTTAGGAGTCTGTATAGAAACCAGTCTGCAAGGCTGGTTCTGGATGGGTACAATTCCCTATTGTTTAGCATATGCAGAAGTACCGGTCAAGGTTGTGCACTATCCCCCCCGTTATTTGCTCTTTATATTAAACCCTATCTTCTGCTCCTCATTAAGAATCCGGCCGGTCAGGTGGAAGTGAAAATCATTGCAGATGCTGATGATGTTGTAATATACTCTTCAAACCCCCTCCAAGGTATTGATTAGGTTTCAAGTGAGGCTTAGATAGTCAGGCCTGTCTCTGGGTATGCGCTCAATTTTTCAAAAACACAAATAATACTTGACTTTCAAGCAGAAAATCCAATTGCTGGCATCCTCCCTGTGGCTACTTATCTCTGGGTCTAGGTCCATGCTAGAGTGGACGGTATCTTGCAATTGAACTATGAGCTCCTCCTACAGTCCTCGATAGCCAAGATGCCTTCTTTGAATAGTCTTCCAATAAGCATAGCGGGACATTGCAATGTAGTTCAAATTAACATACTGCCCAAATTTCTCTCTGTCTTCCATACCATCCTGCTGTGTGCCCCTGATTCCAGATTGGAGGTTGCAATTAGCTGCTTTAACAGGGGGTACAGGAGAGCTCGATGGGCCATACCCTTCATGAAAGCTGCTTTAATCAGGGTGGATTTCAACTTCCAGATTTCAAACTTTATTTCTGGGCAGCCTTCAGCAATCATATTAGGAATCTGCTCACTAATCACACTTCAGATTAATACGCTTTGGGTTAACAAATGGCAGTGGGGCCTGATATCAGATTTCTTTCTTTATAGTTGTCTGATCCAAACTATTTCAAGCGAGTCCAGTTTAAGATCACTAATGATATCACTCGAATGTGGCGCCAAATCAATGCTTAACATTATGACCCTAATATCCATTCATGCATGTCCTTATGGGGTTAACCTTACTTCCTACCCCTCTTCTATGTCTTGGTACAATTTAGGCCAGAAGACAGTCTGGCAGCTCTAAGATGTAAATGTGGTATGCATGTTTTCTACTTTACAAATACTATACAACTTTCCGCAATGGTTATTTATTTATTTTTTAAATTCCTTCAGGTCTGTGATTTTTGTGCATAATCCCATGTATACATTTGTCTCCAATGACTTGGATATCCTGACGTATGTTTATACCATTGCATGCACGTTATAGATCAACGTATTATACAGGATTCTGGGTGCGCATAGAGACAGTGACTTAACCTTATCTGCTAAATGGAGCGTGGGTTTGGATGGGATATGCAGCCATATGAGATTACAAATGCCTTTGATATTGTTAATCGTTCAGTTTTCCCAGTAAGTCTTAAGCTTCAACAGTTCAAAACCATCTGCGTGCTATACTGTACGCCGGATAGAATCTGCAAGTGGGCAACGGATAACGCTGACAATAAGGTCTGCTGTCCAAAATGGAGTCTTCATGCTGCAGATATTATCCATATCTTTGCGAGCTGCCCCATATTGAATACTTTTGGGTTCATGTAGCTCATTCTCTTTCCAGTCATCGAGGATGTGATTTACAGATCTCCACCAGAGAATTCATTTTGCGATATAAATGGGATGTTAGTACCAGGTTATCAGCTTTAATTTCAATTGCTGTTATTGCTGCCCATCTTTGGATTGCTAGCTTCTGGACCAATACCATACCACCCACGGTTCGAGTGGTAGGCACTCTTTTGTCTGGTATTAGAACTTGAGTGCGCTATTCGTACAGCGAGGGGCTTAAAGGGACATCCACGTCTTAAGGATATTTGGGGCACCAAATTTGATTATAACATTTTTAACCGACTCGCAGTTGCATAGCTATCTGTGTTCTGTACCACCTGTAGTGTTTTCCATGATGTTGCTTCTGTGTTTCCAACCGTTGGTACTGTAAAATGTTATTGAATAATTTACTGTGATCATATTCAGTCCAAATAAACATTTTTAAAAAACTGGAAATGTGACACTTGAGGCTTTATTTGGCAAGCAGCACATGTTAACATTTTGTAGAACAAAAGCTGTAAAAAAACAAAATAAAACGTACAGTGACACATGTGCCACTTAGGCCTGACAATCTAAACTATAAAGCGGACCCTTTATGTAAAAATAGACTGCATGTTCGTCATCAGTTGGTCAATGTTGGCCGCGTCATTAGTTTTTTTGTTTTCTTAACTTTCAGACATGTTGCACAGCAGATCAACTGCTATGTGACATGTGAAAAACATTGACAAAGCCAATTGATTTCACATAGGCAAAACCTACGTTTTTTACCAATGCTGGTTTTTGTTTACAAGTGATTTTGCAAGTAATTTGTGCAGGCGAAGCCTAACCGTTATGTCGTCCCTATTGCTCGATTGGTTTGGGTGGGTGCCCAGGCTGCTGACCACTCATTGTTTAATTAGTTCAAAGTCTGATTTCAGTAGAAACCACTAGCTGTCTACGGGCTGCGTAGAAAAAGTTAAAGGTCCCGAAGATCCTGACTACCAGAAAAGAAACAAAATAAGATGTGCTTTGCCAGAGAGCCTCTTCTTGGAACCCTTAAATTGTACATTTGCAAATAGAGTAGCTGGGCTGCTGACATTATAAGGAAGGGGGCGGGGCAGATAGTTGTAGCACAACTCTAGGCCACTTGAGACCATAAATTCCAGTGATGGACTGCAGCATAGTTCAGTATCTGGTAGATACTTCTAGCTGTTGATGCCTTACCTTAGAATTACCTCCAGGTGTTAGACTGAATCTCTAATTTTTTGGGGTGAGCACTACCTCTGCTTGCCAGTAGGTGGTGTCCTTTGGCTCAGCGTGGCATCGTCCGCACCGAAAGGGACTTGCACACTGCTTGTATTGGCCCCATTCCAGCAAGTTGACGGTAGTTCTTTTCTTTCTGCGCCACTCAGTGCAGATCCAGAGAAAGCTACTCAGTACATTTTTCCCTTACCTTATTGAGATTTTTCTTCTGGTGTAGCAGGATATCCACTAGGAAGGCCATCTTCAAGCCCTGTGGTGCCCGTCATCATCATATGTCGTAACGGATGCACATCTTGTTTGCCTCTGTGCCTCGAGTGCTACCACAATGTGACATCCTGCATGGACTGCTGTGCCATGCAACCCAAAGCCTTGAGGGAGCGCTCCCTCCAGCTCCTTCCTGCCCAACGAGCAACACCAGACCTGTCTCGATCCCGAACAAGAGAAAGCTCCCGGGATCGATCATGAAGCCCCAGATCCTCGTCATACTCCAAGTCGTCTGGTAAGTTCCACAAGCGCAAGAAGAGTAAGAAGTCAAAGATGTCTTCGACTTCGGCCTATATCTTGAAGTCATCCAAAAAGATGGCGACCATCGTCATTTAGGGCCTCTTTCCCCGGTTGACCTGTGCCTGACCCTGCTCTGCGCCTCCACTAATTTCCGGGAGCCAGAGCCGTCCCGCCTAACTCAGTGAGTTTCATGAGGCCATGCACCTCAATTTTGGTCGCCCTGTTCGTGCTGGCACTCCTTCAGTCCCTGGGCCCTCGAGAGTGGTCCCCACTGGTACTTCGTCCCGGGCTCCAGTCAGATTCCTTGGATCACTCCATTGATCCGGAACTGCACTGGTCATACCACCTCAACATTCTGTGGTGCCGGTCCCGATGCAGATGCTCTCAGCACCACTGTTTTCATTCTCATCCCAGAGCCGGAGCCGGAGGGCTGTCCCCCAACTCCAACCGGAGCCATCCCTTCCAGGCTGGAGCCGGAGCCCTGTTATTGTGGGCTGAGACTCAGGTAAGATTGGGAGGGGCATTGGACCCTGGAGAATATCAACCCCTAGACCCCAACATGGACTGGTGTGAGGAATTGGCGAATGCCTGCGGACTGGATACTTCTCCATATACTGGCATGCTCTCCCCCCTACAGAGGCGCTTCTTTTGCTATGGTAGTGAGAAGGGCTGCAGATGTCCTGGACCTTAGTCTACCCTGTGTCAATCAAGACGAACGTCTTGACGGAGGTGTTTCAGCTGGGAGTGACCCTCTCAGAACTGTTTCTCCTGTTTAATGAAGTCCTCACAGACCTCCTGCTGGGGACTTGGTCCAAACCCTGCACAGGGGCTCCTGTGCAGCCCTGCCAAGTACCACAGATCTGGCGTAAGACTAACGCATTTCAGTGTGGTGGTCTGCATCACCGCACTGAAATGCACAGTCACTCATAATAGCGCCTCCTCAGCTGTCAAGCTGGAGTGCTAGTATTCACTCATCATACTGAGACTAAGCTGGAGTGGCAGCGCACTGTGCACGCTGCTCCCGGCATGCTTGGGGGCTGGCTCAGAGTCCGCAGCTCTAGCTGGCACTCTGACATAATGTAACAATATTCACCCAACAGCACAGTACGTTTTCGATACATTCGTGAAGACATGACTCACACTTAAATAGCCAAGGCTGGATCTCCTGCTGCTGTCGCCTGCAGCGCGGCTGCAGTTTAGAAGAATAAAGGTGCAGGCTGCAGTGGCAATAGCAGCGCTTCTCGCACAGTGTGTGCCACAATTAATTAGCTAAAAATGGAGATCCTGCGACCAGGTCATCCAACAACCCACAGGCGACTGAGTGAACAGCATGGACCGCTGTGGCTGCTGAAGGGTTCTCCAGCTGCGCCAGCCCATAGAACACACCACCAATACACTTCACTACTGTGCAGAGCTGCTCTGAGCTGATCTCCGAATCAAGTCCGGCCGCAGTGTTTGCCGCGGCAGTCGGCGTAGCCACGAGGCGTTACCAAAGTGTGCAATATGGCAACTCCAAAATTCGCTAACGCTAGCATTCAGGAATACTGGGATCCTAAGAAAAAGACCAGGCACCTGCATTTCTTTCCTTATTAACTGGGCAGAAATGGTTGGAACTAAGAGTCCATGGAGAACTAAGCTATAACCTCAAAAACCCAAATCAAAACAAGGTTGGTGCCAAGATGTAATCTCTTTATATACCTTAATTAATTCTGTGTCCCACATGGAACACAACCACTTCCTCCCCATGAGGACTTTGAAGAGAGTCTTGTGAGTTTTACCAACGCTTAAGCTGGAATTTAGGTCCATTGATATATTGGCTGTGTGGGTGGTGGGAGAGTTGGAGGCAGAAGTTATGTGCTGGAGGTATCTCTCTGGCTCTAATCCTTTAATAGTGCTAGTAGAGCACAGTCATGATGATCATCTTCAGCTGCCTGCTGCCTTGTTTCAAGCAGGCACATGCCAGGCAGTGATGCGTGATACTAATGTTCCAAGGAGGCATGCAATAAGTTGTAAAGGGATTTTTCGGAGCCTTTGTGTAGGTCTCTTGAAAACCTTACATTTTTGCAAGAGTTGCAAATAGTTCCTGGTTGGTATTTCTGTTAGAAAGTTATGACTTTTCCGATATTTCATGTGGCACCTTTCCATAAGGTTAACAAATGTTTGCATGTTGTGTGAGCAGTCTCTTATTGTGGGATAAGTTGTGCTCAAAGCTTCGTCATCCTCCCACTTCTAAAACATTGAGAAAGCAATCAGATTGTACTTGCTTGTGAAATCAATGCATGCTGGGACAGAGGCTTGCATGAGACAGCAGAGCTCCAGCCCAGCATTTGTTATTGTGGTTTGCCTTGATTCATGCAGGGGCTTCTCAGCACAGTATGATCAGTTCATGCAGACGGAGGCACATGGTTCTGTTTAAGTCCACCTATGGAATACCTATCCTGTTTTTGTGGTGTTGGACGGGGAGTTAGGGAACATGAGTCATTTGCAGGCGGTATGGCCTCTCGTATCCTCTTTGGTATAGTCTGGTCCCAGTGCCTTGCCATTTTCAGTGCTTTGCAGCAGTTTTAATATGATCTTCGAGTTTTTCGTTGCTGAAGAGGGTGTCATTTCTAACATTTATATGTTTCCCTCATCTAAATTGCTTGATTTTGCTTGTGAGAAAGTGGCACTCATAGTCCTTGAATGTCACTCATAATTACACTGAAATTATGAAAAAATGTCACACATAAGCAACCTGAAATCTTGGCAGCTATGCCTGTGAACATGATTGCTGCCTGCCAACACCACCTCACCTTAGGGGACCCCCAACTTCCTCACGCAACACCCTACCCCCCGGAGAGCTCTCATGTAAATCCTAGCGCATTCGCTACCACTCCAATCCAAGAGGCTGGGCACCTTAGGAAGGAAAATATTTTTTTCCACCAGCCTGGCACTGCGGTCTGTGAACACGACGTTCCTTTTGGGCTGTTATTCCAACGCTGTATGTAATTCGGTTGGGCTGGTGCTGCCCAAGGTCCTGGAGAAGGCCAGAGCCAGCTCTCCCAAACTATGTCTGACGGGAAAGATACAGCTAAGTTCAAGATTGGATGTGGACTGGGCAAAGCGGTTTCTTCGTCGGTGGTCTTACGACGCCACACCTGGCTGAGAACCACTGGCTCTTCTGGGATGTCCAAGTGTCGCTTATGGACATACCCTCCAATGGCCCCTGTCTATTCAGAGATAAGGTGCACTCAGCGCTAAAGCGCTTCAAGAATAGCAAGAGCTTCGACCAGGTCCCTGAGCCTTTCAATGGCCCGCCAACCCCAGTTCACCTTTCGCGGCCACAGAAGGGGCTTCCAGCGGCATATTTACCAGTCCAGCCATCATGGTGAACATGCTTTCCAGGCTGCTTGTGGCCAAGGATGCGATACCCACAGACCAATCGGTCATTCAGCCATCCCTCTACAAATCCCCTCTTGTAAATAGGTTCTTGAAAGCATTGCAACACATTTCCACCTTCGTCCTTCATCATGCCTCAGTCAGAGTTTCTTCTGGTCTAAACATTTCTGATGCGCTCTCCCTTTGAGCCAATACATAGTTGTTCTCTCAGGCTCCTTACTATCTAGACTGCCTTCTTTGCGGCAAAAACATCTGCACGGAGGATCAGTGAGTTTCCGGCTTTGTCATCCAAGTCTCTGTACCTGAACATCTACCCAGCCAAGCTGGTTCTTCATACAAGAGCTTCTTTCTGTCAAACTCTGTCACTCCCTTTCATGTAGGCCAGTCCATCACCCTGCCTACTTTTTACGCTCTGCTACTTCCCTCCAAGAAAGAGGAGCGACTTTACCTTCTGGACCTAAAAAGTGTGTTGTCATTCTACGTTGACCGCACCAAAGAGTTCTGGGTGGACGACCAACTGTTTGTGGGGTATTTCGGAGTGAAGAAGCAAAAGGCTGTGCAGAAGCAGGCCATTTCTCGTGCTCTGCATTAAGTTCTGCTACACATTTGTCAAGAAGCAACCCCCCCCTCCTCCTCCAGGGTGTGCGCGCTCATTCCACCAGAGCTAAGGCTGTGACCACTGCATTAGCACGAGTAGTTACGGTCCTGGATATCTGTCAGGCAGCAATGTGGGCTTCCCGACGCACATTCACGAAGCATTACAGCCTGGACCGTCGGGACCATTAGGATGGGCCCTTTGCTCATTCAGTCCTGCAGGACTTTCTAGTGTGACTCTTTTTCACAAACCCACCTCCAGGGAGGTTTTGCTTGAGCATCTTATTACGGTAAGCAATCTTAGGCTAGCAGTCTCTATTAGATGAACAAGTTACTTACATTCGGTAACACCTTGTCTGGTAGATACTTCATCTAGATGCAGAATCCTTACCGACCCGCTCATCCTCCCTACTCTGCTAACAGATTTCTAGTGACAGGGCTCTCCCCTTGCAAGGCCCTTGTTTTCCACACCAGTGGTCTGTGTTCTTTGTGGCTCCGCACTCCTGGCATGGAAGGACACAAAAAGAAACTGACGTCAGCAGGCTAGGGTGGTGCCCATATAGGCACCATGCATGTCACTTCCTACTCCGAGATGCCACGCGAGGCCAAACAACGCCACCTACCAACGCGCTGCTCACGAAAATGTTTCCGGATCCAGTCTGACACCTGAAGATAATTCTAAGGTAAGGAATCTGTAGCTTGATAGTCTCTACCAGGTAAGGTGGTACCAAAGGTAAGTAACATTTCTTTGCTTACGTAAAAATCAAAAGATGTCCTCTTTTTTCATTCTATGATAGTCACATTTTTCCATTTTGTGTTCCTTTCAGGGTTTTTAGGTCGAAGCCTAGCGTAGGACTGCGCACATGCGCAGTCTCGCTGGCGAGATTTAGTGTCATCAGGAGGGTTCACTAGCGGGCTTTTCGCCCCGCCCCTCTTTCCCATTGGCCGGCGTCACCGTTCAAGCTAAACAGTGGCCAGCCATTGGGAAAGAGCGTCCTCTGACGTATATTTTTCTCTTTTTTTGTCTGTCCCACTTGGACTGGCTGCCCCGACTTACTGCTGGCGTAAAAGGTTTGTTATCTTCTTTATGGGTTCAAACAGATGGCCCCATAAAGAAGATGATAAACCTTTAACGCCAGCAGGAAGTCCGGCCGAGCCTCGTCCAAGTGGGACGGCAAAAAGAGGAAAGTACGTCGTGGCGGTGCAGCGATTATACCAAAATGAAAGAAATGGATGTTTTTTCTATTTCTTTACTTTTGGTATAATCGTGGCACCCGCGCTTTACTTATAACATTTTATAAGTAAAGCGCGGGTGCCGTGATTATACCAAAGTAAAGAAAACAGATCTATTTCTTTCATTTTAGTATAATCGCGGCACCCGTGCTTTACTTTTAAAATGTTATAAGTAAAGCGTGGGTGCCGCAGCTGCCTGGCGAGCGCTTTTTCTTTCCTTGGGGCCGGGCATCTCACTGTGACAAAAAGGTGATGTCAGGAGTTGCATACTCTGTAGTATATGTCTCACTGTGCAGTCACAGGGGACAAGGGCTAGTCCCTGCTAGTTTGCCTTCTGTCCTTAGGCGTAGCATCTCGTCATGTTGTAAGACGAGGATGATTTCTCCCAGACTGTCTTATGTACTCATAGCCCATCGTCTAATTGTGACGTTACAAGATGAGAGCTACCACCTTCACAGCTGTCTATGGACGGGTCAGCTCGCTGTGACATCACAAGGTCTGTTCGTTTGTTTTTTCGTGAGTGGATCATATAAATGTGACGTCGCAAGCAGAGGGGCTGCTATACCCCCACGATGTCTTATTGGGGGGGGGGGGGGAGATAGATATCTAACTTTGCTTTGACGTCACAAAGCTGCTCTTCTTATGGCATGATGTGGACTGTTTTAGTGACGTCAGAAATGTTTTTTCACTCAAAATGCCTTCTACATATGGAGATTGGAGAGGATCATTTCATTGTGACCTCACAAATGCACAAGTTACCCTCCCCCAGCACACCACCTGCCTTGTGACTGAGGCTGAGCATAGCACTGTGACGTCACAAGGGCAATTCTTTGTCTTTTGTCCTTGGGGCGGGTCATCTCATCATGACATCACAATAGCTTGGGCTGTTCCCCTCGCGGTTATCTTGTGTCCACAGGAAGGTTCATCTCATTGTAGAAGCACAGATGGCTCAGTCTGTCACCGTTACCCTTTTCAGTAGGGTAGACCTCATTATGATGTTAAAAATCAGTGCCCCGCCTCTTTTTCTGTTGGTCTCACCCAGGAGGGCTGGCAGCTGCTGCAGCGCGTTAGTTCTTTCCACTGCTCGTTGGCCAGTAGGCGGAACCTGACTGTAAGGGAGATGCTTGGAGTGCATGCAGCTGATCGCGGGCGACACGGAGCGTCACTGGGGATCGGAATGCATCCTGTCTAAGGCGCAGCGTGGAATAAAGGAGCCCTGGAGAGGAGCGTAGAGTTCCCCCACCATGGACTGTACCTGGGTCTGCGAGCGGGAGTAGAGTAGAGTGGAGCGGAACCCCGCTTGGGAACCATGAGTGCTGGTGAGTTACAGGTAGAAACGTTTGGAGGAAACTGCGCATCCGGACCAAGGCGTTTGGGCAGAAGAATTACACCAGGCTCGGATGCTCCGCCAGCGCCCCCTCTGCGGTTGGACAGGGCCTCCTTTCCTTGGTAGCCCCTTCCAGCGGTAGTTGTTTGCGGGTGGGTCCTCCTGCATCCGGCAAATGCCGAGACTGGAGCCTCTCTGCCTGGGAGGAGTGTGTTGTTTTCCTTTCTACTCTGGCGATTGCGGGATGCGTGAATTTCCCTTTACTGCTGTTGGTGTTCTAGGTTTCAGGACTGTTTCGGGAAAGTTAGTACCAGGGTAAGTTTTGATTACCAGCTGCACTGCAATTGGTAGTGGCTATTTTACTAGGAGGAAAGAAGAAATAAGCTACGAAATAGGAATCGAACATAATTCATAAACTGTACTGCGTCAGCAGTTTTACTTGGAACATAACTCCCGCAATGCATAAATAAGAGATGAAGACAAATGTAATAATAAAGCAACACTAAACGCCAGCCTAATGTTCCTCTACAGCCAGTGTTACTCTTAAAGCTGGCCGCAGAGCTGTCTCCTAACCCTAAGCCCTGAATGTAAGTAAATAAACACACCATATGCCTGCCCACTGTTATGTAAAGAAGTCCATTAATCTGTTGAGTTTAAAAGATTTATTCCAATGAAGTAAGACACCGATTAGCTTTTCATCTTCAGTCCTTCTCCTGGTGCCCCGTATCAGTAATGAGCCGGTAGCCAGGTGAAACGACTGAAACATGAAATACACAATTTGAATACAAACAATGGTCATAACAGATACCTCGCTCTGATGCATGAGGAATACTACATGTAATTCAATGCAAACAATAACAATGACCTAGCACAATGACACGAGGAATACGATCAAAGTAAATTCACTTAAAGGGGAACACAACACATGTTCCCCCTTTATAAATATATATACAATAACTCAATCAGAAAGATCATCACAGATATAGTCATCAATCATTAGCATCATCAGAAATTTCAGTAATGACATCAGTAGTTCTCGCTGTTGAACCACCAACATTAACATTAGATGTATTATCTGTAGTACCCAAATCAACTGCTTCTGATGTAGTGTTACAATTATCAGAACCTACAAAATCACCTGCAACATCAGTGGTTCTAGCAGTGTCAGCAAAAACACCAGCAGAAATTTCAGTAACCTTTGTTGCATCAGCTATAATGCTAGTGTCAACCACTTTACCCAAACTTCCAACACCAGCATCAGCCATGCTGCTCTTCACAAAGGAAGATTCAACAGCAGAGCAACCGCTAGGGCCAGCAATAGAAGACTCATCAGTAGATTGACAATTCAAGATAGCATCAGCATGGACAACAGACTCAGTCAAACTGGTATCATCATAGGAATTAGTGCGAATGGAGTCATCATCAATAATAAAATATTGAGAAGCTTTCCTTGATAAAGCAGGACTCTCATTTTGTTGTACAAATGGATCTCACTTTTCAGAACTGCAATGCGTTACATGTTCCATACTTTTCCATCGTTCAGTTCTACAGCATTGCGAAAGACTTTAATGACTTTTAAAGGTTCAGAATATACGCTTTCACCTTTCTTTACTTTCCAAGGTTTTTCATCTTTAACCCAAGTTCTAACCTTGATGTCACCAATCTTAACATTGTGTTTAAGATCATAAGTTTCCTTACTTTTTAAGTGTTTGCTTTCGATTCTAGATTTTAGAACATCCATAGATACACAAGGTTTGTGTTAATCAAAAATCCACTCAGGATTACATTTGGTGCGAACCGTTCTCCCTCTCATGACTTCGAAAGGTGACACACCTAACCCATCATGTGGAGTGGTAATATACATCCAAATTGTCTTAAATAATTGCAACTCCCAATCACAATTGTTGCTAATGGCAGATTGTATGGCATTCTTCAAAACTCTATTGAAGCTCTCAATCATGCCATTACCACTTTGATTGTATAGGGATGTAGTACAATGTCTATGCCAACTTTTTAAAATACTCATTAGCAATTTTCGAAGTAAATTGGACACCACAACATTGTCACTAATTAAAATTGCAGGAAGTCCAACACATATTTGTTCTGTAAACCAATGGGCCCCATAATATCAATAGCTACAGTGTGCCATGGAGATTTAGGAATTATAGGATCTACCATGGGAGGTTTAAGAGTCACTAAAGTTTTATCTGAATTGGCACACCAGACACAATTCCTTATGGATATTTCAATAGTTATGTCCATCCCTGGCCACCAATAGCATTGCTTAATTCTCTGTTTAGTTTTCACAATGCTACCGTGGCCCTCATGGCACATTTTGATTATATTCTCTTTGAGTTGGGAAGGAGGAATAACTCTTTCTCCTCTCATGATATTTCCATGTGAAATGGATAACTCATCACAAACTTCCAATAATTGTTTAAATTCTTCTGGTAAGGAATTTTTTTGTGGCCACCCATTAGTAATGAAAATGAATTTTTTTTTAATAAACTGTCCTCTTTATAAGACTGTCTCCATACACCTTTGTCAATATTAGGTAAACCCTGATCATGTACTAAAGCTACTTGAATGTTCTCCCATTCATGGTCTGAGCTGTCAGACAAATTTGTGTGCATGTGTGACAAAAAATCCGCTACATTTTCCTTACCAGGAACGTAGACTATTTTATAGATGTAATCTTGCAATCTTAATGACATTCTTGCTATTCTAGGAGAAACATTAAATAATTCCTCTGTGGTCAAAAGTTTTACTAACGGTTTATGATTAGTGCGAAGACCTGGCTTACCCCATACAAAAGCTCTGAAATACTCAAGAGCCCAGATGCAGGCTAGCTTCTCCTTTTCAATCACTGATAATGTTTCCTCAGTGGGTGACAAAGCACGAGAAGCATAGGCAATAATGAATTCTTTTCCTTCTAGATTGACTTGAGAAAGCACCCCGCCCAACCCTTTATTACTTGCATTTACAGTAATAAAGTTCTTAAGTTCTGAATCAAAGGCACTTTTAAGGCAGGTGCATCAGAAATAGCTTTCTTAATGTCATCAAACTCTTTGTCACAATCTGTAGTCCAATTAAATTTATTTTTGTTTTTTAACAACTGATGAATATTGGAAATTCTACTCGAGAAATTCTGCACAAATTTAGAGTAAAACTCTACCAACCCAATGAATGAACAAACGTCATCCTTGTTTTTAGGATGAGGAGCATTTAGAACAGAATCAGCTAAGGCAAGTTTAGTAGAGACTCCATCTCCACTGATGACGTGTCCTAAATATGTTATGGATTTTTCAGAACATTTACACTTGGTGTGTTCAACAGTTAACCCTTTATGCTCAAGAATACTCAAAACTTTCTTGAGCATACCATCTTGTCTGTCTTTTCCAAAAACCAAAATGTTGTCTTGAAAACACCGTACATTATTATTTTTTGTTAAAAAGTTGGTGCATTAACCTTTGGAAAATTGCTGCAGCAGATGCAACCCCAAAATTGGTGCGTTGTGCGACTACAATTGGAGAAATCCACTGTGAGGATTCAATGGGTTTTATTATATCCGCTTTAACCAATTTCTCAAGCTCTAGTTCAACTTCTTTCCTATACAAAATAGGTATCTGTCTCACCTTGTGAACTTTAGGACATGCGTCCGGTTTTAAAACTATTTTGTGCTTAAAATCATTAATTTTAGGGGAAGCTCACACTTGCCACCACCTTATGGAGTTCGGAGAAGCTGGGAAGTTTGTGGAAGTCCAAGGGATTTGAAAAATGGGATCTTATAGGGATCTCGCAGATCAAAGATGTTTGTGGGGAGGGCCCAGTGCACACATTTAACTCTCGAGCAGCAATACCGCCTTCAGGATAGTGAGCACTACCGTTACCTCCAGGTTAGAAATGCTCTACTTACACATATCCCTAGAGACACGACGCTTCCCCTCTTGAAGATAGAGTGTTGGACGGGCACCTCCCTGAAAAGACTATCTCTTTAATATATAAAAAGCTCATAAATAATATGGAGGACCCGCTGGTACTTATCAGGATGCACTAGAGTGCAGATGGGTTGGAGCTGGACGACGAGGATTGGCGGGAGGCAGTCTCCTCTCCGAGGGTGGTGGTGATACAAATGAGGCTCAGATTAGTGCAATTGAAGATTTTACACAGGTCACATGTTACAGGGCCTCGTCTGGTTTGTGTGGGGAGTATCGGTGGGGGTGCGGAGAGCTTGGCCCTTTCATGCATATCTTGTGGCACTTTTATGCATATCTTGTGGCACTGTACGGAGGTGCAGGACTACTAGGTGAAGATCCATGATACGCTGCGAGACGTCCTGGGGGTGGAGATGCGACCGGAGGCCCGCAGGTGCATATTAAACATTTGGAAACCCACAGATCTGAGTGTGTACGGGAAACAATGGGTAACATTGGCATGTATGGTACCGAAACATAGCACAGCTGTGGGGAGCCAGTCAGCCACCCCGGGTTGCGAAGTGGGTGGAAGACTTGGATTGGTGCATGTTCAGGGAGAGATCAGTCTATGTAGCCAGGGGTTGTACTGAGAAGTAGGGGAAGGCATGGGAGGCCTGGAATCAATACAGTGGAGATATTTGTATGCCCCCAATACGCCTGGAAGAAGTGGAGGCGCATGAGTCCCCGTGATCCGTTATCTTTATTTTGTATTTATTATTCTGCACGTATGGGAAGGTAACATCGACAAGTGTGAGAACTGCTAATGTCACCTGATGTTTTTCTTTGTTTTTTGTTAATAAAAAGTTTTTTTTTTTTTTAAATCATTACT
The DNA here is from genome assembly GCF_964261635.1 of Lissotriton helveticus. Lineage (NCBI taxonomy): Eukaryota > Metazoa > Chordata > Amphibia > Caudata > Salamandridae > Lissotriton > Lissotriton helveticus. Next base: position 244,566,373 of record NC_136070.1, read on the forward strand.
TTTTCCAATATTTTTACTAAACACTTTAGGAAATAAACTAAACATGTCCTTGCACAGCTCTGAATTGTCATCTAATAACATGACTGGGTCATCACAATTTGGATTAAGAATTATACCAAGGTTCCCTTGATCCCTCCAACCAACTACTGACGGGCCTTTCCTTGAAACATACAGTTTACCATACGCTTCTCACCCCTTAAATCTAAATAGAAGAGAGCGGTAACCCACCGTATAGATTTTTTCTCCTGAAAACCTTCTGGATGAATGTCAGGAGGAAGTAACTCATGCCCTAGTTTGTCCACGAACTTACTTACCCAAACATCTTCATTAACTATGGTGTAAGGGGATCCAGAATCAGCATAGATTTAGACATTAACACCACCTAAAGATATTAATATGGTGGTTTCTTTTTGATATCACCATTTTTATCAACAATGTTCAGCAAAAACAATTCTCTGGACTCATAATCACAGTTACCAGTGTTTTCCGTATCTGTGATTATGTGAGAAGATAATCTTTTAACTAGTTGTTCATCATCAGATCTTGTGGCATCATCATCAACACTTCACTTTCCCATATTTTTTCCTGTGACACATTGACCAATGATATTACAATTTGAACATCTTTGTTTTAAAGCAGGACAAGTTTTGCTCGAAGCCAAATGCGAACTACTATCACACCTATAACATTTGAAATTGTCATTCTTTTTGGAAGAGTCATACTTTAAAGTTTTATACTTTAAAGTTTTAGAGATAAACTTTTTGTTCTTATTATAAGATTTGTCTTTGATTTTGCTAACAGTAATATCAGTTTTATCTTCCACTTTATCACTTTTAAGTGCTTTAGCTCTGCAGCTAGATAACTCTGCTTTTCTCACTAGAGCCAAAATGTCTTTCAAATCTGCATCTCCATTGATCCATAAACGATCTTGAATGGACGTATCTCTCGTCTGCATTACGACCTGATCTTTTATAAATTGATCTTGTAAATGATCAAACTTGCAATCATCGGCAATAAGTCTGAGTGCAGAAACATAATCATCAATAGTCTCATTAGGTTCCTGCTTCCTTTAAACAATTTGTATCTGGCTATACCTATACAAACGTTTGGTGCGAAATGGTTGTCAAAATCTTTTAAAATAGTAAGAAATTCATTAGTGTCACCACTTGTTGTTCCTTTTTGCATGTGATCATAGGATTTTAATCCTCCAGGGCCAATTGAGTACACGAAAAGAGTTTTCTTTCTGTCTGCAGACATTTTGTTATCCTCATCAACAGTTTTGATGAAATTTAAGAAATATGCCTTCCAATCTAACCATTTCATGCTAGGTGAGGCTCCTGATGGCCAAAAAGTTTGAGAGGGTTTGAATAGTGAAACTTTGTTGTGTAGCCATAACTAAATGTCAATAAATGAGTACTAGAATAAACAAAGTTGTTGAAAGCAAGAAGAAATTAAATGAATTAAAATGCTGTAAAACAGTAAAAGAAACAGCAAAATGTACAGTACCAGTTCAATGCTGTCAAAATGATCCAGATGCAGAAATGACTGAATCACAACGGTGCTATTCAAATAAAAATAAAAATAGCCACACGGCCAATCCAGACCTAACTTCCTTCAGGAAACATTTGAAAACTTTTTTGTTCAATAAATATGTCCTTTTATTCTCCGTGTCATCCGTAAGAACACCTTTTAGTCACAGCGCTTGGACGCCTCCGGGCAACTATTCACGCTTTACAAAACGCATTTTCATTTCATTTCATTTCACGTAAATTGCCTTGGTACGTGACTTTCCACAGGAAGTAGAAGTGCGTGTTAGCATAACGTTGCGTGTGAGCGATATGCTTCCAATGTTCAGAGGAAGCTGACGTGATTCATTTCGCAATCAGAAACACGATTCAACCTTGCGCGTGCAGTATGTTTTGAAAGACGCTCCGCTCAACCGGCGATAAGGTAGAGCATATGTTCAGAGACACATTGCAGTCTCGCACACACAGTTCAGAGACACGCTGCAGTCTCACGCACACAGTCCGCTCCACAAGATGCTCCACAGAAAAGGAAATTCCCAATGAAATTCCTGTGCCAGTGAAAACGCTCAAAAGCTGCTCATCTCCTTACGCAGGCTATTCAATACGACAATCCTCACCAAAGTTGTTAAAATAAAATCGCCAAACAACTCACGGCATGAAAATCCAGGACAGCGAAACAAAAATCCAAGAAAGGCAGGAAAGCAAATGGTAATAAATCCTTGACGGTTAGAAAGGTAAAGATTTCCATAAAAAGAAATCTTGAAAATAATAATAGTGGGTTCTTGAAATCGGTGTCTTGAACCAATCGTCTCCAAAATTGTTATGTAAAGAAGTCCATAAATCTGTTGAGTTTAAAAGATTTATTCCAATAAAATAAGACGCCGATTAGCTTTCCATCTTCAGTCCTTCTCCTGGTGCACTGTATCAGTAATGAGCCGGTAGCCAGGTGAAATGACTGAAACATGGAATACACAATTGAATACAAACAATGGTCATAACAGATACCTCGCTCTGATGCAGGAGGAATACTACATGTAATTGAATACAAACAATAACAATGACCTAGCGCTATGACACGAGGAATATGATCAAAGTAAACTCACTTAAAGGGGAACACACACATCTTCCCCCTTTATAAATATATATACAATAACTCAATCAGAAAGATCATCACAGATAGTCATCTGACCATTTAGGTTTTGTGCGAGTACGAACATGACAATCATTAGCATCATCAGAATTTTCAGTAATGACATCAGTAGTTCTCGCTGTTGCACCACCAACATTTACATTAGATGTATTATATATAGTACCCAAATCAACTGCTTCTGATGTAGTGTTACAATTATCAGAACCTACAAAATCACCTGCAACATCAGTGGTTCTAGCAGCGTCAGCAAAAACACCAGCAGAAATGTCAGTAACCTTTGTTGCATCAGCTATAATGCTAGTATCAACCGCTGTACCAGAACTTTCAAAACCAACGCCAGCATCAGCCATGCTGCTCTTCACAAAAGAAAATTCAACAGCAGAGCAACCGCTAGGGCCAGCAATAGAAGACTCATCAGTAGATTGACAATTCAAGTTAGCATCAGCATGGACAACAGACTGAGTCAAACTGGTATCATCATAGGAATTAGTGCGAATGGAGTCATCAATAATAAAATATTGAGAAGCTTTCCTTGGTAAAGCAGGACTCTCATTTTTGTTGTACAAATGGATCTCACTTTTCAGAACTGCAATGCGTTACATGTTCCATACTTTTCCATCGTTCAGTTGTACAGCATTGCGAAAGACTTTAATGACTTTTAAAGGTTCAGAATATACGCTTTCACCTTTCTTTACTTTCCAAGGTTTTTCAACTTTAACTCAAGTTCTAACCTTGATGTCACAAGTCTTAACATTGTGTTTAAGATCATAAGTTTCCCTACTTTTTAAGTGTTTGCTTTCGATTCTAGGTTTTAGAACATCCATAGATACACAAGATTTGTTTTCATCAAAAATGCACTCAGGATTACATTTGGTGCGAACCGTTCTCCCTCTCATGACTTCGAAAGGTGATACACCTAACCTATCATGTAAAGTGGTAATATACATCCAAATTGTCTTAAATAATTGCAACTCCCAATCACAATTGTTGCTAATGGCAGATTGTATGGCATTCTTCAAAACTATTGAAGTGCTCAATCATGCCATTACCTACCTCTACACTAAATGCTAAGCATTATGCCTAACTCTCGCTGTTGTCGTGAGTCCACTGCTTACATTGACCCCATACTTAATACTAACATTAATTTTTATTTTTGGTTGTTCTTAAAGTGCAATCAATATAAGAAATGTCATGTCTGATTTAGCCGATTTCTTCTATGGTTTTATACATTTTACGCAGAAGGTGGCTGGATGGGGCTATGGTTGCGAACATTTTATGCAGTAAGTGGTTGGATGTGGCTATGGTTGCATACATTTCACACAGCAAGTGGCTATGGTTGCGAACATTTTATGCAGTATGTGGTTGGATGTGTCTATGGTTGTATACATTTCACGGAGCAGGTGGTTGGTTTCATGTTGCTATGGTTGCATACTTTTCATGGAGCAGGTGGCTGGATGTGGCTATGGTTGCATACATTTCATGCAGAAGGTGGCTGGATGTAGCTATGGTTGCCTACATTTCAATTTTTTTGTCAAATCTGTGTATTGGCATTTGTGTTATTGAGCATACAATAAGTACAACATTTGCATCACATCTGAACTGATATATCAAACAATTGTTCATAGGCGAAGTAACATGTCGTGCAGACGCTGCAGCTGTTCATAGAGGTGTCACAAGATGTGTGTTAACGAGTGTGCTCCTGAATGCGTCTGCAACATATGGGAGACCGGACTCCCCAGCCCTGTGTACAGAGATGATATTCCTATAACAACCGTACGGAATCAAATCAAATCAAAACAAACAAACAGCGGCATGAGCACATATATAGCTTGCGTGTTGACCCCCTCCCGAACCCTGGCCCCCCCCCCCACTGGCCCCCCCCTGCGTGCACGCGCCTCCAGTCTCATCCATTCCTGTGTTATGGAGCTGTGCATCGCACCATACAAGCGGTGCAACTGCGAGCCAGGCGTACTACCCACGGTGCACCCCCCTCGTCCGGTGTGCCTATCTAGTCCTCTGCTACCCCTGCGCTCGCAGATCTATCTACTGGTTGTAGGGCATTAAGCATGTGCTCCCAATGCTCCGCAATGGGTTCCTTGCGAAGCCCCACGTCTCCTCCCGTCTTATGGCAGTCCATTCCGCCCGGGCCCATGCCTGTAGGGACAGGGTCCACGCCTGTACGCCGGGTGGGTCACGTGCCTTCCACCTCTTCGTGAGGAGGCGTGTCGCCACCACCATCCCCTGATCCAGGAAGCGGGACGACACCTTATCTGTGGACGGTCTCTTGAAATAGTGTAAAAGGTATTCAGGCCAGTTACAGGGGATGATTTGCCCGGTACAGTGCCTGAGCAGCTCGCTAATGTCTCCCCATTAAGTGCCCAGCCCTGGACAGTTCCACAAGAGGTGGAGAAGATCCGCATCCGTGTCGGCGCATCTGGGGCAGGACGCGTCAGACCTGTGGAAGTATTTGTTTATTAGGTATGGGATGAGATGGGCCCTGTGAACAATTTAGAGTTGGATTTGGTGAAAGCACCGGTTTCTGGGGATGCGCACAGGGCTCTTAAGGATTTTCTCCCATTCCCTATCGTCAAGTGCTCGCCCCAGGTCTCGCTCCCATTTGCCTCGTAGTGGGGCTAAATCCAGTTCCGTGTTTGTCCTCAAGGACGCAGCAAACCATCTAATTAGGCGCCGGCCCCTACCCATAACGTGGAGGTATTGCATGGTCAGGTGCTGCTTAGGCTCCACCGTTACATCCCCCCACCTAGCCGTCATGTGTGCTATAAGGGAGCGATGCAAGAGGAACCCCCCAGGGGGAAGCCCGTCCTCAGTAACCAGTGACGCATAAGGTATCGGTGTTCCATCCCTGTATAAGTCACCCAGCGTCTGGATATCCGCCTCGTGCCATTGCTCCAGCAGGTGGCGTGTGAGGACCCCTCCACCCCCCGGCAAGCCATCCAAAGGCACCGCAGGTGCATAGGGGAGCACCCCCGCGTGAGAAACATCGCTCTACGGAAGCATTTGTATGCCACCGCCAGCAGTAGCGGGGCGGGTCGCGCTGTCCCTGCTAGTGGTAGGAAAAGCGTGATGACCCGCTCCAGAGTGTATGGAGGCTTGCTCGTGGCGGTGTCCTCCCTCCCCCTGTCTGCTAGCCAGCGGGCAACCCATTGGAGCTGCGCAGCCAGATAGTAGTGCTCGAAACAGGGGGCGGCTAGTCTGCCTCTGTCCGTTGGCAGGAACAGTTTCCTAAGCGCCAGCCGGTGCCGAGACGTGCCCCATATGAAATCGCGCAGGATCGTGTTAATCTTGGAGAAAAAGGAAGTCAGTATAAATAAGGGCAGATTGTCAAAATAGTACAAAAGGCGGGGGAGCATGACCATTTTGGCAAGGGCCACCCTGCCTTTGGGGGTTAGCGGGAGTGTGGACCAGAAGCAGACCTGGGACCTGAGCGCTGCCTCCGCTCGCCCCAGGTTCCCATCGAAGAGGTCGGCCGGCTGACGGTAGATCTGGATCCCCAGGTATTTAAAGGTGTCTGCGTTCCATTGGACTCTGGTGCCATGACGGCAGTAGGCGGGATCGTCTACCTCGCTGCTGAATGCTAGAGGCAGGATTTGCCCGCGTTCACCCGGAGCCCCGAGATCGTTGCGAAGCGACTCAGTAAGTGGGCCAGGTGCTCCAGTATGCGTCCCACATCCCTGACGAACACCAACAGGTCGTCCGCGTATAGGGAGACCTGATAAGTGGCGTCGCCGAGGGGGATGCCATCACCCAAGGTGTGTCTCATGGCCGCGGCTAGGGGTTCCATGGCCAGAGCAAAGAGCAGTGGCGATAGAGGGCACCCCTGCCGGGTGCCCCTGCCCACTGCCACCGAGACATAGGGCCCCAGTCTCATGTGGACCACAGGATTGCGATATAAGAGGTTAACCATCTGCAGAAAGTCCACGTCCAGCTTGTATCTCTCCAGCACTGACGACAGATAACCCAACTCCAGACAGTCAAAGGCCTTCTCCAGGTCTAGCACCAGGCATCCTGCTCTAGGCCATTCCCGCGTCGCCTCAGCTGCCACCCTAAAATATCTCCACTGGTGCCAGGCGCTCTGCAAGAATGTGCCGCTGCTGAAACATGTAAACAATAACTAACAGTGTAACAGAGTGGGCGAGTTCCCAACGGGGCATACGTCCAAACCAGAAATGGAGCTACTACGTAGTGAAGTGTTGTCGCAGCGCAATGTGTACGCGGTGGAGCAGGTAACCAACAATCGAGCCAAGTTATACCCCTATCGAAGGCCCTTAGACAGCTTAGAGGTGCCTGAGTAATGCTAAGATGAAAAGCGCGCTGAGCCAATGTTAGCTACCCATAGGGGGACACTGCCCGCGCCGGGCACCTAGCGCCTCCCAAATGCGGATCTGGGAGTGCTTCTGCATATTCTAGGCTGTACATGTGCTATAGGCAGCGCCTGCAGAGGTGACTAATGACGCATTCTGGCAGCGCACTTCGCAGCAGTTTGACAAAGGATATAAGGAACAGAGCATTTAGGAACAGAGTCTGCAGGCTAGCCACCATAGTTCATCATCCAGTCACATAATGTGGTCAGCTGTCTGGGGCGTCACCACGGGCAGGCCCGCATCCTCTGACAGCACAGTGGAAGGGGAGGATGAACCCCTCATGTCCAAGTCACTCTGCGGTCGAGAGTCCGAGCAGGCAGCACTGTTCACCACTCCCAATGTCGCAAGTGCCTCCTGCCGCATTCTCCGGGCTGGGCGCGACCTGTCCAAGACCTGCGCTCCAGCGAGCCTTACTCTTCCTCCGCCTCCTGGATCGTTGCTCCTGCCACCCGGCCTCTTCTGATTATTTACAACAAGGGGTGGTGAGGGACAGAGTTTCTGAATTAAGCAGAATACTCTCACCCAGTCAAGAGATCAGGGCTAGATCCAACACCGTTTTTTAGCTCATTGCACCATCCCAGTTTCAGAACCTGGCTGTATGCAAATTAGTCTGTTCCTGTCCCAGTGCATGATGGGAACAGGGCAAACCAAACTACAAAAGCCAATTCTTACACTGGGAAGGAAACAAGCTTCCGGGGACCGGTTTCTGGCATTACAGCCGTCTTCGGCCCGGCTTGCTTGAATCCTGATGGTGCAATGAGCAAGGGACTCATGTCTGAGTATACCCTTCCACGCTTAGGGTGGACAAAATTATTTACAACAAGGGGTGGTGAGGGACAGAGTCTCTGAATTAAGCAGAATACTCTCACCCAGTCAAGAGATCAGGGCTAGATCCAACACCGTTTTTTAGCTCATTGCACCATCCCAGTTTCAGAACCTGGCTGTATGCAAATTAGTCTGTTCCTGTCCCAGTGCATGATGGGAACAGGGCAAACCAAACTACAAAAGCCAATTCTTACACTGGGAAGGAAACAAGCTTCCGGGGACCGGTTTCTGGCATTACAGCCGTCTTCGGCCCGGCTTGCTTGAATCCTGATGGTGCAATGAGCAAGGGACTCATGTCTGAGTATACCCTTCCACGCTTAGGGTGGACAAAATTATTTACAACAAGGGGTGGTGAGGGACAGAGTCTCTGAATTAAGCAGAATACTCTCACCCAGTCAAGAGATCAGGGCTAGATCCAACACCGTTTTTTAGCTCATTGCACCATCCCAGTTTCAGAACCTGGCTGTATGCAAATTAGTCTGTTCCTGTCCCAGTGCATGATGGGAACAGGGCAAACCAAACTACAAAAGCCAATTCTTACACTGGGAAGGAAACAAGCTTCCGGGGACCGGTTTCTGGCATTACAGCCGTCTTCGACCCGGCCTCTTCTGGGCTGGGGTCTCGTTCCCGGCCACTGCCCTGTCTCCCCAGCCAGTCCCAAACCTCCGACGGGTTGTCGAAGAAGCGGGTGCCTTCCTTGGTGACTATCCGAAGGCGAGAGGGAAACAGCAGAGTAAGGTAGCTCCAGTTCTTGCAACTGTCTCTTGAAGGCCATGTATGTGCTCCTCCTTCTCTGCACCGCTGCCGTATAGTCTGGGAAAAACATCACTCGACTATTACCCACTTTGATGTCACCCAGCTTCCTAGTTTCGCGAAGTACCACATCGCGGTCTCGGTAGTTGAGGAATTTGAACAGAAACGGGCGGGGCCGAGCCCCTGGTCGCTGGGCCTGTGCCGGCACTCAGTGTGCTCTTTCCACCGCAAAGTGTGAGGACAGCGCCCTAGGCGGCAAGAGTGTCTGCAACCAGGCCTCCGCGTACTGCTCTGGGTCCGTCCCTTCCTCTCCCTCCGGCACCCAGACCACCCGGACGTTGCTGCGCCGAGAGCTCCCTTCCGCGTCTTCCACACGGTCCTCCAGTGCGTGGACCCTGTCAATTAAGTCCTGTAGGGCCGAGGTGTGGCTTTGCACCACCGGTTGTAGCTCCTGGACCGACTGGCGCTGCGTGGCGACTGATTCCGTCAGTTTACGATGGTACGCGTGCAGTAGCGTGAAGTCGGAGGTGACTTTGTCGATCCGGGCTTCTAAGGATGTTTTGGTTTGCTCCAGAGTGGTTCCGATGCGTTCCACAGCCGCCAGAACAGAGTCCATCTTGGCTGCCAGGGCTGCTGCAGGCTCCATGTCATCCCGTCTGCGTTTCTGCATGGGGCCAGGGTCGCCTGTCTCCTGCTGCTTCAGCTTGGATTTGTCCCTTAGCCTGCCCATCACCAACTGCTGTGCTGTTGGCATCAACGCGCAGTGTCCGGCTGCCAGTGCTGAGTGGACGGGCACCTCCCCAACTCGATCGGTGCTGCGACAGGTCCTGGAGAGAGGCGGATTTTCATTGCCAGGGGCTCTTCAAAAGTCCCAGGGGTGGGTTGGCGCCCAGCCCGGCCCCAACTTCCTTGTGCGCTTGCCTCCACTGGTGTAAGCAGCCTCCGGTAGTGCCTCGTACCTATGGGCACAGCAGCTTTGGCATTTCAGAAGGATGAGTCTGATGCACCCAACACGGCCTCTGGGCAGCAGCGTCCAGGCGCAACGCTCGAGTTGCCCCTAAGGCAGAGTCTGCTCGTTGTGGCACAGTTCAAAATGGCGCCTGAAGCAAAAATGGTGCGCCTCCGCCAGGCTGTGCTCCCTGTTAAGGTTTGCCGCGATGACGACGCCACTCGGCCATTGCCGTCAGACTCATGTGCCCAGTGTCCGCAGCCCGTCCGGCTCCATGCAATGGCACTCCGCGTCAGTGGTCTTAAACCCCGCAGGATGGAGCTAGAATATGGCGGCCCCAGGCCTCGTGCGTGGCCCTCCCACAGGCAGTCTTTCAATGCTGGCAGCACCCACAGGGCAGCCCCCCTCGGTAAGGGTCCAGCGCCCAGTGCCAGGGCCTCCACTCAGTGGGCTCACGCTGTCTCCCCCAATTTGCAGCAACTCTGTAGTCCGCCTCCCGGGTCGCGTCGCGGGGGGTCCCCCGCGCTCCGCCAATGTCTGCCCAGGTAGTCAGCGGGTCCCCCTAGTCTCGTGCCAGTGCCGGGTGGCAGGTGTCTCGGGGCAGCCCCCCCACCTGGCTCCTCACTGTCTTTCTTTACGAGCGACAGCCGCTTCTCGCACTCCGGCCCCTCAGCTCCCCCAGTGAGGCAGCAGCCCGGGGGAGTGCGCAAGGAGTCTGTCACACCGGGCCCTGAGGCTGCGGAGTTCACCGCGTCAGGCCTCCGTGTCTCTCCGTCCGTTGCTGCAGGCGCTCCGGGTTCTGCCGCCCCCAGTCCTCGCCTTCTCTTCGTCCGCAGGCGGGAGGCCCCGTTCGAACCTCCCGGGTGCCGCCGGCCACTCACCAGTGTCCCCGGGGCCCGCAGCGGCTCACCTCACATGCCGCCAGTCACAAGGTCCTTCCTTCCACCGGCAGGTAGTACTCTTGCCGCAGTCCCCTCGGGGGAGTTTTCGCGCCTCTGCCCTCTGGGCCGCGTCACCACCGCTCCGTCACGGTTGCGTTGCCTCTGCAGCCTCAATTTGGGAGTCGCTGCCCCACGATGGCTCCTCAGTGCTTCCCTTCACCGGCTCCGCTCAGCAGGGACACAGGCGAGCACCTCCATAGGATAAATGCAGGAGATTAGGGGCCCCCTGGACGGAGCTCTAAGAAGTCGCGTTCACCATGTTTGCCGGCTGGCCACGCCCCCGTTGCATACATTTCATGCAGTAGGTGGCTGGATGTGGCTATGTTTTCATACATTTCATGCAGTAGGTGGCTGCTATGTGGCTATGGTTGCATGCATTTCACACAGTAGGTGGCTGGATATGGCTGTGGTTGCATACATTTCACGCAGTAGGTGGCTGGATGTGGCTGTGGTTGCATACATTTCACGCATTAGGTGGTTGGATGTTGCTACGGCTGCACACATTTCATACTGCGGGTGGTTGAATGTGGCTATGGTTGCATGCATTTCACGCAGTAGGTAGCTGGATGTGGCTATGGTTGCATACATTTCATGCAGAAGGTAGCTGGATGTGGCTATGGTTGCATGCATTTCACGCAGAAGGTAGCTGGATGTGGCTATGGTTGCATACATTTCAAGCAGTAGGTGGTTGGATGTGGCTCTGTTTGTATACATTTAACGGAGCAGGTGACTGGATGTGGCTGTGGTTGCATACATTTCATGCAGTAGGTAGCTGGATGTGGCTATGTTTGCATAGATTTCACGCAGCTGGTGTCTGGATGTGGCTATGGCTGCATATATCTCACGCAAAACACACAAGATGATGGACGGAATGTTGCACAATGGCAAAACATTCACCCCTAGTCACAGATCTGGGTTTAATCCATCGTTATTTTGCTCACCAGCCACCCCAGTTCAGACATGGCCATATGCAAATCAGTCTTGACCCTGTGCCTCATGGGAACAGTCCAGCCCGAACTGCCAAGCCATGTCTTTTCTAGACCGGAATCAAGCATCCTAGGACCGGTTTCTGGCTATCCGCCGTCTTCAGCCAGGATAGCTTGATTCCAGTGGCGTAGTGAGCACGGGACGCACGTCTGGGCATACACTTCCCACATAGGGTGAACAGCAAAACACACAAGATGATGGACGGAATGTTGCACAATGGCAAAACATTCACCCCCAGTCACAGATCTGGGTTTAATCCATCGTTATTTTGCTCACCAAGCCACCCCAGTTCAGACATGGCCATATGCCAGACGTGGGTCCCGTGCTCACTACGCCACTGGAGTCAAGCTATCCTGGCTGAAGACGGCTGATAGCCAGAAACCGGTCCCTGAATGCTTGATTCCGGTCCAGGGAAGACATGGCTTGGCAGTTCGGGGTGGACTGTTCCCATGAGGCACAAGGTCAAGACTGATTTGCATATGGCCATGTCTGAACTGGGGTGGTGTGGTGAGCAAAATAACAATGGATTAAATAAACGCAGATCTTTGACTGGGGGTGAATGTTTTGCCATTGTGCAACATTCCGTCCATCAATTGTTTTTACATTTCAAGCAGCTGGTGGCTGGATGTGGCTATGGTTGAATACATTTCATGCAGCTGGTGGTTGGATGTGGCTATGGTTGCATAAATTTCTTGCAGCTGGTGGCTGGAAGTGGCTATGTTTGCATACATTTCACGCAGTAGGTGGCTGGATGTGGCTATGGTATGGTTGCATACATTTCACGGGATGTATGACGTTACAACGCATACTTTTACCACGCCTACCATTACCACGCAATTTTTACAGCGCAGGATCCATTACAACGAAGTACCATTACCACGCATGTATTTACAACGCATATACCTTTACAACGCATACAAATACAACGTAAGTATATAATATTTTTTTTAATTTAATTTAATTAAAATTAATATAATGTAATTTAATTTAATTTAATTAATTTAATGTAATTTAATGTAATCAATTTAATTTAATTTAATTTAAATGTAATTATATTTAATTTTTACCACCCTGTACCCTTTTACCCAAAAACCCAAAACTGACCCTAAACCCTAAAAATACCCCTTTACCCAAAAACTGAAAACTGACCCTGAACCCTAAAAATACCCCTTTACCCAAAAACCCAAAACTGACCCTGAACCCTAAAAATACCCCTTTACCAAAAAACCCAAATAATATTTTTAATAAAATAATATACTTACCAATACTTACGTTGTAATGGTATGCGTTGTAAAAGTACCTGCGTTTTAAATACATGCGTGGTAATGGTATGCGTTGTAATGGATCCTGCGTTGTAAAAAATGCGTGGTAATGGTAGGTCGTGGTAAAAGTTGCGTTGTAAAGGTTGTATACCCATTTCACGCAGCTGGTGGCTGGATGTGGCTATGTTTGCATACATTTCATGCAGTAGGTGGCTGGATGTGGCTATGGTTGCATACATTTCACGCAGTAGGTGTTTGGATGTGGCTACGGTTGCACGCATTTCATACAGCGGGTGGTTGAATGTGGCTATGGCCTCTGCCTTTTCCTCTGACATTTATTCCACGTCGCTAACAGCAGGAACAAATATACCCTTCCGCTGAAGTAAACTTAGCCTGGCGACAGTAACTGGAACCCAAAATGTAAAGGTTAACAGATTTTTAAAAATACAAGTCAGAGACTGGGTATATGCGCCTTCTATCCAAATCTGTGTACTTCTTGTCGAAATCCCGACATGCACAGTCAGGTCTCTTCATTCTGATGGCATGAAATGAGTGACAGTGAATCAGGTACCAGCATGATAGGTCATTGCGGCTCTTTCATAACTCCGATAGAGGTTAGCGCTCTAAAAAAAAGCATTACAAATGCAATAGGTCGTGCCTTTGATTAAGTTAAATGCAAAAACAACAAGTGATGGACTGAATGTGGATCAATGTCACACACTCCCCCAGTCAAAAGATCTGGGCCCAAATCCATCGTTTTTTTGCACTCCACACCACCCTGGGTTAGACAATGGCGATATGCAAATCAGCTCTGACCCTGTTGCCCCATGGGAACAGTCCAGTCCGAACTACAAAAGCCATGTCCTTCCCAGAACAGAATCAAGCATCCGAGGACCGGACCGGTTTCGAGGTAACACCTCTCTTCAGCCCGGCTAGCTTGACTCCAAGTGGTGTGGAGTGCCTGGGACCCACGTCTGGGCATCCCCAGCGCACTTAGGGCGGCAATTGCAAAAACAACAAGTGATGGACTGAATGTGGATCAATGTCACACACTCCCCCAGTCAAAAGATCTGGGCCCAAATCCATCGTTTTTTTGCACTCCACACCACCCTGGGTTAGACAATGGCGATATGCAAATCAGCTCTGACCCTGTTGCCCCATGGGAACAGTCCAGTCCGAACTACAAAAGCCATGTCCTTCCCAGAACAGAATCAAGCATCCGAGGACCGGACCGGTTTCGAGGTAACACCTCTCTTCAGCCCGGCTAGCTTGACTCCAAGTGGTGTGGAGTGCCTGGGACCCACGTCTGGGCATCCCCAGCGCACTTAGGGCGGCAATTGCAAAAACAACAAGTGATGGACTGAATGTGGATCAATGTCACACACTCCCCCAGTCAAAAGATCTGGGCCCAAATCCATCGTTTTTTTGCACTCCACACCACCCTGGGTTGATTAAGTTTAAGCCATTTGCTTTGCTATACAATACCATTAGCAAAGCAAATGGCTTTAACTTAATAAAAGGCGAGACCTATTGCATTTTCAATGCTTGTATTTTATTTTATTTTTTTTTTTTTGGGCAGAGTTTTATATAGCGCGAACTAGACCCGAACCGAATCAGGTATCAGAGCGCTTTACATATTTTTCCAGTTACGTTACATTTTTACGTTTTCCAGTTACTTTCATTTTAGGCACTTTCATTTTGTATTTAAGTGGCTTCACAGTAAAAGTAGAATTTTTATTAGAAAAATAATTCATGAATGTTAACAGGCATGCAGCCATAGAATCTGAGCAGGAATTTGTAAATAAGATATATGTTAAGTGAATTGATATGATTTATTTACAGGGGTGTGAAATTTCAAAACTTATCTACGTGCCCAAGAGATGAGATGCTTTAGAAATCTACCTTCCTGAAAAACGATAGTTTCTCTTATGCCACGCAGTGAATTGACAAATTATGGCAGGGTTCTCCTTACATCAGAGTTTTGATGAAGCCTCTCCAATCAAGCTGTGAGACTCATACTATATTAAGGTTGAGATTGTACCACGGCTCTGATTTTGCCACCTCTGAGCAAATAAACGTAAAGGTGCTGGAAGCAAGCAAGAAGTGCTAGTTTCAGGCATGGAATGCCTTGTGAGTCTGTGCACTCCCTCACACTTGCATGTTTAACGTTATCCACCAACTCCTCACCAATCTTTTTCTACATTGGAAAAGGTTGGAAATTTACTCCAAACTAGGGTAGTAGTAAATGGTTTTCCAGAGTGGGGAAAAAAGGGAGGCGGGTAAATAATGTGAATTTGCAGGTCAGCGATTTTCGCATGGTCAAATGTATAATTTTGCGCTTTTGTGACATTCTTTCAGAATTGGGCCCCTAATTTATTTTCGTCAAACAAATTTTTACTAAATTATGCTCCAGGGAGTGAAATGGTATTTAAAGTTGCAGCAAACATTATTTTCAAGTTGCAATTTTTTTGTGTGTCTTTATTTTGAAAGCAAACAATTACCAGTCTTGCTTTCATGCTTCTGTATATAATCAGAACAGATATTCTAGTTGCATTATTAGTATCCTAAAATTGTTACATTTTGCAAGAATCTCACAAGTTTTTATTGTAGAATCACTGTCACTTAAAGCACTCACCCTAATAGTAAAGGCCTGCATTAATGAACTTAAGTAATTGGGCCTACTTGTCCAATGGACGATAAAAACATATAAACTAGTCTTTGACCCCCAATAATATGCCATGTGCATCTAGCGATGTGAATACCGCTTAAAAGCTTGCTTTGTGGTCTTTTCTGTCTGTCATTCAGTCATACTTGTTTACTTGTTGTTGTATTACTGTGATAAAAGTGAATTATGTTGTCTAGTCATGATCCGTTAGCCAGCTCCTTTCTCATTTGTTCACCTAACTGATGTTGTACATCTTTATTTGTGACAATTTGTTTTGTTTGTGTGTTAAATCTAGGTGCTGCTAGCATTGGAAAGGGTCTTGGAGGGATGTTGTTCTCGAGATTTGCACGTTCTAGTGCAGCTACTTTACAATCCTCAGAGACCACAAAAGACGGAACAGATGGAGAAGAGAAGAAGACTGTATTTTATCAATCTTCTACAGGGACACAGAGCTTTCCACACAGCAGTTCTGGCTTACTCGACTCCACATGTTAGTCATACAAAATTTCTATTAAATATAAAAATATGTTCTGTAGAGGATTCTTGAGTACATAATTATGGTTAAAAGGGGTTGTTACATTACCTGTTTCCTTGTTGTTCTTTTAACTTTTTATAACCATCACTGATCCGGCCCCGGATTTGATACTGACTGCTTCAGTGTTGGCCACCACTATGCCAATGCTTCTTGTATGCTTCAGCTTTGGTTTTTATCTGCAATTGCATTGTTATTTACAACACCTTAAACTTAGGCAAAAATGCAGTTCTTCAGCTTTTCATCTTTCTTGATTTAAACATGATCTGCTCAGATGCAAAACATGATTCCTTGTGATTTCATAGCAAAACAGAGTAACAATTCTGACAATCCATTTCATTATAACTGTTCAATTGAATTTTTCTGCATGAATGTAATTTTCTATGTGGTAGTCAGTTGGTAAAATGGCCTCATTTAATTGTGATTTACATGATCTTTCTGTTAAAGTGTAAATGTCATTGATCTTTAGAATGGTGTCATTTTTGTTTTTTTGTTCAACCTTTGCATGAATACTTTTTGCGTCACCCTCCTTCCCGTCCTAAGTCTTATCTCTGGGTAATATTTCACAGTTTTTTCTTAAACGACTGTTCAGCTGGATTATTCTCACCCCAAGTTTCATTCCATCTTTCCAGTGCTGTTCTCTTGTTTTCCCCACCCTTCCCTTTCTGCCTTGGTTTTTTTGGGGCAACATTTCTGAAACCTTCTATTTTTCTCGCATTTATAAAATTTGTTGATTTACCCCTCAATGCTACTCCTTTTTTGTTGCCAGGCCTTCCCATATCCTGACTCTTGTCTCTCGACTAATCCTATCCTGACTCTAGTCTGGACCCTTTCTATAGCCTGCTGCCTCTTAACCTTTGCCTTCTTGCCTCTTTTTTCTACTCGAATTTCCCCAAGGAGGTCTACATCTTCTTTCAACTTATTTCTTTGCTGATTGCATTATTTTCCACTAAACTGTATTTCTTTTCATTTGATTTTCCGCTACATTGGTTTCTTGGATTATGTAGATGTTATTTCGATTCTCAGAAATAGGTTTCCATTAATTCGTTTTTCTATAAATGTACTTATTACAGCAAAACCATACCACTGCTTGAGTTCAGTCGGTGTGCCAGAGCAGTTTGCTAGAGCATCTGCTGTAGTATAGTAAATTTCCTGAATTCAAGTTTACTGATACTGTCCTTGTGGTACCGGGGTAATTTAGAATATTACAAGTAAGAGAATGATTTGGGGGGTTAATACCAATACTAAATGAAGGACAAGTGTCAAAAGGCTGGCAATCATGCTGCCAAATCCTGCAGTTTCTCTCCCCTCCTTTTACTTCAATCACCTTGTATGCTGTCTTTGACAGGTGCTCTTCCTGTAAATTGAAGATATCAAAAGGGCACTGGTATGTGATCTGTCTGACCGTCTGTGCGCCTTTAACAGTTCTAAGATCTATACATGAGATGTTCATGTAAGGGACTTGGAAGGGGGGTGTTGCCTCAGAGCCAGGAAAGGAAATCTACTGGAGAATTATCGAAAAGCTTGCACTGAATGCTTTATTCAGGAAAGAGAAAAGGTCCAGTGTTTTCCTTCTCCACCTATGGGAGGTATAGACCTGCCATTCATGAATCTCAAAATTGTCTCCACTCAAGGTTGAAATTCAGGCATTCAGCATTGTATCATTCTCCAGTCTTGATGACAGAAGTTTTGAGGTGCTCATGTCTGACATCGAGGTCTTTGCACTTGCTCATAGTGCAACCTTTCAAGCCCTCAATGTCAAGGTGCCATTGCATTTACTAATGACCTGTATCCCATCAAAACATTCTTTAATTTTTTTGTGAATTATTGTGTTTTGAGAGAATGTGACAGTCAGCAAAATATTGACAAATACTCATTTTAAAACAAAAGTGCTTCCGTAGATACGTATTGAACTGAGTTCATTTATATCTCTGAATCGATATAGGTTGAGTACATTTTTGCATTTGTGTTTTACCCCGTCTAAGATGGGGGGAAAAATTGTAGCAATAAGGGCAATTTTCAGACTTTTCCATCAAAATATCCAAGTGATATTTAGGTGTGCATTAGAAAATTATCACAATTTAAATTGCAAATCCTCATTCGAAGAGGTACACTTTGTGGAAAGCTACAGCCTTAAAGTTCCATTCTTAGGAAAAGAAAATCCACAACTATGGCGGTCTCTCCACCATAATAAATTGATAAGTATTAAAGGGGCCATTTGGTGAATGATGCCATGTAGGTCTCAGCCCAAACAGACATTCTGGAATTCTTGGGGTAAAAGAGACAACGTTTTTTTTCTTAACTGGATAGCCCCTTTAAGATTGAGCCAGGGAACATGTTAGGGTGGGCAACCTGTGGTAGTAGGGGAGACCCAACAAATAAGTACAAAAATCACATGTATGTACAACACACATTTTCAGGGTAGTTAAGTAACTTGTATTTATTAAAGGATGTATTTCACTACAGGGAAAAAGAACAATTGATGGACAGAATGCTGCACAGTGTCAAGCATTCACCCCAGTACAGAGATCTGGGCCTAAATTAATCATTTTTTTGCTCCCCATCCCATTCCAGTTCAGACCCAGCCATATGCAAATCAGTCTTGACCCTGTTCCTCATGGGAACAGTGCAGTCCGAACTGCCAAGCCAGGTCGTCCCTGGACTGGAAACAAGCATTTTGGGACCCGTGTCGGAGCATCAACCAGGCTACCTTGACTCCAGTGGCACGGAGAGCACAGGACCCACGTCTGGGCAATACCCGGCCCACTCGGGGTGACAAATGCAAGAATATTAATTGATGGACATAATGCTGCACGTGGTCAAACATGCACCCCAGTACAGAAATCTGGGCCTAAATTCATCTTTTTTTTGCTCCCCACGCCATTCCAGTTCAGACCCAGCCATATGCAAATCAGTCTTGACCCTGTTCCCCATGGGAACAGTCCAGTCTGAACTGCCTGGCCAAGTCCTCCTTCTTGGACTGGAAACCAGCATCCTGGGACCGGTAACTGGGCATCGCCCCTCATCAGCTAGGCTAGCTTAACTCCAGGGGCATGGAGAGCACAGGACCCACGTCTGGGCATACTAGTCTCACTCGGGGTGATGAATGCAAAAAGAAAAATTGATGGACAGAATGCTGCACAATGATAAACATTCACCCCAGTATAGTGTCTGTGTATACCCAGACATGGGTCCCTTGCTCACTGTGCCACTGGATTCAAGCTAACCTGGCTGCTTAGGGCTGATGCCCCGAAACCAGTCACAGCATGTTTGTTTCTGGTCCAGGGAGGACCTGGCTTGGCAGTTCCTGCTGCACTGTTCCCTGAGGCACAGGATCAAGACTGATTTGAATATGGCTGGGTCTAAACTGGGGTGGCATGGTGAGCAAAAGACCAATGGATTTAACCCAGATCTATTGACTGGGGGTGATTGTTTGATTTGCTCTACCGTCCATCATCTGTGTGCTTTTTGCTTTCTCTATAGGAAAGCACTATCCTAGTGTAGAAAAATGCTAATGTTATGATGATTCTGATTTTCAACCTTGGGGAAAAATACACACAATTCTGTTTATGATTTGTAGTACTTCTGTAAGCCTACGAGTTGGATGCATTTCCAGAAATACTCCTCACATTCTTTTGTGAATCACATAAAAATTGTGTTTAAGTAATGCGTGTAGTCCATTAAGTACTGGCAGATATGGTCTAATCATTGACTTTAGGAAAAATGATTAAAACAAATTAAAATCCTCCATTGAACTATTGATTTTACATTTTTTCCTACTTGCCATTGCTTGATGGTACATTGGGTTATGTTCTAATTACTTTATTTAAAAATTATTCAGATCTGAAATCTGACATGGCTCACTTCTTGCGTGCTGTTATTTTGTTCTATATTCATCTTTTGTAATTTAAAATTTTATTTCACTTATGAATTCATGAATTAATTCAACATTGTACAACCCCAGTAATTTGAAGGATCTCTAGGCATTGCTAAATATAAACAAAATGTTTGAATTGGACTCAAACAGAGGAAAGGCATAATATGAAGTACAGACCTAATTGACGTGTCGGGCCACAAGGACTGACAACAATAAAGGCATTAACAGAGTCAGCCTAACCACTTTATTTAGCTGTATGGCAATTTATGACCCCAAAAAATGTGATCGTTTTCAACTGATTTTGATAACTGTTTGGGGTCTAGACATCATAATCTGATATACCTTTCTTTTTTTTCTCTAGTGGAGCTGGAGCACAGGATTGATTTTGAGCTACGAGAAGGTCTTGTGGAAAGCAGATACTGGTCAGCAGTGACGTCACACACTGCTTATTGGTCATCTATGGACATTGCACTTTTTCTTCTTACCTTCCTATATAAACAGGATTCTTTAGAGGATGAGGAACAGAATTCAGAAGAACTCTAAATTTCATATAAACAAACTTTTAAAACCCAAGTCTTGGCACTGAGGTTATTCTGTTAAAATGCTGTGTTTAAGACACAGGTGTCCTGTTTAGGTGCATGTTTGACTGTTACTTGGTTTAAAGACTGTAAAAAGAATTTGCACCAGAGCACCTCTAATTTTATTGCAAAATGTTTGGTAATAATTCGATCTAAAGTCATTGAATTCTGATGGTTCAACAGGGAAGTGCAAGCACTACTTATAGATGTTTTGGTGGAATATGTATGAAAGCGTTCTGATTTCTTATAGCTGTTTAGGTTGTTTATAATGTATGATTTAATCAGCTTTGAAAACAAATTACTTGGTAACAAATAAGTTGAAAACCTAAAACTGCTATTGTTTCCTTATTTAAAATGCAACCGTTCCTGTAGTGTAACCTCAATCAGAAGTAAATTTTCCAATAATTTGAGCGCATATTAACTATTTTGATCAGGTTGTACCAAAAAGGCAATGCACACGTTTCCAGGCTACTAATTTATGATTGTCTTTTAATTGTTTTTGTTTGATTTTAGGGTATAAACTAAATATGTATTCCCCCGCCCCTCCTTCCCTTTTTTTACTTTTTTTTGTTTTTTACTTTTTTGGGCATATTGTAGATTTATTTTCAAAGCAACTTTTTCAGAAATTCATATATATCTTTATACAAAACAGAGTATATGGATACTGTGGCACTTTTCAGTGAATTTTTCCATTAAAACCTATTTGTGGTTTCACAATTGTTGGTCTAAGATAATTTTTTATACATTGACATGATTTTCTCACTAACCTTTTCACCACTTTTGACTTGAAGATTATGGACCTGCATAATTAGAATTTGGTCATCCTTAAACCACAGTTTTTCTGAAATGCTGTGGTAAATAAGATTATGCATATTGCTACAAATCAAAACAAATCTATTTTGACTCCGAACAGTCAACCAATCTATCTCTCTTTCTCGAACCACGAAGCCAAAAAGATGAGTCACTTTGTAAATATCACTAGAGCCCTGAGATAGCAATTTAGGACCATATTACAAATTTTACTAGTTATGAATTGTGGGCGGCTGTCATTTTTATGAAATTCTTATTACACTAAGAACTGTGAAATATTTTCCATATTCATGGATCCCTGCGAAATATGGACCACTGCGTTTTTTGCAATGTGTGTATTTGTGTATGTATATAAGGGTATGTGTATGTATATATGGGTATGTGTATGTATTTATGGGTATGTGTATGTATATATGGATGTATGTATGTATATATATGTGTGCAAGGATATATGTGTGTATATATATATATATATATGTGTGTATATGTGTGTGTATATGTATAGATATAGATGTGTGTGTGTATATGTGTGATTTTAGCATTTGTGACTGTAGATACACATGCTCTGCTTACTATTAGTTTGACTGTTGGGCTTGAAGATTTGCAACTTATTTTTCTTTGAAGAGGTCTTGAGTCACTAGATCTGTTGGGACTTCTTCCTTAGTCCAAAATGCAGCACGGCAACAGCTCCACTACAGATGGTTTTCTTCTGACACTGGGTTTGGACCCTCGAGCACCAGCTCCATGATGGACACGTTCCGCACAAGATTCTTTGTAGCCAGACCTTTGGGCTCTTTCCCTTTGAGCAGGACACCGCACCGGTCTGCCAAACGATTTACAGGTCACACCTCAGGTCACATACTCATGCATTGTGACAGACAAGTATCAAAGTACTGTAACTGGGGACTCCCATTCGTCATGGAGAAGAAATGTGAGGAAAGGGTATGGAACGTATTTTAGTCCTTTAAATTCTGCCCAACCTGTATTGTCCAACTACCTCTGGTCCGCCAGGATGGCATTTGTATTCTCTGCCTGCTGCACCAGTATGACAAACCGCCTGCAGTGTCTGCTGTGCCTTTCAGTGCTAAAAACAACCTCCCAGTATACTACAGGTAGATGAGCTGGACACATCACAAAATGTGGTGGCAGTCATCACCTGAGGCACCTGACATCTTTGGACCCGAAGTCCTCCATGAGCTGAAGGAGGAGCAGGCAAGCCCACCGGCCATTTCAGCCACCAGGGGGCGAGAGCCTTCAGCTACCACTTTGAGAGTAGTGTGATATCAAGCAGCAAGATATTGAACATCCACCTCTCAAATCTTCAGGAACAAAAAATGACTACCAAGGACCCAATTGTGTAACGGGCACCAGCGGGCCAGTTGCTAACTAGCCCTAATAAGGGACCCTTAACTGAGAGAAATAAATGTTCCCACAGGAGTCAGGCATCAAGCCCTGAGACAAGCATCAAGAGGCACTGACCCCTGGGACTAGTGCTGACAGCAGGGTTGGCATGCCTTGTCGCACAATCCTCTATGCAAAGCAAGCCACTGCTCAAGGGCTTTGAGCCTTGCCAGCCATCCCTGCCTCCTCAATATTGAGCATTCACTTTCAAGCCAAAGTTGATGTTGAAAGCTTAGCCTCTGATGGGTTTGAAGCTGACACCAGGGTAAGGCACCATCCTCCACCTGCCCAAGTGCCTTGACTCCAGGCAGGAAAGTCTCTTTATATATCAAGCTACAGGTAAGATTCTCACCATGCCTCCAAATTCTACAAACTCACTTTCACATCTAAAAGAATCTAGCTTTTGATTAGGTGCTTTCCCAAGCCCACATCATTCCCTTCTCTCAAAATAGTTCGAAACAATGAAAAAAGTCCATCTCCGGTCCACAAGTACTCTACACCAGCTACATCTCCCCTTACACCTTTACAGTCTCCACCCCCACGAGTATGCGTACTACCTGCCAGATTCCAGCAGTCCTTATTATCTGCAGTAGCCATATTACAAGCCTTTTGCGTGTAGGGATGGGGATGGCCCATGGGAGGACTACAGTGTTTACTCTTGACAATCTAGAAAGAAACCTATCCTTGTAAAGTCTCTCTGCCTGATGACACCACTCCTTACTATCTGGTATTACAAAGATCCACCAAAAACCTCATCGTTAAAATGCATGTGGTGCAGGTCAAGAATAATTTCTTGGTGAAAACCCTATCCAAAACAGAGGACTGTGAAATAGCTCCCTATGCTGTGGGCATGTTTGTTGGCAAAAGCAGCAGCAGCAAGTATCCTCAATGCAAGGTCCCTCTACCAGTACATCCTGTTGGAACGGTTCCATAGGACCATCCTAGAGGATGTCATTCCACTGCTCTGCCAGGGTGACTTCACGTTTGTAATAGACCTGAAAGACCCCTCTTTTCCAAATGTGCATACATCCAGCTTGCCTGCGGTATCTCCACATTATGGTATGTGGACAACACATCCAGTTCAAGGTACTGCCCTTTGGAGCGATTATGGCCTCAAAGACCTTCACAAAGGGGTAGCTGCGCTTCTGTACAGGAACACCAGTCACATCTTTGCCTATCTAAACTGGCTGATAAAGACCTACAGCAAACAACAATGTCTGGCACACACTTGAACAGCAGTGTCCCTACTCTATGGACTGAGGTTCAACATGAATGCAATAAAATCCCTTTTCTAGCCCAAAATATTATACCCTTTCTAGGGTCTATTCTTAAAGCATACCCTAAACCAGTAGAAGGTGATGGCATTCCAAAGTCTGCTGCCTCTTTTTAAGTCAGGGCATCGTCTTACTCTAAGAACAGTAATGACGTTGCTGGGAATGATGGCAACCTTTATCTCCATAGTGCTGCATGCAAAGCTGCACCTGCTCCGAGAAAGCCTTGCAAGGGAATGGTCACAAGCGGAGCGTTGATGGATCGCCGCCCATGAAAATGCAGGACAGCCCATGGGCAATGCACTGTAGAGGTAGTGATCATGGGTATTTGCTTACTCTATTCCACCTCCTTCAGTCATTCTGTATGAGGTCAGGAAAATGAGGCAAGAATTCACAACTCATCCTACTGGCACCAACTTGGGACAGTCCACCTATATACCCCATGCTCCTGGAGCGGTTAATCAGTCCTCAAAAGAATCTGTCCACGAGGCCAGACCTCACTCAGCATCATGGTTTCCTCTGGCACCCAGTCAGCTCAGCCTAGCAGTCTGGTGTGCCTGAAGACCTATAATTTGGGCACCTCAAGCTCCTTGAGGGAGTGCAAGCTCATGCTCCATGTGGCACGCAGGTCCTCTACACATGCCTGTTATACAGCCAAATGGAAAAGGTTTGTCCATGACTGCATTGATAAAAACATAGACCCCTAATGGTCTCAGTTCAGGATATGATTTGCTACCTGCTCCACCTTCAAAAGACTGGATTAGCAGCAGTTGCAGTATAAGGGCAAAATAGGCGACAGTTGTCTCTCTTCAAAATTCCTGTAGTTAGAGTTTACATGGAGGTCCTTAAAAGTATTTTACTGATCTGCAGGGGGTGAAGAAACTTGAAAGTTGTAGGATAGAGGATCTGCTTCAAGTCCTCTCACACAGAAGTATATGGAACGGTTCCTGATTGAAATACACTCCCTTTAAAATTTGTCTGCGAAAAGTATGCTGAGAGGTTACCAACCTAGGAAACTGTGTAGATGACATCGAACACATGAAGGATTCTGGCTCAGAGGACGAGGAGATGCTCTGGCTCCCAGTCCAAGCCCTGAAGTAGTAACATGTTGAACTACAAATCAAGCAGGAGGACCTTGACAATTGTAGAAAACATAACATTCACATCAGAGGTATCCTTATAAATGCAGAAGGAGATGATATCCTGGGATTCACAAGCGACCACCTCCAAATAATCATAGGCGATCCGGCCCTTCCA